>NC_056750.1:30851094-31163594 GCF_019279795.1 Protopterus annectens
TAGTATAATGAACATGGTATAATATAACAAACAGAAGTGCAGTCCTTCAATCCCCCAGTCTCTCACATAAGCCATTTGCATCCTTTGAAAAATGAATGCTGCTTTTGTATAAGTGGCCTATACCTTGTATGCAATTTTAAAACAGAAAAGTCACTTTAGGCTACTAAGAGTCCTCCCTGCTGCTGGGGTTGTACCACCGCTTAACAACAGCTGTATATTTCTCAATGCTTATTTAGTAATAATCAGAACTGATCATCTGGGTCTGATGGAAGAAAAATAATTGTGAATAGATGCTGTGTTGCACAACTATTCAGATGTGATAAACATGTATGCTCTGTACATGCTATACTATTTATCTGCATATTGTTGAAATTTCTCTGTCTTGTTGTCTGTGTGCCTATAGCATGTGCACTCTTTACCCATCCTTCTTGTTGTCTTCCCATAGTCTAGTGCTACACTAGCGGTTGAGAGGGAGGTCACGGTGGGTGAAAAAAATCTGTACTACTTAAAATATCTAGCTTCCTTATCACTCACAAATATTCAATTTTATTTTCTTTGTTCCCTTCCAGTTAGGTAAACTCCATATTGCAACATTTCAAGCACTATTATCGAGAGCCCCAAAACAAAGGACTTATAGAAAACCAAATCTTTTTTTAACACCTTTATTAAAATATCACTTAAGACATAGTCTCACATACATTAATATAAAAGAAAACAAATCATATTAACATATTTTTTCCATTTACACACATTACACATTGAAAGTTTTCTTTATTTAGAACAACTGCTTTTCAATCCAACATTACATAAATCGCTCAATTCCTGCCTTCCCTTAAACGTCACTCCTCCTCCTCCAGAACATTATTCTGCATGTATTTGTTCAAGCAATTTCCATTTATTTCTATGTCATTTTTCCCTTCCTTTTCTAAAGATCCCTGTTCCAGATATTTTATCTATTTTACAATATTCAACACTCCAAATTTAGTTGGTTAACATTTTGATTTCCATATTTCTGTGATTGTTTTTTAGCAGACAGAAGAATTAAACTTAATAAGGCCTTGCTATGTTTGGACAAGTCAGATCTTTTATCCTAGCCCAAAAGAATAATTTCCTTAGTTATAGCCATTTGCTCCCCCAATATTTCTGGCAGGGTACTCTGTAGGTTACCCGTTTCTTCCCCATGACACCTACAACATTTGAACATTGGGCATCTACCTGTGGAAAAGTTCTTTGAACTCTGTTTGGGGTATGCCAATACATATGGAAACACTTCTAAGCAGAAATGCTAAACGTTTTGGACTTTGTTATGTACTTGGGAGTCATGCAGATGTCCTTCCATTGTTCCCTTGGAAAGTGCTTTTCCAGTCGATCTTCCTTCGCTTTTCTTACCTGCTCTGATAGATTCTTATTGTTATCATGCAGCATGTTATATGCCTGTTCATTATCCCTTTTTAATAGCAGTCTCTTTTCTAGATTCAACCAACAACTCTGCCAGAGCAGGTCTTTCACTTAGGACTCCTCTACCTGTTTCTTGTTGTCTGTACTGTGATATCAATCCATGGTAGGGAAGACAGTCTCTTACATCCAGTCCACACTTCTTCTTGGCCTCATCCCAGTCTGTTACCTTTCCCTCTCCATCCTCCACTAATTTACAGGTTCATAGGTGTGTACTAAGCTAATGGCTCTGGAGCCTTTACAAGCCTAGCCCATAGAAGTGCCCTGGCATATGTGCCTCTATCAAGTAGAGCCACTGGAGTGATTTTTCAAAGGGGCGGGGAAGGCAAGAAAATTGTGAAATAATCCTTAATTGAGATTTCCAACTGTATCTCCTTCCTTTTTGCTATGCTAAATATTGCACATCTTTGCAGTCTGTCTCTAAGGCGTATTCTGTCTGATCTGTGTCTGCATTAGCAGTCTTTTTCTACAACTCCACATTAGTTGACATTTGTGCTGTTGCTACTTGGTCATCACAGAATGTTGTTCAAAGCATGCTATGTGGGACATCAATTCTGGGTACAAGTTTTCCTCTGGGTCCATGATTGTTGAGGGGATTCCCACCTAGAGAAGCCTCCAGAAGAATTAGACATGGACCCTTCTTTCCTCAACATTAGAATTAGATCACTGTTGTAGTAGTCTATGCTATTTGGGTTACATCCTGTTAAGAATATGACCCCTGGCCAGCCTTCAAAGCATCAGAGCACCTTCAATGTGCCATAACTGCTGCTGGCTGAAGCAGAGACACATAAGTAGCAGTTTGGGCTCCAAAAGCATCAGAACTTTCTTGCCACAGAAGTATGCTCTGTCTGTGGGCTTTATGGAACTGATAGTTGGCTAGTGATTTCTGAGAATTTATTTATTTTGTGCTTTATTAATTTTATGTTAGGTAATTTATTTTTATAGACTGTCATGCCTTGTAAGGGGATATTTACCTTGTGAATACATGTGTGAACAAGATATTCTGCTAGTTCTTTCTTTCTTTCATATTTATATATAATTAGTGTGTTAGAGGCAGGTGCTTTTAGGAACTGTTATTTCATTTTTTACCTCAAAATCCTTACTTTTCTGTCAGGAAATTTGCTAACTCACACAGGCTCTGCTACACATCTTTCAGGCTTCTTTCCTGAATAAACAATGGAATATTTACCATTCTCCATGGCTCTTCCTTCTGTCTGCAAGAAAAATAAAATTACATGGGAGTCTTCAGATGTCAGGCTGGTTCTCACTGACTTGGCCACTGATAGGTGACTCTGCTGTGACCCGACTTTATTCCTTGGGCTGCTCATTAGAGTCTATCAGTGCCTCAGATGTAACTCCTTGGGGAAGCCACTAAGGACCTGGAGTTAGACATGTCCTCTGTGGCTTTAGGGTTTTCTTCTTTGGGCAAGGAAGCAGGGCCGGTGTTAGCATTTTGGGGGCCCCCAGCAAAACGTCAAGTTGGGGGCCCCTAGGCACTCCTAGTCTATATATCACCCTGTCACTGCACTCTCCTAAGCAACCTTTTAGTTTGTGCTGCAAACTGTTAGGAGTAGTAAGTACAGACTGACCTGCAGCTACAATGCTCTTACAGTACAACAGGCCTATTTACCACACAATGTTCGCCCATCTCACAGACAAACATTCACAGTTACTGGAATTTAGTTGTAATAGTGATACATTACATTTCTATGTACAGGTCTGGACTTAGATGAAATGGCACCCTAGGCTGACTGTTTCAGCCCCACACAAAAAACACACACATATACCCACCAGTCCTCCCCTCTGTTTCCCCCATTCCTGGGCTCCCTATACCATGCACATTACTTTTTCCCCCTTTCTTACATTTTTTCTTACTCTTTAGCCTTTTCAAGAGCCATTCATGTCTATATGCTCTGATGTGCGTTTTAAAGTTGTTTTTCTTTTCTTTTTACATGGCTTTTTCATCCAGTAATGGCTTGAAAACAAATTAAGGTTAAGGAAAGAAATTCAGTGTTGCTGTTCAGCTTTAGTTTTCCTTGCATTGTTTCAACACATCTTTCCTGATGAAGACAGCACAGTAATAACCATTTAGGAAATTACTCAGATAAGCCAGGGCCCAAGAAGCCATAGAGTTATTTATTTATTTATTTTATATTTGTTGACCGGGCTAGTCTAGCTGGATACATGTCCATTTTCAGTAGAGGCCCGAGGTGAAAAGCTCCAAGCATAAGTAAATTACAGAATACAAAATTAAAAAAAGGCTAGATTCCAATACATTAGAGAGCAAAAAAATGGTTGGAAAACAAATAAAAGTTATTTTGTGAACAATAGTACAGAGTCTTGGCATAGGTTTAAGAAACAATCAAGTACAAAGTCTTCAGTAGGTTTCAGGTACAATCAAGCACAAGTTTACACAATATTTGAAAATTATTATTCATTAAGTGAAAGGAGGACAAAGAGAAAAGGCAGGAAAACACAAGGGCTAGTATAAAGTTAGCTTCTACTGATTAATGCTGCAGAGGGGCCGTAGCCCAGGAGGAAGGGGTATAGCAAGAAGAGAAATAAGAGGAAAGTATGATTCAGTCAGGCTTAGAGCAGGGACAAAGCCAATGTATTTTAGGTGTTCTCTGAGATGTGTCTTGAAGAGTGGTGTAGATGAGAGAGAAGTGAGCGTTCTAGGAAGCTTGTTTTAGATTCTACCCACAGCATTGGTAAAGAGTGAGTCCCCAGCTTTGTTATTAGATGTAATATTGGCAATTAGTAGCTTATTAGCTGAGCGTAGTGTTGAAAGATTTTTATATGGGGAGATCAGGTTAGAGAGGATATGGGGTATTATTAGTATTAGTTATAGATGATAGGGTATATTTAAAGCATTTCCCCAACCTTTTAATCCAATGATGTCCTAAACAAAAATATGAGATAAGAATTTCAGTCTTACTTTTTTTCATTCAGGGAAGACATAAGTTGTGCCTAAGGTTTAATCTTGGAAGATGACAAAATAGTAGCTTACAGTAAACTAGCAAGCCAGTTGTAGTCTGGATACTTAGGTCCTTTCTGAGAATGCTGCCTGCCTTCCTAACCCCCACAAAAAGACACTCACTGCCTGTGCATCCCTCTGGTGTTAGTAGACTGGGATGAATGCAGAAGTATTTTAAGTGACTGCTGACGTACATATACATAGCATGCCTCCTCACTCCTCAACCCTAACCGTCAAAGGCAGCTACCTGTACACATGGCCGATGTGAAAGTGAAAAAATAATGGTTACAATGACTTATTCTACCTTGTTGCTCCTAGACAGTATGCTGCCCCTACACAAGCTATAGCAACCGTCTTTGTACACCTCTGAGGTATGTGAGAAAAGTAAAAGAAACGGTGACCACACTGTCCTCAGCCTAAACATAAACTATAATGACCTCATGTGCATACCTCTATGGTTTGAATGTGATGAAAATTAAAGAAGTAATAACATTACAACCCCCCATACAGCTTACAGCAGCTTTCTGTACACACAAATTTGAGCAAGGCTGGTTTTAGAATGGGTGCAGTTGAGAGGAGAGCCCATTATCAGCTTTATCCAAACAGGATCAGCCCTGTTCAGGTTAAAAAGCGTAATCAGAAAATTAATACTTTTTTTTTCTCATTTTTCCCCAACTAGCAACAGCTTTTGTGGGGTTCCCACACAGTCAAGAATGATCAAGGGAGCCCCCTGTATTAATTTATACAGTCTTGGAAGTGGGGGCCTCCCAGACTCTATGAAGATTGAAGTGTCTGAATGTTCTGTGGTATATTTTGTGCATTACTTTTGACATATGATTACTTGTGAGATACATTTTTATTGATATCCCGAAGAATAATGTGTCTGTCCTGGCATTATTGGGTGTATGCACAGATAAAAATCAGTAATATTTTTACACACACACACACACGCCATAGCAATACTAGTTTTGTACTTATTTCAGCAAATAACAATACATTCTGCAACATTAGTACTGCCACACCAGATCAATGAATGTTGTTTAGCAGTTGCTAAAAAGCAGCAGTGGTAAATCACTTTTATTTACCTGATTGAGGAGTAATGCATACCTGTCACTGTCTCTGATTTCACAGACCTTCCCTGATTTTGCCCTGTCCTTTGTAAAGTTTGATGCACTGGTAAATCATTCAGGATTACAGACAGTCAATAAATCCAGACATCAGAGTTTTATGCTTCCAGTTGTCCAAAAAGTGCACGTTGGTGCAGAGGGTGTTATTCTATTCTTTTTAAGTGAATTAGAGTAATATTTAAAGCATGTTCCTGATTTTGAGCCTTTATTTTGCTATTATTTTTGGTATTGTGTTTAAATTCTTCAGCAAAGAGGTTGACTATATGGTGTTCTACCAGTATTTATAAAAATCCCTGAAGATCAGAAGCATCAGCTCTTCTTAAAATCCAAGGTTTACCCTGAGATCAGTCTCTCTGGGCTGTTGATCTTTCTGTTGCTGACCTTACTTACGTTCATTATCTCCTTTATCCTAACAATGTCGTATCACTGCCCTGCGGTTAAAGAGCATAATCAGGAAATTCATACATTTTTTTACCTCATTTTCCCCAAACGGCAGTAAATGTTCGAGGTCCCCACACAGTCAAGGATGATTAAGTGGCCCCCTTGCAACCACAGGTATTGCAGATACCTAAAGCTGACTGTGTTGTTGGTTATAGTGGAGAGAATGTCCACCAGCAAGGTTTAACTAAACCAGGGGAACTATGTTACTGGTAAAATATTTAATGGAACTGTGAAGCCTGTTACGTGATAAAACACTGTTACTACAACCAGAGATACCTTTGAATTTTAAAGGTAATATAAAAAGAGTTATTACCCACCTGGTTTATTAAGTATACAAGATTGCTTTACTATCTCTTGTTAGTTTTTACAGACATGTTACAAAATAATAAGATAATTTGCTGTGGTTGGTGGCCCCCTAGGTAAAGGGGGCCCCCAGTGACCGCAGGGTTCGCTGGTGCCTAAAGCCAGCTATGCAAGGAAGTACCACTCTTTTTGGTTACGGGAGAAGGAGTATGTGAAGACTGATTACACAACCGGGCTAGCATGTCTGATTCCCTGGTTAGTGTTCCTGACATGACTCAGTACTTTTTTCAGGAGTCTTCCTGGAAAAGAAAACAAAAATGCCCAAGAAAAGAAAACAAAAAAGCTAAGAATGCTCATAGGTTCATAGGTTCATAGCTAGGTACTAGGCTATCGGTCCTGGGGCCTATACAAGCCCAGCCAAAAAGGTATCCTGGCTTTTGCCACCCACAAAAATTATTTTCCTGTGCCACTGTCGAGCAGAGCCACAGAGGTGATCCCCGGGGTGAATTTCCTATTTCCCATCCAATCATCAAGATTTTTCTTGAAGAGTGCTAATGAGGAGCTTTGTTTGATATAGATAGGTAGTTTATTCCAGAGTATGGGAAGTCTCTGGGACAGGAATCTATCCCTCCGGCATGTTCTGTTTATTGTGGTGACAAGGTTTAGGTCCCTAAAGCATGTAGCTCGGAGGGATTGGGATTTCTGTAAGAGGTGCATGTCCAACAGCTCTGGGTTTGACATAGCTTTGTATGTTAGGCAGAGATCACCTTTGAGTAGGCGATATGTGATGTAGTAAAGCTGGAGTTTTTTGAGACGGTCTGCATAGGGCATCTGTTTAAGGCTGGTAATTCTCTTTGTGAGGTATTTCTGTGGTCTTTCCAGTTGTTGTAGATGTCTTGTGAGGTACATACCAAAAGGGGCATTGTACTCTATAATGGGTCTAATGAGTGATGAGTAGAGGGGAACAATGACCTCCTTTTTTCTGGATGAGAAACCTTTTGTGATGACGTGTGCCACGTAGAAGGATTTCCTGACTACTGTGGCGATATGATTATCAAAGGAGAGACTACTGTCTACCTATGTCCCAAGGTCTCTTATCACACTTTCGGTGTTAAGTATACTACCGCCTATGTTGTAGTTCATGGGTACAGAGTTTTTACCAAAGGGGATGACAATGCACTTTTTGGCACTGAGCTTGAGGCCATGGCTTTGACACCAGGCATCTGTCTCAGTGAGGCCCTTTTGTAGGATGTCAACCTCGTTAGGAGTTTCGATTATGGCTCCTAGTTTGCAGTCATCTGTGAACTTCATTAGCCAAAGTCCTTCTGTGTTAGCCTGTACTTCAGAGAAGTAGATACCAAACAGGAGATGACCCAGGACTGAAACCTGTGGTACTCCAATTGTCACTGGTCTGAAATCGGATTTGGAGTCTGCTACTTTCACAGTGTGGGTTCTGTCAGTGAGTCAGTTGGCAACCCATCTTGTGACATAGGGATTTATACCTAGTTTAGTGAGTTTATCTATAATTCCAGAGTGGGGGA
Organism: Protopterus annectens; assembly: GCF_019279795.1. Lineage (NCBI taxonomy): Eukaryota > Metazoa > Chordata > Ceratodontiformes > Protopteridae > Protopterus > Protopterus annectens. The sequence goes on from NC_056750.1 coordinate 30,858,939, forward strand.
TGGTGTCGAAAGCCTTGGCAAGATCCAGATAGGCTGTGTGAACTCCTTACACTTGTCTATGGCTTTGGTGACTGCTTCAAAGAAGTCTATCAGGTTTAGGAGACATGATCTGCCTTTTACAAACCCGAACTGGGTGGGGTCCAGAGTTTGGAGATTACCAATGTCTTTGTTTATAAGTTCCATGATGATACGTTCCATGGCCTTGCAGACCAGGCTTATCAGGCTAATGGGGTGGTAGTTCCCAGGGTCCGTGGTGGCTCCCCCCTTGTGGAGTGGGATAACCGTCGCTGTGCACCATTCAGCAGGCACAAAGCTTGAGGTGAGGTTATGATTGAACATGGTACTTAGGTGGGGTGCCAGTGTGTTCTGTAGTTCATGTAGAACGCAGCCTGGGATGTTGTCTGGTCCCATGGATGCTGTGTTCTTGGCTATGGAGAGTGTGGTTTTTACCTGTGCAGCCGTGATTACAGGAACTTTGCATTCTTCCGGTATAGAGATGGGCTCTTTAGGGGGTGAGAGGGGGGTAAAGTTAGCACTGAACCTATCTGCCAGGATGTTGGCAATATCAGTTGGGTCTGTATATTTAGTGCCATTGTGTTGTAACTCAGAGCAGATCTGAGTGTTGCCAATGAGATTCTTGACATAGCTATAGAATGCTTTGTGGTTGTCTTTAGAATCAGTGGCGATTTTGTTTTTGTAACTAGCTTTGGAGGATTTTATCATGGATCGCAGCTTCTTACTGAGGGTGACCAGGGAGCTCCTCCACTCATGGGATTTTACTCTCTTTTGCAACAGTTTCTTCCTTCTGTTGTACAGTTTGTTTATGGCAGGGGGCCACCAGATTGGTTTCCTTTTTTTGGAGGATAGCGTCTTGGTTCTGTTTGGGATAGCACGATCCATGCACTCATGTAAGTGCTTATAAAGTGCAATTGTGTAGGATTCAGTAGTTGTAACTGTATTGTCCATCTGCATGGGTGTCATGAAGTTCACCACTTCTGTCTTAAGAAGCATGAAGCTGGCTTTGGAGAAATTTTTTACCATGGTTTCCTTAATGGGCAGTGGGGGCAGGATGTGGATATCTAGGGTAGTTAGCTTATGGTCGGTTCGGACCAATGAGGCATTGACTTCAGGTGTGGAACACTGGTCAATCATGTTGGTAATGACTAGATCTAGGATATTGTTGCCCCTGGTGGAGGTGTGGATAACTTTATGAATTCCAGAAAGCGTTGAGCGAAGGAGTTGGTACATGAGTAGTTGAAATCACCCATTATTAGGGTGTTTGGTTGAACCCTAATATTTTCCAGTACATCAAGAAAAGAGGAGTGGGAATCCTGGGGCATGGTGGGTGATCTGTAGCAAGCTACAATTTGGATTGCAGTTTTGCCCAGAGTTAGTTGCACTTGGATAACCTCGGCTGCATTATGCTGAGCAACTAGCCTGGAGGTGTGGATATCCTTAATGAATATGGACACACCTCCGCCTTTGGTGTTCCGGTCCAGGTTACATGGCCGAAAAGTGTGGTATGAATTATAGCCTGGTAGTGCAGGAGTGCTGTCTGGAGCCTTGAACCAGGTCTCAGTCGCTGCATAGATATCGAAGTTCTCCATTTTAAGGAATGCCTCGAGTGAGTGCATTTTGAGATTTAGAATTCTAGCATTGAGTAGCATCACCCTCAGTTTTTGCTTGCCTGTTCCTGTTATGGTGGTGAATTTGTCATTTGAACCTTGCCTAAAAAAGGCACAATAAGGGTGGCAAGAACCTTAGCCAGTATCCGGAATCCCAGGGGTGACAGGTGCAGGCCGTCTCTGGCAAAGCATCGTGGTCTGTAGACCATGTCATCCCAGGTAGACAGATACTGGATCCCTTTAGAATGGCACCAGCTAATTGTTGAAGTCAATCATTTTGTCCTTGTACTGCGGTATCATTCTGGGTGATGGCAGAATGCTACTCAGGGATAGGGTCATACCTGCCTGGGCTACAAGATCGGAGAGCTCTTCCATGTCTCTTTTCATGTAGTCCAGGGAGGTACATCTCAGGTCATTCACACCAACGTGGACAATGACAGAGTCATATTTGTACTTGTTGTGGAGTGACCTGAGTGCGCAGGTTATGTGGCGGATCCTGGCACCCGACAGGCAGCTGACAGTAACCTTCTCCTTGTTTAGCCTGGTGAGTGGGACATCAGTGTGCCTGACTATAGAGTCACCTATGACTAGTGTGTTGGGTACGTTGTTTTGTCTTATTGGCTGTGGTTGAGTGGCACACTGAGTCTGCAGGCTATGTGTCATTTGGGTTGTGTTAGGGGGTGGAGGTTGCTTGCATTTCTGCTTTGGAGGTCTCTATTGTTTGAGCAGATTATTATTGAGAGCCTCTGCAAATGTTTTTGTGTTTCTATGTGTGGATTTTGGTGGTGTAGAATTAGTGAGACTATGTGATGAGTGTGGTGTGGTGCAAGTGTTTACCTTCTCCTCTTGACTGTCAAGTTCAGTCTTGATTGGAGAGAGTTTTACCTCCAGTTTGACTAGATAAGTGCATCTCTCACAGGTTGTAGTGTTGGGTGGTAGGAGGAGAGGGTTGTCTGTGTACATGAGGCAATTTCTGCATTGCCCCAAGATGCCTAGATTCATCAGATAGACAGGAGAGAACACTGGGAGCTGACCCTTGGAATTGCCTGAATAAAAAACTATTTTCCTCTAGATAAGTGAGGAAAGTGAGTACAAGAGCTGTTTTTCTCTAAGCACGTGAGGAGAGTAAGTACCAAAACTGTTTTTCCTCTAGGTAATTAGGAAGGTTGAGTGCTATAGTAATTAGTAGGCTATTTAGTGCTTACAAGTTCTGAACAAGTGCTGATCACGAATAAGCAAATTCAAGTGCTAAAACTAAGAATCTGTATCTGGACTAAACTAGTTACAGGAAAGGGGGGAAACAAGTGCAAATGCTGGCTTTTAAATCAGAAAGTTGAGAGAGATGGAAAAATTGTCCAAACAGCCAATAACTACAATTTCTGGGCCAGATCTACTCCTTATGTGGTAGACAGGTTACCTAGTGCTTACCACTCCCACTGATAAGATCAAATCTACAGTGGGGGCGGGTAACTGCAAAAGCCTCCAAATTTAAACAACACAGGAATAGGGAGGGTGGGTATAGGAAAACCAACACCTTCAGCAGAGATCTGAAAAACTATACAGTGAAGCAAAAATAACAGTGCACAACTGAAGTCAGCCAGAAATTATATAAAATTAGTCAAACAACAATTACCAGTACACAACTCTGAAGTGCCAGAAAAATATACTCAGCTCTGTATATCTCCAGATAGTTTGAAGAGCACTCTTTCAGGACACAGGAAGGCTCCAGCTATGATACTTCTCTTTCTTTAACTATGGCAGGGAAGACTTGCTGGGGTTTGCTAAGGGAATAATTTCAACTCTTTATGTTTTAAATCATGCTTTTTCACTGACTACAAATAGAAAAAGAGAAATATTTCCCTTGCATTCTGACTGCAATCCACAGTCAAAGGTGCAGGGATTGGAGGGGGAGTGCTTTTCTTCAATGATTTCTCCTGAAACTGAAAATTCAGAGTTTGAGAAAATTCATATTATCCACCAGAACATCTATCTTTTTCTGACACTATAGACAAAATGAAAAAGTGGATTCAGTGGGAAAAGAATGAAATCCCTATTTCCTAGCAAAAGTATTATGATTAATTAAAACTGGATTTTCCACAGCCTGCAGCCGTACCTCTTGTTCTTAACAACTTGCAACATGCCTGACATTCAACCTCCTCCTCCTAATCAGTTTGATAGTTAATTCAAAGTACCTTGTGTAACGAAAGGAGGTACTGCCAGCACAGCTAGCTGGAATTTTGTGAATAATTATATGTCATTTGTGAATATCAACCCAATTTATACAAGATGCTGATGTTACAAATGTATTAGAGCTGTGTGTCGTGTGTATTAAACTGATTTGTACAGATGTTTATGTTGAAAAGGTATTTGTAAAGTGCTTGTGTTTGAAATGTATAAATAGTGTGCTTTACTGGAGAGAACAGAAATGTACATGCATTATTGTAACTGTTTAAATGTATATATTTTTTAACAGAGGAAACTGGAGGGTTAATCTCAGTCCAACAAAGTTTAGAAAAATATTATTTTATTATCTTCTGTTTCTTCCCTCTCCACTAAAAAATACACTTTTCATTCATCTGCTTTTTTCTTCCTACTTTATTACCTTATTTTGCCTTGCTGCTTGCTCTTGTGTTTTAAGCGCTTTTATTTTAACCATCTTAGTTTAGGTTTTAGCACTTGGGCTTCAGACCAGTTATTTTACATTTAAGAAAGTTTTTGTGGTCTACACTCTTGTGGACAAACCCTAATCAAAACTCTCTCTCCATTACTTCATCCAAGTTTCAGAACACTATATCTGGACAATTCCCATCAGTTTCTCCTGCCAGCCTGGTCGACATGGGCATACTGAAGTGATATATGTATCATGAAAGCGCTTACCTACTTATAATAAAAGTATACTGGATTTTATCAGTGTTTTGACTGTGTTTGAACAACATCTTTGTGCCTTGGTTACCCTACCGATATTTTTGTGGACTTTTTTTATGAGCTTTTTGTATATTGGTGGAGTATTTATCCTAGCTGCCTCCTTTCTGGTGTTTTGTGGACCAAGAAAAAATAATTGACTTCAACAATTGGCTTAGTTTCTGGTGTCATTCCAAGGGAATCCTTTATCTGTCTGCCTGGGATGACATGGTTGACAGGCCTCTATGCTTTGCCAGAGATGGCCTCCACTTGTCACCTCTGGGATTCAGGATTCTGGCCAAGGCTCTTGCCTCCCCCATTGTGCCTTTTTTAGGCAATGCCCCAAAGACAAATCTTCCAAAATAAACGATCTGTCAAAAAACAAATTGAAGGTCATGCTACTTAATGCTAGGAGCGTTAACCTGAAAATGCACTCACTGGAGGATCTCCTCGTACTGGAAGATACTGACATCTGTGCAGTCATGGAAACTTGGTTCAAGGCTGTGTAGAGCAGTCCTACCTTACCAGGCTATACCTAATTCCACACATTCCGTCCCCAAAATGAGGTCGGGAAGGCTAAGGGTGGTGGAGTTTCTATTTTTATTAAAGACAAGCACACCTCCAGACTGGTTTGCTAGCATGCTGCACTAGAACTACTCTAGATGCAACTGACAATTGGCAAGACACCCATCCAAGTTATAGCCAGCTATAGACCCCCCTGCATGACTCAGGGCACCCACTCCTCCTACCTGGACCAAGTTGACTGCATCAAGGTACCCCCTAACACCCTGATCCTTGGTGACTTCAACTATTTCACCATAGACTGGGTGAACTATTCCTGCTCTAATTCACTCACCCAATGATTTCTTGACTTCATCAGTTCTAACGCACTAGACCAGCTTGTCTCATCCCCCACAAGGGGAGATAATATTCTAGACTTGGTTCTCACCAGCATGGGCAACCACTGCTCCACCCCATAGTAAGTTCTTCCCTGGTGAGATCAGACCATCAGTCTGTCTCATTCAAAGTGTCTATCCCATCAAACACCCTCCCTCAGTAACCAGGCTAAAAAACTTCTCGAAAGCTGACAAAGCTGTCTACAGTCTTCTAAGTGAGGGTATCAGTAGCTTCACACCACTGACCCCTCAGAGGATGCAGATAAATATGCTGGACAGTGCGTCAGTACAGTATACAAACACTTGTAAAACTGCATGGACTCAGCCATACCCAACAGAAATAAAACCTGCTCCTCAAGGAAACACAAACCTATCTGGTGGACATTCTCTATCAACAGGTTTTACAACAAAAGGAAGAAATTGTTTTCCAAGGGTAAAAAGGCACATATTCCTGATTGGAAAAACTTCCTCCTTAGCCTCAACAAGCAAATTAGATCACTAGTGAAAAACTCCAAAGCCAATCATGAATCGAAACTAGCCTCTGAAACAAAGGCTAACCACAAAGCCTTTTTCAGTTATGTCAGGAACCTCCATGGCAAAGCCCAGTTTGTTCCGAATTAATTCATAACGGTACCATTAACACTGATCCTGTTGACTTAGCCAACCTGCAGGCAGATAGGTTCAGCACAAACTTCACCCCCCTGTCCCCCTAAAAAGGCCCATTCGACATCCTCAATACTTGTCTCACACCGCACATCTCCATAGATCAAGTGTTAAAGGCCCTATCCAAGGCAAAGAACATGGTTTCCATGGCACCTGATAGTATCCCAGGCTGTATTCTGCACCATCTCCAGTAAGAACTAGCCTCACCATTGAGCACCCTATTCAACCATAGCCTAAGTACAGGCTTCATTCCAGCATAGCGGAGAACTGCCATTTTCATTCCTTTACACAAAGGTGGTGCCACTACTGACCCTGGAAACTATCGCCCCATTAGCTTGACAAGTCTGATCTCTAAGGCCATGGAGCGTATTATTATGGACCTCATAAACAAGGATGTAGGCAATCTCCAAGAACTTGACCTCACCCAGTTTGGCTTTGTCAAGGGCAGATCTTGCCTGTTGAACTTGGTTGACTTTTTTGAGACTGTCACCAAGGCACTGGATGAGGGAAAGTCAGTACATACAGCTTACCTTGACTTGGCCAAAGCAGTTGACACAATCCCCCACTCTGGCATCAACAAAAAGCTAACATAATTTGGCATAAATCCCTATCTCATCAGGTGGGTGGCCAACTGGCTCACCGATAGGACCCACAAGGTCAAAATTGGTGCCTCCACCTCCGACACCAGACCTGTCACTAGTGGTGCTCCCCAGGAATCTTTCCTGGGACCCCTATTGTTTGGCATCTACTTCTCAGTGGTCCAGACAAAGACAAAAGGCCTGTGGCTGACCAAGTTTGTGGATGACTGTAAGTTGGGTGCTGTCATTGTCTTCCCAAATGATGTTAACATACTACAAGAGGGTCTCACAGCAACAAATGACTGGTGCCAAAGTCATGGCTTTAAGTTAAATGCAAAAAAAATGTATTATCATACCATTCTGCAAAAACATGGCCCCTAATGATTACCACATCAACAGCAACTCCATAAGCACATAACCTGTGGTGAGATACCTAGGCACACAGGTTGACAACAATCTCACATTCAGCCATTGTGTAGCAGCAGTGGTCAGAAAAGCCTTTTAACTTGGTCTGTTTCATAAGTAAAGGGATTGCATCCAGAAAAAAGGAGGCTATTACCTCTCTGTACTTCTCCCTCATTAGGCCAATAATTGAGTACAACGCCCTGTTTGGTATGTACCTGTCCAAACACCTGCACCAACTGGAAAGGCCACAGAAATACCTCACAAAGAGAATCCATGGTCTCCAACATCTGTCCGATGTGGAGAGTCTCAAATCAATTTCACTCTATTTGGTATCATACAGCTTGCTCAGAGGTGATCTGTGTCTCGCCTACAAGGCAATCTCAGACCCTGCTCTACTAGAGCTGCTCCATATCCATAAGTCTAACTCTTCGTGCATTACCTGATCAAAAGGCCTAAATCTAATATGTGACATTAACAAAACTGCTGGAGAGACAGGTTTGTCTCCCAGAGGCTGCCCTTTCTGTAGAATACAGGGTCTATATTAGAACACCGAACTTTCAAAATTTCTAGTGTTCTAATATCGACCCATTTTCAGCGAATGCTGAAAATATTGAAAAAACAAAAAAAACTAATTTTTTCCTAGGGAAAGAATTCGGTTGTCTGTTTCTGTTGCTTTGGTATTTTCAGCGCTGTGGTGGAAAGTTAGGGTTGGGTTCAGGTACGTGTGCGATTGTGTGGACGTGAGGGTTAGGGCGGGTTAGGTGAGTTAGGGCGCGGGTCAGGTAAGTGTGCGTGAGAGTTAGGGCGGGGTAGGTGAGTTAGGGTTAGGGCGAGGGTGAGGTGACTGTGCGATAGTGACGGACCTTAAGGCTAGGGTTTGGGTTAAGGTAAGTGGATAGTTAGTGGTCTATGTATAGTTTAGAGTAGGGTTAGATGTAAGAGTTTAGGTGTATGTGTGTAGATTGCTGTTTGTTTGGTGTGTCTGTGTTGTGTGTATGTGTTTTGGAACAGCTATTTTTTTCCTTAGGAAAAAAATTTGCTGTTCTGTATGTTCGATGTTTTAAATTTTTGATTAATGGGGTTCAATATTAGAACACTCGAAATTTTGAAAGTTCGGTGTTCTAATATAGACACCCAATACATGTCAAACAAAGTACGTTGCTGACCCTCTTCAAGTGCAACCTTGATGAGTGGATGGGAAACCAAAAATTTGTTCCAGAGGTTCCACCTGTGTCCCCCATTGACAGAGGCGACAGGTGCTGATTGAGGTTTCTTTTTTGGGTCTAAACTCTTGGCTAGCCTTGTAAGGGCCCCAGGGCCATTAGCTTAGTAATCTCCTATGATCCTGTGAATATCTAAAATGAAATTACTTTATAGGTTAGGTCATCAAGATGCTATCTCACAGGTTTCAAGGCAGCCAGAGACACAAAGTCTGTACTAGGAAGCTTTTTGTATTGTCTTTGGGGTGAACTAATTACTACTCTGGAAGTGTGAAGGCATGCAATTGTTTTATGACTTCCAGCACCTGCCAAAGATCTGAGCAAAAGCCCTTGTGTGTGTATTTTTACAGGTCTATATTAGAATCACGAAACTGCTTTTGAGTGAGCATGTAAAGAGCGACACATATTCATCAAACCGCATTAAGCAATTCGATGAATATGTCACAGGACAAGGAGGTAGTTGGCCAACTACACTGAGTTGCCCTTTCCTTCGCTATAGTGCAATCTCGGAGTTGGTATATTTAGTTAGGGGTGTGTGGGGGTACAGCCCCTCACATTGGGGGGTGTGGGGGTTGAAGCCCCCCACCTGATAATGTTTTTTAATTTTTATTTTTTCCGAATGGCCACGTGAATTTTTTCACTGGAAAAAATTTGATTATGTGGCTGTTCGCTATTTACAGGTTTTGCGTATTATGTGTCGACTTTTATGTAGTCACACATATGTGCTTTCGTTGTTCTGATCTAGACCCTATTTTTACAGGTAGGTGCTGAGTCTGGACAGCTTCTAGCAATGAGGGTTTTGCATGGCAGCTAGAAGTCAGATGAACAGAAATTATGTCATTTTGCAAGCTATGCCAGAAGTAATATTTTAGATATTATTTTGAGAAGTCTCTTAGTGAGAGACTGAGGATTCTTTATTCTGTCTTGGGCCTGACAACAGCAAGAAGGACCACTCACCACATCATCTGCCTTGCTCTATTAAGTAAGTTATTAGGGTATAGTAACTCTCTTAGATTCAGTCAGGAATATAGTGAAGCTTAGTTTAGATATTGTTTTTGTTTATTTGTCAGAGCCTGCCCTTCTATGTTGTTTTAAATATTTCCTGTGCTTTGAACTTTGATGTCACTGTGAATATATATATTTAGTATTTTTTTGTTCTTTTATAATTTATTATTAAATATATTTAAACCTTTCATTGTGGCTGATCTTTGTAGAGATATTTAAGTTCTGAGAATACTTGCATATTTATTTGGTGACACTCTGTGGGCCACTCCTAATAGCCTTACTCTTGGTCAAACTACCATTTGTATTAATAATATTAATTTCACTCAGTATATTGGGTAACATTGGAAGAGCCTTAAGGTAGCTGGCGAGGGCTTCTGGTAGCAGTGGTAACTACATTATAGTCTGGGCAGAAGGGGGCATAGCTAGTAAACTTGTGCCAGCCTTTCCAAGGTGTATGTGTGTATGTATGTATGTGTGTGTGTGTGTGTGTGTGTGTGTGTGTGTGTGTGTGTGTGTGTGTATGTGTGTGTATGTGTGTATGTGCAAATCAAATCTCAAAGACTGTGTGTGTCAGCTACTTATACAGCGAGAGTGTTGGAGGACTTGGCATGGAACCCTGGCTAAGGACTCAACTTTGTAGGTGTGCCAGTGGGGAGTCTTACTGGGGATCTGGAGAAAGAAGGAGAAACCAGCCAAGGACTATAGTCTCTGTGTGCTCTTAAGTGAAATTGCGCTTGATGCAGAGAGCTGCATCTGGAAATACTGTGTGTGTACCTGTTATCCTCCCAGTGAATGTCCCTCACAAAACTGAATTCAACTCCAAGTCGATGAGTATTTAGGAATCAATCTTGAAATTCTACCTGATCTGGTAACAGAGAAATTCTGACTGGGTTTAGCAAAAGGGACAGTATCTGGGAATTCTCTCAACACTGGAACATTAGGGATTACATCAAAATTATATGAAGGAATTTGAACAGGTGTAAAGTCACTCTATGAATTAGAGTCATTGACACAGGCAATCTGCTGCATCACTGGTTCGGAGACACATAACACATATCTGCAATTCTTTCTGAAATCCATTCCTTCCAGTTGTATGATGTAAGATCACGGTTCTTCACAAATATTCTTTGTGATTCCCACTCGGTCATATCCTTTATATGTTTGCATTCTCACAACTTCTCTTTGTAGTAATGGTCTAAGGGGTTTACTGATCTTATTGTAGTACAACATTTTTGACTGATGTTTTCTCGAAAGTTGAGCCTTGACAACTCTGTTGTTCTTAGCCTTGACAACTCTGTTATTCTTTACATTTGGCACTAACAATTGTTTACAGATTGGTAAAGTTCTAGTCTGTCTGGACATTATCCTCTGAGCAGGTGAGCCAAGTAAGCTGTCTCTACTGTGGATACTCAGGACTACTGGTAATATGAACAAAGTTCCAAGTCTCAGCAAATTTTTTAAACTGCTGACTTGTAAACTGTGCATCATTGTCAGAAATGACTTGGTGCGGACTACCATGGACAGAAAAATGCCTCTTCATTTTGTAATGAATGTGTTGGATGTCAGGTTAGAAAGTAGGTCAACTTCAAACTAATTTGAATAAGAAAAAGTTTAATATTGAAGGATGGGGAAATGCATATTTTTATTGCCTTCCCAAGATTCACAAGGATATTTATAACCCCCCAGGGAGACCAGTAGTCTCGGTTTGCAAATGTTTTTTTCTACGTGACATTGACTTGCTACTACATAAATACTTATTGCAAATAGTTCTTAATTTACCCTCATATATTGAAGACTCATTTGACTTTCTTAGCAAAATTTCTGATGGTTAATGGAATAAAGATATGTACTGGCTTACAGCTGGTGTTAAAAGGTTATACACTAATTAATATATTACATGAGTTTGGCATACAGGTATTGCAGTTTTTTGGTGATAGTCCGGTAGCCCATTATATTGTGGATTTAATTTGTTTTAGTTTAACAAATAATTATTTTGAGTTTAATGGAGTTATGTATCACCAGTTACAGGGTACTGTAACCATGGGGACACCATTTGCCCCCATGTATGCCAATTTATTTATGGGTATATTTGAGAATGAATATCTTTATAGTCATGTATTTTTCAAAAATTTGTTTTGAAATATTATAGATATGTAGATAATTTGATTTTTGTGTGTAAAGGTAGTATGGATTTAGCAATTTTATTAAGGATTTACATAATAACAGATTTGGCATAAAATTTATTGGTTTACAATATGGAAAAAATGTGTTGTTTTTGGATATTTTTTAGAAGGGATGGAAGATGGAAGGAAACGGACAACACTGAACAGAAAATTTGATAATGTGAATAATTTTTTAAAAGCTAGTAGTTGTCATTCATTACACATACCATTAAGGCACTTCCCTATGGGGAGTTTATACGTATTTCTAGATTGTGTAATGACCAAGATATTTTACAACAGGAATTACATAAAACTGCAACTGTGTTTATAAATAGCGGATATGACAATAATCTGGTACAAGAAGCTTTAAATCAAGTTATTAATGGGAATTGTAGCAGAGATTTGGATTTTCAGAAATGTAGTTGTGGGAATAAGTATCATAGACAGGATACCCAGGAGAGTAAATGTTTTTTGTAAATACGTATAACATCTTGCGTGAACAACTTAAGAATATTATTTATTATTATTGGGGGGGTTTACATAACTTCAAAGAATTGATAGATATTATAGGTAATGCTCATGTATTTTCTTACAAAAAGGGTCATAGTATTAAAGACAGAGTAGTGCGTATTAGATTTGTACAGCCTATGGATAGCTGGGTTGGCCAGCCCAGTGTGGTCGACACATTTCCTTGCAATCATTGTATTAGTTGTAAATACATTGTGAGCACATTTGATAAGATTAATAGCATTTCTTTTACATCTATTATATGGAAGGTATTATTTGTGCATTGATGTGTCCTTGTAAAATGTTTTATATAGGAGAAAGCAAGAGGGCTTTTAAATCTAGACTACAAGAGCATATTAGAGATATTAAGAATGTTAAGATAGAAGGCTCTCTTACTATGCATTTGTACCATGATAGTGATCCAGCAGGGCTCAGAGGTACTATTTTAGAAAAAGTGAGTGTACAGGATGGATGTTTAGCTATAAAAAAAAGTTGTTATACAAGGAGTATGTCTTTATTTTAAAATATGCAACCCTGACCCCTGCTGGACTTAGTGAAGAATGCAACTGGAAGTCTATGATTTCATTGTTTAATTTAATGATTTGTAATTATGGGTGGGTAATTACTAGTATTATTTAAGGTTTGGTTTTTAATGGTGCTTTTACTCCTTGAAGGCTTTTTTGAGCCGAGGAGCTAGAGGGATTGCATATTGTAATAAACTTGGTTAGCTGGTATTTGTTGTTTTTTGCTTTATTAATATTTTACGTTGATTGCGGTATCAATTTGAATAAGAGTCTACTAATACCAAATAACGTTGACAATTTCATTCAAAAATATCTCTGGCAACCGTTGACCAGGGTAATTCAGGAATCTGGTGTAGCTGAAGTGGTTCTTTTTGTTGATATGGTTTGGTGCTGTTGCAAGTTGAACATGCTAGAGTTTCCTTCTCTATATCTTTGGACATAGAAGGCCAAAATACAATGCCTCTTGCCCTTTTTTTGGTTGAATCAGTACCTGGGAGACCAAGATGCAAGATTTTGATATATTCCTGCTGTAATGCTTTAGGAATTACTACTTTTGGACCTTTCATGATGATTCCATCTTTCATCATGATGAGCTCGTATCTGTAAGGAAAATACTGCTGAATGTCAAGTGGTAAACTGGTTTGTCGTGTTGGCCATCCAAGACTGATAACGGTTTTTAGCTTCCGGGGAATTAGGTCTGAAGCTGTGTGATTTCTTAGTTCATCAAGATGTGATGATGAAAATGTTCTGACTTCCATGACTTCCAAGTCTTGTGTTTCATTTTCATGCTGTCGTTTGTCTGGGTGCATGTGACAAAGCATCAGCATGGTACAAGTGTTTGTCTTTTTTCTAAACAATATTGAAATTGTACTTCTGCAATGTTAACATCATAAGTTGCAAATGAGCTGGGGCTGTATGCATTGGCTTTTTTAAAATTGTCACTAGTGATTGGTGATCAGTCTCTATTTGGATAGGTCTGCCATAAATATAATCATCGAACTTTGAACATGTGAACAGTACCGCCAAAAGTTCTTTCTCTATTTGTGGATAATGCAGCTCTGTTTGAGTTAAAGTACTTGATGCCTAGTCTACTGGTATGCCTTTTGGAAGACATGCTGTACCAATGCTGTACTTTGAAACATTATAAGAAACAGTTACAGGCTTGTGAACATCATAATATCTCGGTGTGGGTGAACTGACAATTTTCTGCTTCAGAGTATCAAATGCTCTTTGTTGTTGTTCCAGCCAGGGCCGGTGTACATTTTTTCATGGCAACGGGGCAGAAAGCTCACTCAAGTGTGGTATGAACTTTCCTAAATAGTTGACTGTACACCTGTTTTCTGGAACTTGCATTTCAAGAATTGCTGTTTGCTTGAACGGATCTGGTTGTAAGCTAGAACTGATAAACAAATGACCGACATAAGTAACTTCTTTCAGTTTGAATTTACATTTCTAATGATTCAGTTTAAGATTTACTTCATGTGCATGGTCTAGAACTTTCCTGAGATTTCTGTTGTGTTCGTCTTCACCATTACCTCCAACAATAATGTTGTCTACTATAATAGCACATGGATAACCAGAAAAAATTTGTTCCTTGAAATGGTGAAATACCTCACTGGCAGAATTGATTCCAAATGGCATTCTCAAAAATCGCTATCTACCAAATGGTGTACGGAATGTAGTTAACAATGAAGATTTGGGATTCAGCAGAAGACTGAAAAAACAGTGGAATTTGGCTACTGTATGCATCGGATGAGTGCTTTGTTTAAGTCTCTTGGATCGATACATATTTGAATATCATCTGAGCTTTTCTTATGAGCTACGACCATGGAGGACACCCATTCAGTCGGTTCTGCTACTAGAGTTAGAACACCTAAATGCATCATTTTGTGTAGTTCTGCTTTTACTTTACTCTGCATTGCTACTGGAATATTCTGTGCTGGTCTGACAACTGGACTTCATGGTATATGTGACTGGAAGTTTACCAAGCTCGACTTTAAAAATATGTGCATATTCACTAAAAATATTCTGTGTAAAACTATCATTGTTGTTCATACTTATATGGTGAACCACTTTATTAAATTAAATCAAGTCCCATTCTCAGACTGTCTTTGAGGTCTTACAGTGACTGCACATGTCTTTTGACTATGTAAAACTGCAAGTCATAGCTGCTTCCAGCAGAATGGCTTGAAAGGACTACTGCGCCATCAGTCTGAATCTCTTCACCACCATAAGCAACTAGTTTTGCACACTTTGCTGAATCAAGTTTCTCACCAGCTTTTCCTCTAGTAAACATTTGTTCTGACTTAATTTTGCACTTAGATCCAGTGTCTATTTTAAGCTCTACAGGTTTCCCATTCATTTGTACAGTACAAAATATTTTGCTGTTTGCTGGCAATGTCTACTGTATTAACTGTTTCATCAAGCACAGAGACACCATCAACATAGAAAGTTTGCTCACAGCTCTTGGAGTTTGCCACATTCTCTAGCTGATTTACTTACTTCTTCATATACTGTCTTTTGATATAAGTCTGCAACACTTTAGACTTGCAAAGCCTTTTGAAATGATTCCAGTTTTTACATTTATGACATTGCTGACAAAAAGCTAAGCATTTTTCCTGTTTAGGTTCATGACTGCCTACACAATTGCGACAGTTAGCAATGAGGTTGGCTGCCATACCCTTCGGTTTATATTTCCTTTTCATCTTAACTTTCTGTTGCACACTATCAACATTCGCACTGCAGATACTGCAGACATGCTTTTCTCATGCATAAGCATATCCGTATGCTTTTCCCTCATCTCATATATTTGGCAAATCTCAACGGCTTTGCTCAATGTTAGTTCACTATCTCAAAGCAAATTCTTTCTTACTGCATCATTATTAACACCACATATATGATGGTATTTTATCAACTCAGCTCTTAGATCACCAAATCTACATGTTTTAGCTTTATTTCTTAAGTTGGTAAATATGCTGCAATAGTTTCACCAGGCTTTTGATTTCTTATGTAAAATTTATGACTTTCCATTGCAATATTCATTTCAGGTTTACACATTTCTCTAAATTCATGTTTTAAGCACTCGTGGTCTTCCCGCATTTCAGCCTGTATCACAATATGTCAGCTCTCCCCCTCCCCTGCATACACAGGAGGTGCATACATAAATGAACATTCTCACTCAAGTGGCTTCTGAGCCAGCTAAATTGAGAAGTATAAATACCTTTGTATGTGCGCCTTTATTAGAAAATGCAGCCTGTATGAAAATGTGATATTCTTGCTCAAACACTCACCAGTTCTCGGCAATATTATTGTCAAACACCAGCAGTTCAGGTCTGTGAAATCCGTTTGCAATAGCAACAAATTGCTTTTAACCATAAGCATAGACCTGGTACTTGTAATTTTACTCAAATAAACAACAATCTCTCCAAAAATGCTTTATTTTAACACTGCATTATCTCAAACAGGCCAGACACTTCAAAAAGATTTAGTTACTGCAAAAAACATTGTACATTGTGAAAGTTATAGCCAGCTATAGACCCCCCTCCATTACTCAGGGCACCCACGCCTCCTACCTGGACCTAGTTGACTGCATCAAGGTACCCCCTAACACCCTGATCCTTGGTGACTTCAACTATTTCACCATAGACTGGGTGAACTATTTCTGCTCTAATTCACTCACCCAATGATTTCTTGACTTCATCAGTTCTAACGCACTAGACTAGCTTGTCTCATCCCCCACAAGGGGAGATAATATTCTAGACTTGGTTCTCACCAACATGGGCAGCCACTGCTCCACCCCAGAGTAAGGTCTTCCCTGTTGAGATCAGACCATCAGTCTGTCTCATTCAAAGTGTCTATCCCATCTAATACCCTTCCTCTGTAACCAGGCTAAAAAACTTCTCGAAAGCTGACAAAGCTGTCTACAGTCTTCTAAGGGAGGGTATCAGTAGCTTCACACCACTGACCCCTCAGAGGATGCAGACAAATATGCTGAACAGTACGTCAGTACAGTATACAAACACCTGTAAAACTGCATGGACTCAGCCATACTCAACAGAACTTAAACCTGCTCCTCAAGGAAACACAAACCTATCTGGTGGACATTCTCTATCAACAGGTTTTACAACAAAAGGAAGAAACTGTTTTCCAAGTGTAAAAAGGCACAAATTCCTGACTGGAAAAACTTATTCAAAAACTTAAGCAAATTAGATCACTAGTGAAAAACTCAAAAGCCAATCATGAATCGAAACTAGCCTCTGAAACAAAAGCTAACCACAAAGCCTTTTTCAGTTATGTCAGGAACCTCCATGGCAAAGCCCAGTTTGTTCCGAATTAATTCATAATGGTACCACTAACACTGATCCTGTTGACTTAGCCAACCTGCAAGCAGATAGGTTCAGCACAAACTTCACCCCCCTGTCCCCACAAAAAGGCCCATTCGACATCCTCGATACTTGTTCCACACCTCACATCTCCATAGATCAAGTGTTAAAGGCCCTATCCAAGGCAAAGAACATGGTTTCCATGGGACCAGATAGTATCCCAGGCTGTATTCTGCACCATCTCCAGTAAGAACTAGCCTCGCCATTGAGCACCCTATTCAACCATAGCCTAAGTACAGGCTTCATTCCAGCATAGCGAAGAACTGCCAACTACATTGTGAAAGCTTTTCAAACATTTTAAACACTTTGGAGATTATTTCAAGCACTTTGATTATTATGTCGCTATTCTGGACATTTTAAATATCCTGGGAATTATTTTGAACACTTTGAATGCTATGACACGTTTGGTGACCCCAGCCATAAACAAACTCTACAACAAAAGGAGGAAGCTACTACAAGATAGAGCAAAATCCTTAAAAGGTAAGACACCCTTGATCACTATAAGTAAAAAACTAAGAGCTCTCATAAAATCATCCAAAGCAAATTTCGAGAGAAAAATAGCTAAAGACTCAAAAGACAATCATAAGGCCTTCTTTAGCTATGTTAGAAACCTAGGAGGAAACTCCCAGATATGCTCAGAACTAGTTCAAAATGATGTGAAGATTACTGATCCTACAGACATTGCCAACATACTGGCTGACAGGTTCAGTGCAAACTTCTCCCAAAAGGAGAGATATCTATACCAAACGATTGCAGCCCCCCAAACATCTCCGGCACCCAAGTGAGAACTGCTCTCTCCAAAGCAAAAAACACAGCATCCATGGGACCTGATGGTGTCCCCGGCTGTGTGCTCCACGAACTCAATGAGGAATTAAACCCACAGCTAGGACAGCTGTTTAATCAAAGTCTTACCTCTGGATACGCCAGGAGTGGCGCACTGCAACTGTGGTCCCACTTCACAAAGGCGGTGCCTCCACCGACCCTGGAAATTACCGGCCCATTAGCTTGACAAGCCTTATCTGCAAAGCCATGGAGAGGATCATAATGGACCTCATAAATAAAGACATAGGGAATTTGCAGACTTTGGATCCAACCCAGTTTGGCTTTGTCAAAGGCAGATCATGCCTTTTAAACTTGGTTGACTTTTTCGAAACAGTCACCAAAGCCATTGATGAGGGAAAGGCAGTCCATACAGCCTACCTCGATCTGGCTAAGGCCTTCGATACAATACCCCACTCGGGTATCATTGAAAAACTCATCAGCCTAAATGTTAACCCATACATCACAAGATGGGTTGCAAACTGGCTGAGTGACAGAACCCACAGGGTCAGAGTTGCTGGTGCTATGTCAGACTCAAAGCCTGTCACAAGTGGTGTCCCACAGGGCTCAGTCCTGGGCCCACTCTTGTTTGGCATCTACTTTTCCGAAGTACAAGCAAACACAGGAGGGTTATGGCTGACAAAGTTTGCAGATGACTGCAAACTGGGACCCATAGTAGAAAACACATCTGACACAGATATCCTTCAGAAGGGTCTCACAGAAACGGATAACTGGTGCCAGAGCCACGGCCTAAAGTTAAATGCCAAAAAATGCATAGTCATACCCTTCGGGAAAAACAAGGTTACCCCTAGCTACCAAATAGGTGGCAATCCACTGAGCACAGAAGAAGTTATCAGGGACCTGGGGACCCAGGTTGATAGTAGTCTGTCATTCGACACCCATGTAGCTAAAGTAGTCAGGAAGACCTTCTACATTGCCCACCTTATCATGAAGGGATTCTCATCTAGATCAAGGGAGGTCATAGTCTCCTTTACTCATCACTCATCAGACCAATGATTGAGTACAATGCCCCATTCGGAATGTATCTGACCCGACACTTGCAGCAGCTGGAGAGGCCACAAAAGTTCCTCACCAAAAGGATAAAGGGTCTCAAAAATCTGTCCTATGCTGCCCGACTGAAAGAACTCCAGCTCTATTCAGTCGCCACCGCTTGCTCAGAGGTGACCTTTGCCTAACATACAAGGCCATGTCAAACCCAGATTTGATGAATATGCTTCACCTCAAAAAATCTAGATCCATCAGAGCCACAAGGGCGGGAGACTTAAACCTCGACACAGCTATTAATAGGATGTGCTGGAGGGATAGATTCATCACCCAAAGACTCCCTATGCTGTGGAACAAAATCCCGGTACATGTAAGGCAGAGCACCTCACTGGCATTGTTCAAGAGAAATCTTGACCAATGGATGGGAGATCGCAGATATACCCCAGGGATTACCTCAGTGTCACTGCTCGACAGAGGCACAGCAAAATAATGGGTATAGTTCCCCATACTAAAGGGGTGGCGTAAGCCACAAAACGATGGGCTAGGCTTGTAAATGCCCTCGGGCAGATAGCCTAGTATGAACCTATGAACCTATGAACCTATGAACCTATGAATAACTGCTGACCTGTTTGCCAGTTTGCTCCGGTATTTTACTCCACTTCTAACTGTGTGCCTCATGGTTTGCGAGCTGCTTCAACTCCGGATCCCATTCTCACACCTTGTCTCATGTCTTGTGTATTCAAATGAGAAACTGAGGCACGAGATGGGTTCAGTTTGTTTACTGTACATAAACACATCAGCAACTTTAACTGAAACATATACTTCGAACTTCATATGTTTACTGACTGACTCATTACTTCTAACACACTCACATATGCATCTGCATTCAAGCTTGCACTCACTCTGAATGACTGTACAAAATGGCACTGATCTCGCACATGCTCTGTAACTTATATGCACGTGCTCTCTGACTACAGTGGGTGACTAGGTACAATATACATAGTGATCTACACCCTTTGGTCTATCTACTGCTCCATGGATATTTATAAAGTGTCTGACTCTAGTAATTGCTTACTGCAGACTTCAAGGAATGCACATTGTTTCACATTTGAATTATTGTCTTATATTTGCAGACTTTTTTTTCTAGTTGTCAAGCTTCCTAAGATTTGTCAAGAAACTCCTTCTCAGTTTGAGGTTTCAAGTGAAATTATAGAAATCATTGCTCATAATTTTTTTTCCGGGATGACTTTTGGATACTTTCTTAGAAAAGGCCTTTCTACCTCAGATAAAGTAGAACTGTACAGAGAAAACTTCCAGACTGTTTCCAACCAATCTCAGACATCTGCCAGGGAATTTCTCAGGATTCTAGGGCTCATGCTTCTATGGTTATCATGATTCCCTTGGCCAGACTTCTCATGAGAAAAATTGAGAGGTGTCTCAGGTCAGTCTAGTGTCCACATAATCATCCTTTATTCTTTTAGTTCCAGTACTGGGATTTGTGAGGAAAGGTGGTACTGTGGAGGGTGAACCATTATCTCACAGTCCTGCTCTCCCTTTCTTACTTTCACCTTATTCTCAGTCTGTTATAACATATGCCTCAGACTGCTTGGGGCTGTACCCAATGGGGTGAAAGTGCAAGGTCTATGGAACAAACAGGACACCCAAAAGCACAAAAATGACAAAACATTGTTGGCAGTGATCTATACTCTAAAGGTCTTAAATCATCTCTGATCTCCAGAACCTATGCAGGTTATTCCAGACAACACCACAGTGATGTGATATATAAGCAAACAATGGGTCTACCAGATCTTATCCCCTTTGTAGACTTGCCATGATGGACTGGTAGACAGCAGCTTGGCTCAGTTCGACTCTTCAGGCTTCTTGCATTCCATCAGAGCAAAACATTAATGCAGACAACCTGAGCAAGACCAGGACAGACCCTCAGGAATGGAAACTACACAGTGGATGGGTGGTCTTCCAGGAATTGATTCAAGTGTGGGTAACTCCTCTAGTAGATCTGTTTGTCTTCTCTCACAGCAGACAGTTAAAAAGATTCTTCTCCAAGATTCCTTACTCATACAAGATGCAGGTTGTTTGGTACTCTCCAACCTGAGAATTCGTCAACTAACAGCCTGGACGATAACGTTTTAACACCTTTCAGGCACTTTTTTCTGTAGATGTGCAGCAGGTATTAAAGGAGGCTAAGAAACCTGTTGCAAGAAAATCATATGTGGGTAGTTGGTACTAAACTAAGAATCAGGACCTTTTTAAGGCCCAGATACCTCTGGTTCTAGAATATTTGTATGAGTTATTATCCTCTGGCCTTTCTTATTCTTCCATTAAGATTCATCTTTTGGACATCTTTTCCTGTCTGCCCTTAGAGTCACCTTTCTGCAGTGCCTCAAGTTAAACTGTTTAGAAGGGTGTTGCAGATCCATCCACCTAGAAAACAGGTGCCTCCTCCTTGGAATCTGAATTTTGTGCAAACAAATTTGTTTTCCTTCCATTTGGTCCAGCTCATCAGAGGCTGATTTGGAGTTCTTAACTTGGAAACCAGAGTGTTACTCATACCTCTGACATCTGCCAGTAGAGTATCTGTGTTATATGTTTTTATGGTGAGTCAGCTTTACCTTATCTTCCACACAGGTAGGGTGTCGTTGATAAAAATCTGTTATTTATGCCTAAAATACTTTGTGTTATTAACCTCACTGTAATCTTTCCAGAGCCTAACAATAAGACAGAATGGATTTTGCATACTCTGGATGCCCATAGGCTACTGAGATACTACTTGGACAGATCAAATCCTTCAGTAGGACCAACCAGCTATTTATTTCCTATGAAGGTAAGAAAAGGGGACAACCAGTGTCAAAACAGATGATTTCCAAATGTTTTTCTCATGCTGTTTCTTTCTGTTATTCTTACCGTAACAAAATACTTCCAGACAGGGTCAGGGCCCACTCTGCCAGGGTGTTGGCTACTTCTGTGACTTTTTGGAAAGGGGTGGATTCTAGAAGTAACCAAGCAGCAGCAAATTGGCCTTCAGTACATACTGTTATAAAACATTACAAATTGGATTCCTTCTCTAGGCCCACAGCATATTTTGCTAGAACTATACTCCAGGGGCTCTTGCATTCTTAGGCTTCTTCCACTTCCCCATCTTTCTAAGATCTGGTAATCTACCTATGCAGCTTAGGCTATTGCAACATCGATCTAATGATGAACATGGTACAGCAATGTAAATATACAAATATACTTAACATAATAGTAGATGTTCATATAGGTCACTCCTGCAGTATAGAGACTCTCTCGCCACCCCGCTTTTTGTGTTATGTTTTTTCTGCCAGAGTATGGAAAAATATCTGTATCACTCATCTAGTCAGGATGAAGTAGACAAACATTGTGGGTTCTGTTCAAGCATCTTTATTATATACAAGCACAAACATATATGCAAACTAGTTGTCTTATTCATAGATGTTCACACTCTGGCTGTACTCACAAAATGGCAATTTATACTGCACATTCAAGTCTTAGAAATGCTTCTTAAAGGTCCAACACATTTGTTATTCTACAATTTGTATCTTTATCTATATTTATATCTATATCTATGTCTATATCTATATCTTTATCTAGGTGTAGTTCAAAACAACGAAGTGCACAAAAGTCGAATGGCTGACGATTGATCCTGAAAGACTGAAAGCCAAAATAATGAAACAACAAAGCACTTGTGTTTTTTGCAGGGGGGTAGGCCACCCTGCACCCTCACACCCCCACTAATTATATGTACCAACTCCAAGATCGCCCTATAGTGGGGAAAGGGCAGATTCCCCGGTCCTGACTGTACACAATCTAGCACGGACTTAACACTGGCAGAAGTGATTAAATAACTTTAGATCACGTCTGACAGTGTTAAACACATTCAACATTATGAACGTTCAATTGGAGTGCTGTCCTTTATCTCTATCTGTTGATCTAAGATCATCAAACATCAGATTCTCCAAAGATTGAATAAAAAAGAGCAATTTAGTGATCTTTTTAGAGCAAATGTAAAAACATCAAAAAAAAAAATTTGCACAATATCAGAGAAATGTACCATGATCTCATACAGAAAGCAAGCAGCTGGCAGCAAAACAAAGAAAAAAGAGCATCTGCTCTTCTGAGTGTTCACTCTTACAGACTACAACCATCTATGTATTCACTTTTCCTTGCATTTGCCTATTTCTCAGGGCTCTAGCCTCCCTTCTTAATGCAGGAAAGCTCTGAAGCGTTAGCACCCTAATCACTGATTTTATGCACTACATCAGTTATGCATGTGGAAGGGGCATTGTTGGCTTAGAATACTGGCTGGTGGTCATACATTTGGTATGATATAACCTCCATACAGCTTAGCTACTGCAACAGTGATCCATTCGAACATCTACTGTTAAGGGAAGTTTACTTACATAACTCTACTTTCTTCTTTCAGGTGTTCCTTCTCCTTCCAGGTCTTCCCTTATTGTGTTTGCATCTGTCTCCCACAGCCACTATTCTGAACACCAAGTCCTTTTCCACAGAGGGCAGGCAGGCACTATATATGAGAAGCATTACTCACTTAAAGAAATAACTGTGTGTTACACTGACCTCTGCATAACCCTACTGCAGTCATTATTTGTTTATAATTTTATTATTTACACAACCTTTTAGTCAGTTGTACTCTCCCAAATATTGAGATCGACCAGTCTGTTGCTACATAACATGTACACTAAATAGTATAATATACTTTTGCAGAGTGTCTGTTTCCCATTTCTTTTGATACAGCATTTATTGAACTCAAAGAAACATGTTCTAGTATGGCAGCTTTAAGCAAAGTACCTTATAAAAACAAGGCAGACTTATTACAGAAGTGTTATTTCTTGTCTGGTTAGCATTGTTATCAAGACATCTAAAGCAGGGCATTATGGAGTTAAGGGGCTTATTTTAGTTTTCTGATTCATCACTAATGCTTAAAGACTTTAATTATGCCACTGTTACACCTACCAGTAACACCGTAATACACTTTGAATATGTTTCCATTGCAATCTGTTAAGTACATTATGATACATACATAGAACAGTCTACACACACACACACACACACACACACACACACACACACACACACACACACACACACACACACACACACACACACACACACACATTCTGGCAACAGAATTAAAGTTCACAAAGGTGGAATGTGTGTGTGTGTGTGTGTGTGTGTGTGTGTGTGTGTGTGTGTGTATATATATATATATATATATATATATATAAAACATTATTTTTTTCTTTCTTTCTTTTTATAAAAAATAATTTTGGTTCCCACCACACCTGTATGCCATTGCCTGTCTTTCACTCTGCTGTTCCCTGACATCTATCTGATGTACCCATTTGGACTTAGACCCTCTTAAGCAGGAAAATCCTAAGTGAAAGTAGTCAGAGGAAGTATGTGGGAGGTGATCAGGATTTGTCAGTATGACACCAAAAAGATAGCTGTAGAGGGCTTTTTTGAATGCCCTACCCACTGTCCTGTTTATTTCTTAATGTATATTACAGACACAGATGCTGTTGGACAAGTGTCATTTATCTACACTAATTACTGCTAGTTTTTGATTATGAATTCTGCCCCTCCCTCTGGGATAGGTGAATAGCAAAAATGCAACTCCACCATATTCCTCAAATGACTACTCATGGACTGGGTTCACTAAATGAACCCAAGACATATGTGTCATAGTGAGCACTACATCCCTGTATTCCACAAAGCTGGTGTTATGTAGCATCTTTGATTAACAAAGGATTTGGAGCATGACTAAAAGAGCAAAAGGTGGGAGCACGTTTATATTAATAAAATAAAATATGCCTTCACAAATAGCATTCTAGAAAGCTATTGGTAGCACTGAAATTTAAAACCCCGTTTGAGTGCCAGTGTCAGAGTTCCTTTGCAAATGCATTTATTTCTTTTTCCCGCTTTATGTTGCACTGTGATACATGAAGAGAGCTGCTTGTGGGACTGTCATGTTTTGTTCACTGGAGTGGTGCTGGTGATCATACAGTAGAATTGTTTTCTAGATAGTCTTTATTTAGATTCTAGCCGAGGCTTTCATGCTTCTTAGACTGATTTTTATCTCTTTAGTTTGTGTGGATTCCATTTGCAAGTACGTCTAACACTTAAAAATCAAAATCTTCTAATACATTCCCATGAATGGCTTCTAAGAAAGGAGTTGTAATACTGCCATCAATGAGATTTTCTTAGCTAATTTGCAACTACTGAGAAAGCGCATCTTTAAGGAGGTATACTTTTGGATTGAAATCATCACTGCTGGGCTTTCCATCTTTACCTTGCCAGTGTTTTTACTTGTAATGATTTGCTATTGCATTTCTGAGCTGGAAGGATAATCCATAAAGCAGCAGGAGGGTAGTGGAATAAACAATATCTTACAAGTTAGGTAATTAAAGCAATCCTCCTCTGCCCTTTGACAGCTAATGAAGTAGAAAGGGAGGCCAACAGTAGGTTAATGAAAATGTTGCTGTAGGATTTTTAGTCTTTTCTGTCTTAAGCTTCTTTTTTTAATTTGAATGCTTTCTTTGAAAATGGAGTCATAAGACACGGTTCACTTAAACCTCTTGTTAAATTTGAAATTAAGAAGTGAGCAAATCCTAAAGCTGATTCTGTATCAAGTTCATAAAACATCTTAACATGTGATATGCAATATAGGAGAAAAAAATGTTGAGTTACATAACCTTTTTAAGATTTTAGAAACATAGGTGTGGAGGGGAATATATTGAAATGTAAACTAGCTGCTGCTTTTACAGCATTTTTGGTATTTTTTTCTGTTAGTAACAGCCATTATACATTCTTATTTTTCTGTGGCTAGCATTAGCATTAGCATGCATACCTTCTTAGTAAATCTGTGTCACACCTGTCTCAGAACTCCAAATTAATGCATGCCAAACTACATAAACAGTTCTGTTCATAAATCGTAAATTAAGTAAACAGCAGTACAAGAAGCAGGTTTAGCTGAGACTAATGGTTTTTCACATCACTTAAATCCTCACACTTCCAGCTGCTGTAGTATTTTTTATTAGCAGTATTACCCAGAGTTTGGGTGAAGGGATAGTAAACTCTTCATGTAACTATTATTTTACATTATTCCTGGGGTGCTGAATGTATTGTTTTAAACTAATAATAATATAATGGTTCAGCACAAAAATAATGTAGAAACCATGCATTTTGGCATGACATTTCTGAGAATATTAGATGTAGATATCGCTGGTATATTGTGCACATGCTAGTATGTTACCAGTGTTTAGTTTAAGAAAGGTTACATGTCTGTGTGCTTTTTATATTACACCAGTTATTTTTCCTTTAGTGTTTACTAGATACAGTATATGAGGGATGCATTGCAGATATGTTTTTGGTGTTGTTACTCTTTTCAAAGACTGCTTCACTCTACCATAAATACATTTGTTACGTAAAAAATGTATATCTCACTATTAAAGGTGTAGCAAGTAAAGAGAAAATCTGTAAAAATCAAGCTGCACCTCCACAGCTAGAAACGAAGTACAAAAAGGTATAAAAATAAATTTAATCTTGTCGATTTAAAAACGTGCTGAATAGACTTCACATTAAAACACCACAAAAACACAGTAAATGCTTAAATATGAATGTCCCACTCGATTAGCGCTTTCGGTAAAACCTTCAGGTTTTACCGAAAGCGCTAATCGAGTTGCTAAGTCCTGGGACATTCATATTTAAGCATTTACTGTGTTTTTGTGGTGTTTTAATGTGAAGTCTCTTCAGCACATTTTTAAATCGACAAGATTAAATTTATTTTTATACCTTTTTTGTACTTCGTTTCTAGCTGTGGAGGTGCAGCTTGATTTCTACAGATAAATACATTTGTTGGTACAGTGCCTCTGTCAGCCTCCTCTGTGCATTAAAAAAGAACAGAAAAAAAGCACTTAGTACATTCCATAGGGGTCTGCCTACTATTGGCCATGTCACGAAATGGCCGCCTCATGCTCTTGGGAATGTTTGTATGCTGAGACATTCTGGCCTGAAGACTGGTGTCCACCATTGCTAAGAACCCAGTCCTTTATTATTATTTCCTACAGGAGTGCTGCCAGTCTTCCAGCATTAACTTTATGGTCAGTGTACTCATACAGATTGCTTTCTGCATTCATTTACAAAGCTGCTACTTTGCCTATGGTCCGTACTTTGCTAAGCACAACAAATTAGATGCTGTCTCCAAAGCCAGAGGTGTGTTTGCTGAGATATTGTCAAAGGATTGCTTGCTGGAGTCTTCAGCTGACTTAAGGATGCATAACTTGATATTTTACCTAGCAGGTTCTGTTAGACAGGTTCATTGAAAAGTCACAGGATAGTTTCTCAGCTGAAGTGCCTTCTGTGTGGAGTCTGTATGTCCTCTCTGTGTTTTCTTGGTTTCCTTCAGGTGTTCTGGTTTTCTCCCACATTCAAAAGACATGCAGTAAGTGGACTGGACACTAAATTGGCCATAGATGTGAGTGTGGTGTGACTGTGTGGTGTGGAAGAACTACCATAGCAGGGCTAGCTACCTTGCAGTATAAACCTTGGCTCTAGATGATTGTCACTGGTAAAGTGACACCCCGACCCTATGTGCAAAAAATGAAAAAAGGGGTTGTGGCTGGTTGGATAGATGGAGGGAGTTGTCTGAAGTACTAAATTTAACAGTGGGTAACTGAAGTGTCCCTGTATTCACAAAGGCATCCCATCCTTCTTTGCCCGTACAGTTTCCTTTTCTTATAGTATTTTTGTGTTCCATTTTGCTAGTTCTTGTGCCTGTGATGATTTTAAAATTTGATGAATGGGGAGACTCAGTCTTGTTAGGCCTGTGTTTCCGCAGAACAACATGGTGGATTAGTCATTGGACAGAAAAAGGTCCTAATTGCTGGATAACAAATTTAATGCCTGAGTTGTAGAAATAGTGACCGCAGCCTTACCTTGTTTCCCTGTGTCCCCATCCTCCACTGGGACATTCTGAAACTTTTGCCCATTGCCTGGAAAAAGTCCTAACTGCATGGTAGTGCCTGGAAAAAGTATTAACTGCATGATGGCCAAGTATGCTGGCTGCCTGTTCTTCACCATGTCTGTAGTCCACCTGCAACATATTTGGTTCTTCTATGTGTGTCAGTGGACCCTGTATCAAACACAACAATGGTATTGTAGTATCCAGAGAAAAGCAACAACAGTGTATACCACCATACCTGTGTGAGATGTAGACACTAACCTACTGCAGCTTCTGTTACATAATAATCTCTGGTGGATTTTAATTGTGGTTTTGTCTTAGATTGTGGAACTTGTTTGCATTCCTATTCTCATGGATTTGTATTCAATTGTAAAACCTGTTTACATTCATATTCTTGTCAACAGATGCCCCACTGCAGCTCCAAACGTTTACTTCCATTGTGTGTTCGTCCTGTCATGGCACAGGAATTGTATATTTCTAACACACTCTACAATGACAATCCTGTCTTACATTCACTTTGTATAAATTCTACATCACCTCACAGTGATGCTTAATGACTTTGTACTGATTTTTGTTTTTGTTTTATTGATTGTATTAATTATATTAATTGTTGCTGTGTTTCATGTGTCTGCACATGGAGCTTTTTTCCCTGGGCCTCCATTGAAAAAGGACTCATTTTCGGCCCAATGGACTCTCCCGGTTAACAAACTGCAAATAAATAAATAAAATATCATTACTCATCTCTTCCAGTGTAAGCATGTTTGCCAGGCTATGTGCCCTCTAAGAGAGCTATATAATTCATCCAGCGTTGTGAAGATGGGGTGAATTTAATTATCGATGTTTTGGTAAGTACTTCACTCAGGGGTACTTTCTTTTAGCTCTTCATTCTCTGCCTGGGCCCAACAAATCTCATAATAACTGCTTGCTTCTTGAGGCAGAAGAAGCTACGACCTTGCTTTTCTATAGCTGAGTAATTTATAATCTTGCATGATCCAGTCCATTCACTTCAACAGCAGTGGTAGAAGCTGCTGACAACTGTAACTCAGCACATTCTAGACTGTCACAGGCAGGCAGAATTATTGCTAGCTATTCTTGTGCTGTTCCCCAATCTGACCCCCCCAACACACCTTTAATTGAGAAGAAAAAAAATCTTTCCTGTTAAACTGCAGCAAACTGCATGCAATTTTTGTGACAAACAGATGCTGTAGTTTATGCCACACAGAGAACTACAGTGCTTCAGCTCTGACCACAAATTTTGAATTTTCCTTTGTTTGTTTTTGGATTGTGTCGGTATGGATAAGTAATAGATCTCAGGGTTTCACAAATACAGTAAACATGGACAAAATGTCCCCCTTCAGGGAACATATACCTTATACATACTATGGCTAAGAGTGGAACGCTTGGATGCCAGTTGTAATATTTGTGAGAAATTTGGTTTCCAGTCCTTACAGGAAAAATGTTATTTATTCTATTTGAATTTGTTAACTCAGAAGGAAAGTAAGCAGTTTGCACTGTCTAGAGATTTAGAATGTGGTCATTCCTCTTTTATGGTTGCATGTTCCTCCAAGTCCCTCAATAGTCCCTCCTTGCATGTAGACTGTGACAATATGATGAGAGCATTGGTCAATTCAAAGATATAGTTCACCATCCTCGCTTTCCCTTGTGTTAGGGCAGTAAGAGGATGACCACTCCTCTTCACAGTCTCCTGCTTCTTCCCTGTGCACATTTCTGGTGTCAGGTGTTTTGGAGCTACTGAATCAGACATTGACTTTAGCTTTGACCCCAAGTATGGCTCTGTCATTGATACCATTACATCCTTCTGCATCTGTCACATTAGTACCAAGATCCTTGGTGCTGGAGGTCATTAGGTCCCAGATTCCACATCTCCATGGCTTGACACTGATCACTGTTATGCAGTCAAAGGTGGTGTTGGTGTTGACTGTGTCAGCATTTGAGTTTTCAGCACTAAAGCTAACTTCATTACTGACATCTAATGGCATTGACTCAGAGCTGAGCCTTCTGGCTCTGAAATGCATTCAGCTACTGGACTCCTCATTGTTGGTCAGTGTGAGATCAGAGATGGTGTAGAGGCAATCTGTGTGGTTGGTAGGAGTACCTATTGAGTTGGTACAAAATGTTCTCTGTCTTACGATACCCCTCAGTTCAATGCCTTGACTATATCATCTTCATCACAGAGCAGCACAGGAGTGGAATGCTGCTGCTGCAATGGGACTAGGATGATAGTATCTGGACTGGAGTATTTTTCCTGCAGTAGAGGGGTGGAATGCTGCCGCTGCAGTGGGACTAAGATGATAGTATCTGGACTGGAGTATTTTTCCTGCAGTAGAGGGGTGGAATGCTGCTGCTGCAGTGGGACTAAGATGATAGTATCTGGACTGGAGTATTTTTCCTGCAGTAGAGGGGTGGAATGCTGCTGCTGCAATGGGACTAGGATGATAGTATCTGGACTGGAGTATTTTTCCTGCAGTAGAGGGGTGGAATGCTGCTGCTGCAGTGGGACTAAGATGATAGTATCTGGACTGGAGTATTTTTCCTGCAGTAGAGGGGTGGAATGCTGCTGCTGCAGTGGGACTAGGATGATAGTATCTGGACTGGAGTATTTTTCCTGCAGTAGAGGGGTGGAATGCTGCTGCTGCAGTGGGAATAGGATGATAGTATCTGGACTGGAGTATTTTTCCTGCAGTAGAGGGGTGGAATGCTGCTGCTGCAGTGGGAATAGGATGATAGTATCTGGACTGGAGTATTTTTCCTGCAGTAGAGGGGTGGAATGCTCCTGCTGCAGTGGGAATAGGATGATAGTATCTGGACTGGAGTATTTTTCCTGCACTAGAGGGGTGGAATGCTGCTGCTGCAATGGGACTAGGATGATAGTATCTGGACTGGAGTATTTTTCCTGCAGTAGAGGGGTGGAATGCTGCTGCTGCAGTGGGAATAGGATGATAGTATCTGGACTGGAGTATTTTTCCTGCAGTAGAGGGGTGGAATGCTGCTGCTGCAGTGTGAATAGGATGATAGTATCTGGACTGGAGTATTTTTCCTGCAGTAGAGGGGTGGAATGCTGCTGCTGCAGTGTGAATAGGATGATAGTATCTGGACTGGAGTATTTTTCCTGCAGTAGAGGGGTGGAATTCTGCTGCTGCAGTGGGAATAGGATGATAGTATCTGGACTGGAGTATTTTTCCTGCAGTAGAGGGGTGGAATGCTGCTGCTGCAATGGGATTAGGATGATAGTATCTGGGCTGGATTCTTTTTCCTTAGTCTCATTTGATACTTCTCAAAGTGTTCTGAGGGGTAAGGAATTTGAATTCACCCTGCCCTGAATACCAGTTTGTAACATGGTGGATAGCTTTCATCCTGTAGCTGCTTTACCTTCCTTACCCCTGTGTTCGTTATGCATGCACAGCAATTTGCACGGGTTTCTTTCCTGTTTGACCCCCCCCAACCCCACCTGGGATTAATTGCATAACATAATATTTGCTTTATCCACTGAAGCTGCTATCCTAACTAAATAAAACCTCTGGGAAGCAAGAACCTGACACCCTACAGCTTTTCTGTTGTAATAGTTTGCACAGGTTTCTTTCCTGCGTAACCCCCCCACCTGGGATTAATTGCATAACACAATATCTACTTTATCCACTGAAGCTGCTATCGTAACTAAATAAAACCTCTGGGTAGCAATAACCTGACACCCTACAGCTTTTCTGTTGTAATAGTTTGCATGGGTTTCTTTCCTACGCAACCCCCCGCCACACACACACACACACACACACACACACACACACACACACACCTGGGATTAATTGCATAACATATCTCCTTTAGCCACTGGAGCTGCTATCTTAACTAAATAAAACCTCCATGAAGCAAGAGCCTTGACACCCTAGAGCTTTTCTGTTGTAATAGGTGAATTACAATTTAGTTTTTGTAAAGTTTTAAGGCTTAAAAGGTGTATGCACAACAACAGTGAAGGATTCCAGCCAATTGCCACTAGATTGGGCCGGAATACCTTGAATCAGCCTTAGACACCCACACACACACACACACACACACACACACACACACACACACACACACACACACACACACACACACACACACACACACACACACACACACACACACACACACACACACACACACACACACACACACACACACACACACAGTGTTCCAGTCCCAGGCATTTACTGTTTTAATTAGTAAATTCTTACTTTTACTGTCAGCATAGTCTCTATACTAATCACAACTCTCTCTATACCTGCCAAACAACCCTGTTTGTGTGCTTGCATTTATAATTATTTAAGGTATTTCAGAGCTACTTAGATTAATCTTTTGTTAGATACTGATATTTTATGCTTATTACTCACCTTAAACTGATAGTTTTTCAGCTCTTCTCCCTGTGGGGACTGGGGCCCGCTTCATTGGCTACACTCACTCTGCTTCCCACCATTCCCTCATCCCCGTTCTCCCCCACATCATTAACCTTATACCTAAACTGACCCCTCCCACACCTCTCTTCCACCTGTCCCATAACCTCCCTAATTATTCACACAGTCATACTATACCTCCTAACTAATCTACATTCCCCACCTGTTCTAAATAGGGCAATATAGTGCCCCATCCCCTAAACAATCACTATCCTGCTCATATTCATTCTGTTATCACACTGCACTCAACCACCATCATGTCCAAATTACTTTTACTATGATCTCACGTCTCTCAATTACACTCTCTCTCCTAACAATCACAACTTTCCAGACACCCAACATACCTCCTATACGTGCCTGTACAACCAGCACACATAACCCACATTTATCAAGTTACTCAGACATCCACCCTAGCATATTCACAGCTAATACCTCTGTATTATCCAAAGTAAAAATTCTACCTCTTCAAAGACACCCCCATTATCACACCGCCAGTAGCAACGTTACCATTTTTAAGAAAATACTTACAAGTATAACCCACACAACTTGCCAAAGCATTATATCCCAGTGCAGTGATGTGCAACCCAACCCAGGCCCAATCCCTCCCAGCCCCAGCAGACCTAGAAAATCTCTCATGCTATCAACCATAAATCTCCAGAGCCTTAGAAACAAGATACCTGAATTCCAAGCATGGATTTCACAAAACAACCCTGATATTTTAGGAGCTACTGAAACCTGGTTGAAATCATATGTAAAAGACACTGAGATTCTACACCAGGCTATTCATGCCTGAGAGCTGATCGACCCTACAAGAGAGGAGGAGGAGGAGCAATACTCGATCCTAGCAGATATACATTAATTCCCTATTCAAAACCAACACCCAACTTTTCCCCAGCCAAAGTACTAATCTCTATATTAAAACTTAACAACCCTAAACATTTGCATAATTGGTCTGTATATTCCTCCAGGAAACAACATATCAATATTAGAAAACATACTTGCCTGGACTTCCCAAAACATAGATGAAACCATCATCTTAGGTGATGTAAACATTGATTGGCTAGACACTGCCCACAACAACCCCTCAAAAAATATAAACCTTTACAACTTCTCCCAACTAATTGAAGACATCACCTGACCCCACAAAATTAACAATTGGGGCTCCACAATAGACTGGATATTAGTGTCCCACCCTAACAATACCATCACTGCAGGCATATTACCTAATACCATTAGTGACCACCACCCAGCATATATCATATGCAAAACTACTACAACTCCAGGCCAACACCAGTACAAATCAGCCAGAAAATTGACTAAGTTCCAATCATCTATATTTAATGAAACCTTAGCTAAAGTAAATTGGGAACCCCTCAAATCCCTACCACCTAATGAGGCTGTTGAATTCTTTAACTCAGTATTCCTAGACATTCTAAATAGGCAAGCACCCACCTGCCAAAAATGAATAAAACATAACCATGCAAGCTGGCTCTCAAAATCCACCAAAGAAGTCAAGTCCACAAGGGATAAAATCTGGAAATCATGGCAGAAAAACAAAGACCCCTCAACTCTACTACAATACAAGTAACTCTGTAACCATTCAAAATGTCCAATAACCTGTGATGAAAAAGCCCACTGCCTTCACCTACAAAGCCAACATAAAAATAATCCCCAAAAATTCTGGTCCTCCATCAACCAACTATTACACCCAAGCTCACAAAGCAACCCATCCTCTGACCCACACAAAACCCCTACCGAACTTGCCACCCTCTTCAGTTCCTACTTCACTGGCACCATAGCTAACCTAACCACCACCTTTCCTCCAGTTAACACCACCACCACCAAGACAGCTGATGATGAAATCATCCCAGAAAACAATCCTACCCTCAACTTCAACCTAAAAGTCTCCCCCATACCCACCGCTGCAATAAAAAATACTTTTACTTAAGCTAAAACCCTATACTCTAGCCCCTGACAATCTACCCCCACACTTCCTGCAGCTAGCTGCAAACTCTATAGTGTATTCCCATCAGCATACTCATTAACACTTCTATTAAAGAATCCCTTGTCCCAGACATCTAGAAAAAAGCATTTATTCTCCCCTTACACAAAGGTGGCACCAACACAGAAGCCACAAATTTTCGACCTATAGCAATTCTTTCATCTCTCTCTAAAACACTGGAAAAATGCATCCATGCCCAACTACTCAACCACCTGCTTGAAAACTAAATTCTGTCACCCACTCAGCATGGTTTCAGACCAGGACACGGCACCACTACCGGCCTCCTTTCCTTCCTTGATACAGTCAACCGGGCATGAGATTCTGGTAAAATAATTGATTGTCTTTTCCTTGATCTCTCTAAAGCTTTTGATACCATTTCCCACACCATCCTCCTCTCTAAACTATCCACCCTCCACATTTCCCCACCTACCCTACAATGGTTCAATAGCTATCTCTCCAATAGGCAGCAATCCATCAAATGGCAACCATCTTATTCTCCCTTCCTCAATACTTCCACAGGGCTACCTCAAGACTCCATACTTTGTCCTCTCTTATTTAGCATCTTTATTAACAACTTTTACTCCACTCTCCCACAATGCTTAGTAATCCAGTATGCTGATTATTCTACAATAATATGCACTGCAAATTCCAGCTCTGAACTCCAGCAAATCACCCAGAATGCCCTCACATCTACTGAATCCTGGATGCTTAGCAATCATCTTGCCCTAAATCCCCCCAAAAAACTAAACTAGTAATTTTTACCCCTAAGAAATCCACTCCCCCAGATAAAAAAAATCTCCACTATACAAGCACAAGAAAATACCGCTATAGAAGTTGTCCCACACACTAAATTACTAGGTGTCATTATAGATGAAAACCTTAACTTTTACCTACACATAAACAATAACATCAAAAAGCACAACAAAAGCTCAATATGCTCTACAGGTGCCAACACTTTCTTAGCCTCTGTACTAGACAAACCCTTAAAACTATGTTTTTATTACCCTCGCTCCTTTATCTCTTCACTGATATCCAACATTCTACAAAATCCAAACTTGATATGTGTTACAACAGAATAGCCAAATTTGCCACAAAGGCCAAATTCTCATCCCACCACTGTAACTCACTGAAACAATTAGGCTGGCTGGAACTCCCCCACCATCTCTCATTCACCCAATTAACTACAGAGCACAAAATAATCTACAGACCCACAGACTGTCCTGCTCTCTCAACTCTACTTGCCAAATACCAACCCAGCAGGCAACTAAGATCTGAAAATCATCTACTTCTAAGAGTATTAAACCCCATCTTACCTGCTGATCAACTTCTCTGCTCTTTCACCATCGCCAAACTATGGACCTCACTTCCACCTTCTATAAGAAATGCAGGCAGTACCACCACCTTCAAACAAATACTGACAAATCATCTCACCTCTTCCTGGCTATGTAACTGCTCTATAACCTAACCACTTCCTTCTCCTTATATGATAACTAAACTCCTATGCTTTTTGCTACTAGTGACTGATGATACTTTCTCCATATTTATTATTTTTTCATCACTTGATACTAGTACAATAATGCTTATTTAATATATCCCTGTTTATACAACACCCACTGTTGTATTAATTTTTTGCCTCTGCAGAGGATAGTCTCCTGTAACCAGAAGACAATGCAGAACTTATGGTCTCAGAAAGGCCAGCAGCAATCACTGAGTAGCATTCTGTTGCTTCTTCCCTGTGCCCATTTCTGGTACCGGGTATTTTGGAGCGATTGAATCAGCTATTGACTTTAGCTTTGACCCTGAGTATGTGTCTGTCATTGATACCATTACATCCTTCTGCATCTGTGACATCGGTTCCAAGTTCCTTGGTGCTGGAGGTCATTAGGTCCCAGATTTTCCTGAGCACTTGCTTGTCTGTCCTACTCTAAAGGCAGTTGGGAGTAGAATCGCTCTGTATTAAACTGTTTAGTAGACTACTATGCATGACAGGTGGGTTGAGAAGATAGTATCCAGAGGCTACACTCTTCCTTTTATATAATCTCGTGGACCTGTTTTTCTTCCCCTTTCCAATGTCCTACTCTATCAGAAGGTGGCAGCTGAGATAGAAGTGATACATCTCTTAAACAAAAGAGTCACCCATGAACTCACACAAGACCAGAGAGGGTCAGGAATTTATTCAAGATTATTTTTGGTCCCAAGAAAATCCAAGACACTGGGTCCACCCTAGATATAAGTGGCCTAAACCAGTTTGTGACAAAGACAAAATTCCAGGTAGTTGTGGTGCAGTTTATCCTTTCCTGCCTAGGAAAAGGGAATTGGATGTGCTTGATAGACTTGCAGGAAGCCTGTCTGCATGTCAAAATAGCCAAGTGATCAAGGAAGTTTCTCTGCTTCTGATTATGGGTCATTTGCTTTCAGTTCAAGTCCCCGATATCTGGTCTCACCATAGCCTCAATGTGTTCACTAAATATGTGATGGCTGTAGCAGCACATTTCTGACTGATAGGAGCCAGTGTGTTCCCCTGTATGCATGACTGGTTTCTATGTGCCACCAGAAAGGATTCACAATACCCTTAAAAGCCTCTTAAAGCAAAATTCTGGACAAAGCCAAATATAATGGGTTACAAAAGCCCACAATCAGGGACAGATTTTAAATATTGCACTTATAAACTTAGAAGTTGCCACAATGTCATGCACATGCTCTTTATGTATGAGTAGTTACAGTCAAAAATTCTACTGTATTGTAGCTCCTCACACCATGCCATAGATGTACAACATATCTTCATCACTGAAGATGCTGCCAGGTGTCTCTGTGCAAATGGAACACAACTGCAAATTAGCATTGAACAATGCTGTCAAAACCTGCTACCAAAACCTGTCAGCAAGCATCTACATTGTATCATATACTATACTGAGTACACAGCAAAATAGTAGTGCCATGCTTCATCAAAGTGCTGCACAAGTCTCCTATCTCTGATGTCTTTCCCTAGAACATATCAGCTTCATGTCAACACTTATTTCAAGTAACAGTACCCTGCGTAGACCCCAGTCATGTACGCTACTTCCTCAGCAAAGACCACAGGAACTCTTCCCTTAACTTACTCAACTCTACAGTCTGTGAAGACACATCCAGTGTGCAGTATAGAAGGGTGCTTACATAATTGAGAGCAGAAGCAGAATAAAAGAATAGGCTGATTGTTCTGCTGCAAAACTAGTGGCTGCATAAAAGTCAAAGCTTTACTTTCCTGGATGACTTAGCTTATGAACTAGTTATAGCTAATCCCCATGACCTTGCTGTAGACACATACCTCTCAACCTCTTAACATGAGAATACTGAGCAATGCTAAAAGTAATGGGGAGGGGGAACAAAGGATCAAAATCATGAGTCGATTTAAATACTACTCTCATAAACTTACAAAGCTGATAGAATAACAGGTTTTGCATTAGCGTGCATTTTTCTGAAGGATATGAAGTCTGAGACTCAAACATCTACCATCATTTAGTGACTTCAATCCTCAAAGACTTGCCAGAAAAAAAAACACAGATTGGTTATAACTACTGTATACAGGTGGAAAGTGTCAGTTTTTGAAAGTAACTTACCCTTTTGTCTTTTGCTCAGTTTTAAACAATGTGGCTTTGCAGGGCTAGTATGATCTGTGTGAAATAAGTTGGAATAATTTACAGTGGCTACTATGTGTTTGTGTGAAAGAAACTTGAAATACATGTTTATTTGTACCACAGTCAGACATTTCTGATGTAGAGTCAACAACAGAGATATAATTGCTGTTTATAGGGCATGCCTGTTGATGAGAATGGCTAACACTGCGTCATGATCAAGTTAAATAGTTATTAGTTTGGCTTTGCAGGACTAATGTGTATTTGTGCACAAAAAGTTGGAATATTTACTGTAACCATTTTTTATCACAGTCTGACATTTGAACTGTACAATTTCAACTGGTTTTAAAAGATGGGTAGATTATAATGATAAAAAGTTTGAGTGGTCTGTTATGCTTGAAATGTTCTCAAATAGGTATTTTTTTGTTGTTTTTCCTTAGTATTATTTTTTAACTTCTTGCTGGAATAATGTTCAAAACTATTCAAACCTAAAATAAGCACCCACAGAAATTTTGCTGTATTAAGCAACAAAATATAATAGTGGCATATAAGTATACATTAGAAAAATCAGATAAGTGAATCTAAACAACATGTGTATTTATGCATTGGCCAAAATAAATAAATAAAAAGTATGTATACATATGTGTATATGTTTGCATGGGAGGGAGACTAAGGTTTGAAAACTGCCCAAGGCCCAAGGCACATTTAATCCACCACTGGACATTCGAGAGACCTAAGACCATGATCCAAACTGTATATGAGGCTACAGTAGATATACCAGACACTTATAAGAGCACTGGTTAACATTTTGTGTATATGCACCACAGTGATAGGGCATGCCAGTTGATAGTCCTCTCCATAGGTGTCAACCTACAGGGCCTTATTATATTAACAGTCTGGCTCATTGGATGCACCTTTTCTGTTGTCTGTTTTATATTAATGAAGCTATATTGCATGTATTGGACAGTTGTAATGACAACACACAAGATACGTTGTTTTCTTGTTTATGGCTTTATATACAGCCGCTCTGCTAATGTCTACAAGGTTGCTTTGTCTGTTTTACTAACCTTCTTCTGGAGCTGCACCTCATGGTCACAATCTCTGACTTTGTCACCACCCTGCAGGGTGACATTAGGTCATAGATCATAGGATTATAGTAAGTTACTAGGCTACTGGCCCTGAGGCCCTTATAAGCCTTATAAGCCTAGCCAATAAATTAGCTCATGTTCCCACAAGTCAGTACCTGATGCCCCTGTCCAGCAGGGACACAGGTAAAATCCCAGGGGTGTATTTCCTATTTCCCATCCAGTCATACAGGTTCCTCTTAAAGAGGGATAATGAGGTACTCTGCTTGTGTGGAGAGGGAGTCTATTCCACAGATGGGGGAGTCTCTGGGAGACAAATCTGTCCCACCAGCATGTCCTGTTGATGTCACAGACCAAACTGAGGTTTTGCGTGTGGGTCACGCAAGTGGAGTATGGCTTGCAGATATGCAGCAATTTCATCAAGGTGGGGCCAGAGATTGCTCTGTATGCCAGACAGAGATTACCTCTGAGGAATCTGTATGAGATGGAGTAGAGGGACAGGACTCAGCTTATACATGTAGAATAGATTTTTGAAGCCCTAGATTCTCCTGGTCAGAAACCTGTGTTGTCTCTCCAGCTGCTGCATGTGCTTTGCGAGCCAAAAGGAGCATTATACTCGATGACGGGCCTAATAAGGGAGGAATACAGGGAAGTTATGACTTCCTTGTTCCTGGAAGAAATATCCTTAGTAATTAGGTGAGCCATGTAGAAAGCTCTCTGTACAGTGGAGGCAACATGGTGGTCAAAAGATAGATTGCTGTCAACTTGGGTGCCCAGGTCCCTCACAACTGCTTGCGTGCTTAGGACGTTGTTATTAATATGATAATTTGCGGAGATGTCACTCTCTCCAAAGGGGATGATGATGCATTTTTTTGGCATTTAGTTTGAGGCCATGTTTCTGGCACCAGTCATTTGTCTGTGTGAGACCCTCTTGTGGTATATCTACATCACTAGGGGAATTGATGACAGCACCCAGCTTTCAGTCATCTGCAAACTTGGTCAGCCATAGACCTCTGGTTTTGACTTGCACCTCAGAGAAATATATTCCAAACAACAGGGGCCGCAAGACCAAGCCCTGGGGTACTGCGCTCGTTATCGGTCTACTACTACTGGTAGGGAATAGTGTTGAAGGCCTTGGCCAAGTCAAGGTAGGCAGTGTGCAGCATCTTCCCCTCATCCATAGCTTTGG
The DNA here is from genome assembly GCF_019279795.1 of Protopterus annectens. Classification (NCBI taxonomy): domain Eukaryota; kingdom Metazoa; phylum Chordata; order Ceratodontiformes; family Protopteridae; genus Protopterus; species Protopterus annectens. The sequence continues at coordinate 30,898,988 of NC_056750.1, forward strand.
TGACTGACTCAAAGAGGTCTAAACGATTTAACAGGCATGATCTCCTCTTGACAAAAACCAAACTATGTGGGATCTAGCATTTGGAGGTTGCCGATGTCCTTGTTAATGTGGTCCATGATAATGCATTCCATGGCCTTACAAATCAGGCTAGTTAGGCTGATGGGTCTATAATTTCCTGGATGGGATGAAACCGGTACATAGGCTTAGGTTGAATAGGGTGCCTAATGGTGCTGCGAGTTCCTGACTGAGTTGATGCAGGATGCAGCCTGGGATGTTATCGGGTCCCATGGAAGCTGTGTTTTTAGCCTTTGAGAGGGCAGTAATGACTTGTTCCCTAGCGATAAGGGGTGGGGGGCAGGTATTGAGGATATCCTGGATTACTGATGGGGGGGACAGAGGGGTAAAGTTTTCACTGAACCTGTCTGCCAGCAGGTTGGCTATATCCACAGCATTTGTGTACATGGTGTCCTTGACGATCAGTTCTGAGCAGATTTGGGTGTTTCCCCTTAGAATGTGGACATATGTGAAGAAGGCCTTATGGTTGTCTTTAGTAGATGTGTCCAATTTGTTTAGGCCAAGGAGAAATTGGCCATTGTTGCTATTCTCTAAGTACAAGGCACATTTCACATTGTGCATCTTGAGGAGAGGTCTGCATCTTGGCCTTAGTACTATCTAGTAACCCGATTGGTTACCAGCTCTGCAAATATGCTCACTTGCAGCACTGATATTCTTGCTATTAAACTAGATTCTGCAGACGTTTCATATGCTGCATGATAACATTGCGTGTAAACTGCACAAAGGTTATCAGCGGACTGGAATGACTTAAATGACAGGAAGAATGCCACAGAAATATCCGAAGGTGGTCCATCCTACGGTCTCCTATTTGGTTGCTTCAGAGACATCCACATGTGTCCCAGGAATGTAGAAATGTGATGGGTGGTGCCACCTTCAGATTAAAAGGTACCATTCTCACAATGACCTTGAGCATTCAGTTACCATTTCTTCTATTCTCAGTGAGCAGACAGTGACAAATCCAACACAGCTGACAATCCTAAGACACACAAGAAGAAGACTAAACAAAATCCACTCAGGATTGAGACCAGCAATGAAGAACAAGTGTAGCAGGGCCAGAGGATAATCCAAATGAAGGACTGCTAAAAATGTACAAACCACGAACCATGCCTAAAAATATACAAACCACGATCCACGCCAACTGTAAAAACAAAGGATTTTAGTCTATAAAGTAAGGGCTTTCATCTCCTTATTACATACTGGGACTTCTTCAGAGTAAAAAATATGTTGTTCAATCCCCTTATATATTCTGTTCCATTTACCAAAATACCCACCACTGATGAATCAGTTAAGTTCTGTACAATTAATCTTGTCTATATAAAAACATTCATATTAAAACTATAAAAAATAATACAATAAAAAGAAAAGAAAATAAAAGAACTTATATAAGCACAAACTAAGATATTCAACAATATAAAAAATACATAAAATGTAATAATTAGTAATTTAATGCCTTCATTTTCAGCCAGCAGAAGAAGGATATAGACTCATTTAACCCATTAGGGTCCATAGAATTGGTCTTTAATTGTCATTCAAATTCCTTACACTCGAGCCTAATCTTCCATGATCCTCCCGTTAGGTCTTGGCCAAGTACTTCTATAATAAAAAAAAAGACAAAATGATGTCCTTCATATTTCTGAATATGCTTCCACAGGACATTTCTAGGATATTGTTTTTTAATGTCTTTTGAAGCTCTCTCTGTTTTACCAATGTAAAAGGAGGTATAACTCTTTTTTTTTTCAACAAACATCTTTCTTAAACTTTCACACATGACATAGGCAATTTTACATTTATACAAATGAAAAACAAACAACATGACACCACTTTAGCTGCAAACAGTATACATCACATACACCAGTGAAACAACTGTAGTTGCAAACATTATACATCACTTATAATCTATTAATCTATCCAGTCATTGTCACTTAAGCATTATATGTCTCATTCAAATCCTGCCTCTTAAACCTCATTCCTGCTCTGCATATATTGTTCCCACAGTTCTACTGGAAGAATCAGCTTATCCCATTTGACCCTTGCTGTCTTCCCTTCCCAGATAAAATCCTTCAACTCTTTTTTAATTGCAATCCACAGCTTCTCCTCTGGTTGATAAAAATATGCCTGACCTGTGTATAAGACTAAAGGGACTAAAACATTTTTAATGGCTTGTATCTTAGTATCCATTTCCATATAACAAAGCTTCCAGTGTCTCAATTTTTGTATTATCTTCTGTTTAGCTTCTTCCCACATATCCTTAGCTGCCACAATAGAGTCATTTCTAATCCATACTCGTAAATATTTCATTTTATCATGTCCCTATAAATAAGGATCTTGTCGGACCAATTTGTGTGTGGGTACATAATTTACATCTATTGTCTTTGTTTTAGCTTCATTCATTTTGTATCCCAAGAACATCTGAAAGTGTCTTAAAATGTTCCACAACACTGTCCCTTTCTAGTTTTGTCATGTATAAAATAATATCATCTACAAATAGAGCCAGCTTTTCCTGATTGCCATACCAATTATATCCTTGAATTTCTGAATCCCTTATTTTCTTTGCCAGTGGTTCTAAATATAATGCAAACAACAAAGGACAAAGTTGACAACCCTGCCTGGTTCCTCTACTCAAGCAGACATTATTGAGGAGGACCCCACCACCTTAATTTGCACCTCAGATCCCTCATATATTCTTCTAATGAACTTTATAATTGTGTCAGGAAAGCAAATGCTAAGGAGGTACATTTCTTACAAAAAGCAGCATAAACAATTTTCTTAGTGTCGCAGTTATGTCTCCTTGGATATTTTATTTTCCTAAACCCTTTTATACAAATACTGTCCCCTTCCAAAATAAAGGGACACTGGGAACACCTCCCACATTTTACCTCCCCCTTAAGCTGATTAATTGTTTTTAAAGATCCATCACCTGATTCCAGGAGTTTCTTAATATTCCAATCTCTCCTATAAATAACTATGGAAGCCTTCCCTAATTTATCCATACCCATCCCACAAATGTGAAAAACTTTCCAGTTGTTCATCATTATTTCTCTTACAGCTCCCACATCACTGTTAAAAGTGACAATAAAGCCTCTGTTAAAACTATGGTTAATGTTCACATTTGTAGTTGTCACCACACAATCAGAGACCAAAAGGGGCTGGTAATACCCATTCATCCTTTTGTCAATGACTTTGTTAAAAATTCTTTCTAAAATTGAAATGGTTGCCCTCTATTTAATAACATTAACCTCAGTTTTTCACTTTCCTGGTAAAACAGGTCCAGTACAGACACCATGCTAACTAACTGACCTTTCACAAGGGCTTTCTTGTGATATAAAGAATGGGAACTATCAAAGTAGAGCAACAAACTGGAATAGGTAGGTTTCTAAATAAATCAGATACAAAACTTTTGTTAAAATAATCCACTTTATTTCACATCCAGATAGCAAATTGTATCAAAGGATTTATTTAGGGTAAAACTTAAAAAATCAGTAGAATTATTTATATAGTTAAAGAAAGCCATCAATCTCAACTCAGTGTCCCTCCAAAAGCTGATGATCTCATCCAAAAAGTGCCCGTGTAGTATCCAATCATCATTAAAACCAGAACTAAAAATAAAATGATGTTCCCAGTATGCTAGAACAATATTTGCAAAAATGAGAGCACATGTAGCCCCCATTGCTACTCCAGTTTTTTTGTTTATAGATGGTTCTTGTCGGTGGATGTCCTCCATGCACAGTATCTAAAAGCAACATGAGATGTATTTCAATGTCCTTAGGAGTTAGGACACATTAGCTGGATAGATTTGTGTAGCTACTTCTGCATTATGTGTGCTTCTAGACTTCTTGCCTTGCTGTCATTATGTGATATTAGTGTGCTTCTGTTATATTTGTTCCTATTTCAGCTTCCTCAAGTTGGCATTTCCATTTTGTCACCATATTCGCCCCTTTGATACTATCTCAACACTTGTCTTGTGAACCCTTTCCCCCTGCCACGCTGATGACAGCTCTGTGTTCCTTGCACTGAGTCTCTCCTTATTTCCAGGAATCTCTTAAAGAAATTGAACATCTCAAGGGGGGTGGCATGCACTGGTGTCTGAAGGGCATATCTCCCATTGTTTAGAAAGACATCCCCTCCAAAATATAGGCCTCCTTAAAACAAGTGCCTCTGTTGCTCCTGGTCTTTGCCAGGGATTCTAGATGGAATCTGCACTCCAGGTGTATGTGAGGTCCAGCCCTTCCCCAAGAGTGAATTCAGGAGGCTCTGCCTCATTTATTTTTCTCTCTCCTTGTCATGTCCTCAAGTTTCTGGGCCACTAATCAAACCCAGGTCATCTGGGCTTTAGTCAGGGCTTTATCCTTCTAAAACCACAGTGCTGGCTAGTAATAATCAAACCTGGAAGACATCAGTGTGTGACTCACCATCACAATGTCTGAAGATGAAATGAGATTCTTGCTCATGGTGTTATTTTTCGGGGAGAGAGAAAATATCTTGAGGATGACTGTTGCCTTCTCCTTAAATGAGAGCCTAACATCAAGAATAACACCTAGATCATGAGCAGAAGAAACAAACTCAAGCTAACCCCCCCCAAAAAAAGGGTCTATGCTAAATCATTGAACGCTTAAAAAAGTGAACGATGATTTATCGAACCCATGTAAGCGAAAGCTTACAATCTCGAACTCTTAGAACAGCGATTTTTTTCCCAAGGGAAAAAAAATCACTGTTCCACAAAAAAAAGAAAAAAAAATGTAAAACATTACATAAGGGGGGAGGCTTCACCCCCACTCCCCTACTTAAATATGCCAACTCCGAGATCGCACTACAGTCACGAAAATGACAAGTAACAGAAGCAGCCAAGCGATTTCTTTCCCAGGTAAAGAATTTGTTTATATGCCATTTTGTTATTTTGCCTTTTCGTGCTTTCAAGTTCGATCAAGATGTATTCGAAAGAATGCGTCTTCGATCATTTAATAGGAACCCAAAAAAAATTAGTGAGGAAAGGAATGGAAAATGTGAAAGATGGGTGGGTGACATGAACCAGTATCACTTTTGTCTTATTGCCATCCATTGTTGCATAGAATCAAAGCAGTTTTCAGTGGTAGCAAAATCTGCCACAGGCTCCTAGAAAAGGAGAGACATTCATTCTCAGCATAGCTTCAGTAGCAGATACTTCATCTGTACTTTCTGTGATATCCCTTATTCGCAATATATACACCTCAAGGCAATGATGGTCCAAGGTCAAGTCCTGATGGACCCCACCCTCCACAACAAGTAGTGCATGGAATCTGGAGGGATTTACTGCAGAAATCTTCTTCTTTTTCTTTCGGCTTTTTCCCGGTTAGGGGTCGCCACAGTGGATCACCTGTCCGCTCATGATTGGCAGTGGAGTTTTACGGTGTCGAGTTGCCAGTCCGGTGCCCAACCTTCCACAGAAGGCACACACTCACACACACACACACACACACACACACACACACACACACACACACACACACACACACACACACACACACACACACTCATGCCTAGGGCCAATTTAGAGTGTCCACTCCACCTACAGCATGTCTTTGAGATGTGGGAGGAAACCGGAGCACCTGGAGGAAACCCACACAACCACAGGGAGGACATGCAGACTCCACACAGAAGGCACCCCAGACGAGAATCGAACCGGAGAACCTCTTGCTGTGAGAGGATTACTGCAGAAATCTATCAGTTTGATTTGAGAAGTAAGAGGCAAACGAGCTGAGTACAGTTGAAGTAAAGCCACAGTGGGTCAGAAGCATTCGATTAGGCTATCGTGGTCACCAATGTCAGATGAAGTAAAAAGATCAAAAAGACTAAGATCATCTGTAACTACTGATCACGTGACATAAGGAGGCCACTAAGTACCACTGTAAGGGCAGTCTGATTGATGTACTTTGATTTAAAATCGGAGTGACAAGGATCCAAGACTTTATGTGAGCTGAAGCAAAGATATACTGATCACTTGACATAAGGAGGCCACTAAGTACCACTGTAAGGGCAGTCTGATTGATGTACTTTGATTTAAAATCGGAGTGACAAGGATCCAAGACTTTATGTGAGGTGAAGCAAAGATATACTGATCACTTGACATAAGGAGGCCACTAAGTACCACTGTAAGGGCAGTCTGATTGATGTACTTTGATTTAAAATCGAAGTGACAAGGATCCAAGACTTTATGTGAGGTTAAGCAAAGATATACTGATCACTTGACATAAGGAGGCCACTAAGTACCACTGTAAGGGCAGTCTGATTGATGTACTTTGATTTAAAATCGGAGTGACAAGGATCCAAGACTTTATGTGAGGTGAAGCAAAGATATACTGATCACTCGACATAAGGAGGCGACTAAGTACCACTGTAAGGGCAGTCTGATTGATGTACTTTGATTTAAAATCGAAGTGACAAGGATCCAAGACTTTATGTGAGGTGAAGCAAAGATATACTGATCACTTGACATAAGGAGGCCACTAAGTACCACTGTAAGGGCAGTCTGATTGATGTACTTTGATTTAAAATTGGAGTGACAAGGATCCAAGACTTTATGTGAGGTGAAGCAAAGATATACTGATCACTTGACATAAGGAGGCCACTAAGTACCACTGAAAGGGCAGTCTGATTGATGTACTTTGATTTAAAATTGGAGTGACAAGGATCCAAGACTTTATGTGAGCTGAAGCAAAGATATACTGATCACTTGACATAAGGAGGCCACTAAGTACCACTGTAAGGGCAGTCTGATTGATGTACTTTGATTTAAAATCGTAGTGACAAGGATCCAAGACTTTATGTGAGCTGAAGCAAAGATATACTGATCACTTGACATAAGGAGGCCACTAAGTACCACTGTAAGGGCAGTCTGATTGATGTACTTTGATTTAAAATCGGAGTGACAAGGATCCAAGACTTTATGTGAGCTGAAGCAAAGATATACTGATCACTTGACATAAGGAGGCCACTAAGTACCACTGTAAGGGCAGTCTGATTGATGTACTTTGATTTAAAATCGGAGTGACAAGGATCCAAGACTTTATGTGAGGTGAAGCAAAGATATACTGATCACTTGACATAAGGAGGCCACTAAGTATCACTGTAAGGGCAGTCTGATTGATGTACTTTGATTTAAAATCGGAGTGACAAGGATCCAAGACTTTATGTGAGGTGAAGCAAAGATATACTGATCACTTGACATAAGGAGGCCACTAAGTACCACTGTAAGGGCAGTCTGATTGATGTACTTTGATTTAAAATTGGAGTGACAAGGATCCAAGACTTTATGTGAGGTGAAGCAAAGATATACTGATCACTTGACATAAGGAGGCCACTAAGTACCACTGTAAGGGCAGTCTGATTGATGTACTTTGATTTAAAATCGGAGTGACAAGGATCCAAGACTTTATGTGAGGTGAAGCAAAGATATACTGATCACTTTACATAAGGAGGCCACTAAGTACCACTGTAAGGGCAGTCTGATTGATGTACTTTGATTTAAAATCGGAGTGACAAGGATCCAAGACTTTATGTGAGGTGAAGCAAAGATATACTGATCACTTGACATAAGGAGGCCACTAAGTACCACTGTAAGGGCAGTCTGATTGATGTACTTTGATTTAAAATCGGAGTGACTTTATGTGAGGTGAGGCAAAGATACATCTTGATGTAAATCAGCAATTCAGTTCCTCAACATAACAGGGAAATATAAGGACCTGGAGCAAAAAAATACTTCTTAATTATTTAATAAAGACTTGTAAAACAAGCAAAAAATGTTAATTTATTTTGGATTAAATATTTAAGAGGTATTTATTTTTGCTCCAGGTTCTTATTTTCCCCTGATGTATTGAGAAATTGAATTACTGGTTTGTAATTTTATTTTTTCTCACATCTGAATGTAAAACATTTTCTTCATAACTTTGCTGATGAAAGATTGTAGACTGAGCAGTATTCCTCAATTCTAAGGTCAGGAGATGGCTTCATGTCTAGACCCACAAAGGTTTCTTACCAGGAAAATCCAGGGTATAAGCACATTGTCCTATTTGGATCACCATAAAGTCCTATCTCTGTAGTCTGTCTCCTATAGATTACTGAAAGGTGATCGCTACCTGGCATACAAGGCATCCTTGGATCCAGTTCTCTTGGACCTTTTGCTTATCTGCAAAATGAACAGCATCAGAACCACTAGATCCAAGGATCTAAATTTTGCTTGTCGCATAAACAGGAAATGTTCAAGAGGCAAATATGTGTCTTAGAGGATCCCCATGCTCTGGAACAGGCTCCCCTTCTATGTGAAGTAAAGTCCATCCCTAGCCCTATTTAATTGTAATCTTGACCAATATAAGGGAAATCAAGAATTCACTATGGGTCTGGCCCCCTGTCTCTGATAGACAGAAGCAGACAGCAATGTTCCAGCTAACAAACCTTCCCCACATAACTTCTAGAAATTTCCTAACTAACAAACTCCATGGTACATAGGGACTTAACTGGGTTGGATAGCATGGCTAGGCTTATAAAGGCCCTGGTGCTCATTAGCTTAGTATATAACTATGAATGTTATGTTGTCCATATCTCACCTTCATTCTTGCTGTTTGGGTTTAGAGCTGAACCTCGGCTCCGACTCGGCCGTATACTATAGCTCGAGTGCTTTTACTGGCTCGAGGCTAGACCCTATCCCAGCATGCCTAGCGATAGTTACCCAGATCTCGTTTGCCGCTTGCAGCATTGAGATTGCGGATACTGGCTCAGGCTAAGTGTTTTTTTCTATATGTTATACTTTTTGAAGAAAATCTTCTTATTCATCTTCTAATTTGTTAATAATACCTGTCCTTTGTTTTTCTACCTTCCCTATCCCATTCGAGTGACTTGCATTTGTGGAGACTAGCCGTTTTTCTCTCTGGCCTTTTTCCCTCTTCAGACCCATTTAACTTAGAGAGTTCTTCACCTTTTCTTGCCTTCTTTAACTTATAAGGAGTTGCCAATTAAGTTAGAGGCTCTCCTTAGGTGGGGAGTTTGCCGTTTAACTTAGAGGCTCTCCTTAGGTGGGGAGTTCGCCGTTTAACTTAGAGGCTCTCCCTCTTCTCTTCTTTCCTGTTGGTTAAAAAAAAAGATATTTTTTGTCGGTTATTGGATAGTTATCTTTTCAGTAGTGTTTTTTTTCTCATGTCTAGTCTTACATAGTGCTCTTTGACATTATGTCGAAAGATACTGTCAAGGAATCAAAATCTTCAGTTTCAAAAAGTGCAATTCGTGCTGTCAAAAGATGTCCCTTACGGAAGGACACATGAGTTGTGTATATTGTTTAGGACCTGGTCACCTGCAGAATTCATGTTCTATCTGCCATGCTTTTAGTTCATGAGTCCTGCAGGAGAAAAAAAATAAATTAATCTTAAGAAGTTTACTAAAGGGCAAAAAAAATGGAAAAACTCAAGCCTTCATCCTCTTTGGCTCTGAGTTTGGACTCAGCTAAAGAGAAGGGCAAGCTACAAGCTAAATCAGACCTGACTGTTGGTTCCAACAACACACTATCACCTACAGCTCCATCTGTGTTTTCGGAGCCAGTAGGGTCCCACAACCGTTCTAGGTCTCCTGCCTTGGAACTAGTGTGGTCTGCTCCACAGTCTCCTTTATTACAATTTGTGGCAGGCAGTCAGTCACAGGTCTTCAACCCATTCCTCTCGGTCATCCAGGAGCCTTTCAGATGATGATGTGGAGAGGGTGGTGAAGAGGCTTCTTAGGACACCAGCATTAGCCAAAAATACTTTTGGGCCCATCCCAGACAGAAAGGGTGCGAACAACCCAAACAACAACTGTCTCGATTCGTTCTCCGACTCCTCTGAGTTCAGAGTCGGAGTGTATGGAAGTCGTAGTGGTGGAACTGTTGGTTCCGGTAACCTCCTCTAGTCTTTCGGTTCCGACTACCGCTCCAATCTCCTCGATACCCCCTTCTATCGAGGGATCTGGGAGCTGATGCTCCCTTGATGGCTCCAAGGGGGGGAATGGCATCAGACCCTTGTCCGACCCTACTCTTCCTCTCAGAGCTTTGGGGCAGGTCAGCTCAACTCCTACATTGGCCTTGGAGCTGTCACCATCGGTACGGAGGAAGTTGCCAGCTTCTTTGGAGCTGGAGACTCTTTTGGGTCAGGACCGCGATGCCTTTGAGGTAATGAGGAGCGTGCTGTCTGCTGAGACAGCTCCACCCTCGGCTCCATTGACTCCTTTGCCTTCATTGCCGGTGTCTGCCTCTGAACCTCACCTCTGTCCCAAGCGTAGGGAACCCATGCTCCAGGATGCCCCATTGGGTGATCTCACCTCTTCTGAAACCTCCCCTGAGCATCCCTCGGAGGAGGTCCCTTGGAAGAAGACTTGCAAGAGGAAGCATGTGGACTCCACTGAATCCTTGACATCAGACACAGACTTGGATGGCTCAGAATGGTCCCCATGGTCCCCCTCTGAAGATGTCTCTCTTTCAGACATCTTAGAAATCCTTAGACAGAGGGGTGACTGGAAGTCCCTTGCCCCTTCTGAAGCCGAGTCAGTGCACCTGGATGCATTCGGTTCCTGACCCTCCACCTATTGGGTATCTCCTCCTTTCGACCCACTTCTAAACGTAGTGAGTTGAAAGGCGTGAAGCTCTCCAGACACGATGTAACCAGTCCACGGAGGCCCAATAAATTCATTACAGCCCCTGAAAACAGACTCTTCTTATCCAAAGGTGTTCCCGTTGATGCTATGGTGGTGGCAGCAGCCACCAAGAACGAATTACTGGAAAAGTCTTCATCTGTCCATCCATCGAATAAAGAGCCTTGTACGATGGACAGATACAGGAAATGTATGTTTTCTTCAGCGACCTTTACTCTCAGGTCACTGAACTAGTTGTCCCACTTTACAAGGCTTCAAAGGGATCTCCTCAAGGAGTTAGGAGATACCTTACAGGATCCTACAACTGTGGGAGCCTCGAACAAAGCGGCTTCTCAGCTTGCGACCTTGACTTCAGTGGTTAACTCTTCCATGTGACTAATTTCTTACGCAGTTGATGGGGCAAGCAGGGTGGCAGGCACAGGGGTGACCTTACGTAGACACTCCTGGATGCATCTTTGTCATTTTGCGGAGCCCTTCAAGTCTTCCTTTACCAACGCCCCCTTTGATGGCTCATCTTTATTCGAGCCTCAGGTAAAAGAGACTCTTACCAGGTGTGAACAGGATGGCAAAACTCTCTCTGCCATGGGAGTACATTTTTCTGCTCCATCTAGACCTTATCCTAAAGGTCAGAAGAGCATAAAAATGTGGTTCCAGAAATCCCAGGGAGTTTCAGCTGACACAAGTGGAGATTTTTCCCCCAGGGGCAGAGGGGGAAATAACAAAGGAAGACATCGATCTCGTGGCACGGGGGGTACTCAGAATCAGGGCAACAGAGGTACCTTCTCTGGTAGGCCCTTCTGGCGCTCCTGAAAGGAGGTCTGACTGTCCGACTCCGGAGACAGTTGGGGGGAGATTATCCTTGTACCCAAAAGCCTGGCAGACAATCACAGATGATACATGGGTATTATCAATAATATCCGGAGGTTACAATCTCCCCTTCTCAAAACAACATCCCCTGTCAAAAAGACAACATTCTATCCCAGATGTTCCACCCAGTCTTCGAGATCAAGCAAACCTAGAGGTTTAAAGGTTGCTAAGAAAAAGAGTCATCCAGGAAGTCCCTGCAGACCAAATCAGATTCAGAACTTACTCAAGGTTCTTTTTAGTTCCAAAGAAAACAGGGAACTGGAGATCCATACTGGATCTCAGCAGGCTGAACAAATCAGTCAAGAAAACAAAATTCTGGATGGTAACACTGCAGTCCATTCTTCCTTTTCTGACTCAGGACAATTGGATGGGCTCTGTTGATCTCCAGGATGCATACTACCAGATAAAATGGACAGATGGTCAAGGAGATATCTAAGCTTCCGGCTGGGAGCCAGTCATTATCAGTTCAAAGCTCTGCCCTTTGGTTTAACCACAGCACCCAGGGTGTTCACCAAATGCATGGCAGTAGTTGCAGCTTACCTGAGCCGTCAAGGATTCCGGGTGTTTCTATATCTAGATGACTGGCTCCTTACTGCCACCACCAAGCATCAACTAATCAGGGCAAGGGAATCCGCAATTTGCTCTTGTTCTCAACTAGGGATCACCATAAACTATGAAAAATCTGCCTTGTTGGGTTCTCAACATATTACCTTTATAGGGGCAGATTTAGACACAAGTGCCATGATAGCAAAGCTGCCTCAAGAAAGAGTATTAATGATCTGTCGCCAAGTTGTCACGCTGTTCCCACAAAAGGGAATTCAAGCAAGATTTGTCCTTAAGGTCCTGAGTTCTATGGCGGCAGCAGTCACTCTGGTCCCTATGGCTCGCTTCCATATGAGAATTCTACAGTGGCTCCTATTTGCACAATGGTCATTCCAGGATTTACCCATGTCACATCAGATTCTTATCATGGAATCCTGCAAAAAGGATCTGGAGTGGTGGCTTCACTCCCCTATGGTAACAATAGGCAGGCCGTTTCTCCTCCCCAACCTGTAGCCACAGTGACCAAAGGACACTTCCCAGATAGGGTGGGGGGGCATTATCTGGGACAGACTGTTCAACGGACTTGGCAGGAACACAAGTACCACTTGCACATCAATGTCCTGAAGATGAGAGTGGTGCTTCTGGCATTGCAAGCACTTCAGGACGCTCTACCTACAGGGACTATAGCAATTCAGATGGACAGTATGTCGGTAGTATGGTACAACAACAAACAGGGTGGAACCAGATCTTACCCCTTATGTCGAGAGGCTCTACAAGTTTGGCAATGGGCGATGTCCTCTCAACACTTTCTGGTTGCAATGCACATCCCAGGGAAATCCAACGTGATAGCGGACAAGCTCAGTTGCGCTATCCTGATGCCTCACGAGTGGTCCCTTAAGCAGGAAGTTGCGGACTTGATTTTTTGCAAACGGGGCCAGCCATGCTGTGATCTGTTTACCACCACCCTCAACAACAAATGCAGCAGCTACTTTGCCCTAGTCCCACCACCAGGACAGTCACCCAGGGACGCACTTCTTCACAATTGGCCCCCGGGACTGCTTTACACCTTCCCACCTTTTACCCCGATCCCCAAGGTTCTTCAGAAAGCACAGTCATTGGGTTGCAAGCTAATCTTCATTGCCCCTTACTGGCCTTGTCAGATATGGTTCCCATTCCTTTGGCCTCACCTGTAGGGGGAGCCTTGGATCCTCGACCCAGTGCCAGATCTTTTGATGCATCAATCGGGGGCTCTCCATCCTTCCATTCAAACTGTCAAGCTCACAGCTTGGTTTCTCCACTTCTGGTCTTAGCCAGGCTTCCCAATGTTTCTCCGGCAGTTCAACACATTTTGATTTCCTCCCATAAGCCCACTACTAGGAAACTTTATGGAAGAGGTCCTCTTGTTCGGCAGGCAAGAATCAGGTTGATCCTTTTACTGCTCCCATTTCAAAGATTCTTGAATTTCTTGCTGAAACCTTTGACCGGGGAGCAGCTGCAGCTACTATCAGAGTTCAGTTAGCTGCCATTTCTAATTTCCATATGGGAGAAATGAGGTCCAATATCATATCCCATAGGTTATTCAAGGCACTCCTAAGAGGTACTACCCTCTTAAGACTTCCGATAAGAGAACCCCCCCCCGGACCTAAATTTAGTTTTAGACGCCCTGATTCTTTCTGCCTTTGAACCATCTACTTCTTGTCTACTCAAATTTCTGACTTGGAAGACCTTTTTCTTGGTTGCAATTACCTCAGGTAGAAGGGTTTCAGAATTGCAGGCCTTATCTATTCATCCCCCGTACTTGATTTTCCATAAAGATTGGGTTTCTCTCAGAACCAACCCCTCCTTCTTACCCAAGGTATGTTCTGACTACAGTTTGAATCAATTCATAGAGCTTCCTGTTTTCTTCCGCAATCATGGCAACAAGGCAGAGTGTAAGCTTCATCAACTGGACATTCATAGACAGTTACATTTCTATTTACACAGGACCAAGGACTTTAGAAAATCTAACCAATTGTTCATATCCTTTGCAGACAATAAAAAAGGTTGTGCTGTCTCAGAGGTGACTTTATCAAAGTGGCTTTCAGACTCTATAAAACATGTCTACGAGTTGCGTAAACAAAAACTTCCAGGGAAAATTAAAGGACACTCAACAAGGGCCTTGGCTACCTCTGTTGCCTTTCAAGCCAGACTGCCTTTGGATTCAATCTGTGCAGCAGCTACATGGGCTATTCCTTATACCTTTATCACTCATTACAAAGTAGATATGGCCTCCTGGAACAGGGCATCCTGTGGTTCCATGGTCCTGAAGAGTTTTTTCCAGTGAGCCACCCAAGAGTCAGGTGCTGGGGACACTGTCCCAAACAGCAAGAATGAAGGCGAGATATGGACAACATAACATAAAGAAGTTATGTACTCACCATAACGTTCCATGTTTGTTGTCCTTGATCTCACCTTTCTTCTTGTGTCCCACCCTCCTTCCCCCTTCCTGGAGGATCGAGAGGAATCCTTTGTTTTTATTGGGTATACTGGCTGGGTTTCCTTTATACCATACTTTATGGTTAGTCTCAGTCTACTCCTATTACTCTTGCGCAGGGATTACACCTTTATATGTAGGTATCTGATATGTAAAGTAGAGCATATCTCTTGTCTGTTTGTATGGTCTAGTTCTAGGTTATCACAAATGAGATTTGAGTAACTACCGCTAGGCATAGGGTCTAGCCTCGAGCCAGTAAAAGCTCTCGAGCTATTGTATACGGCTGAGTTAGAGCCGAGGATCGGCTCTGAACCCAAACAGCAAGAAGGAAGGTGAGATCAAGGACATCAAACATGGAATGTTATGGTGAGTACATAACTTCTTTACTTATGAACCTTTGAGGACAGAGGTAATCAAAGCTTTTTTCAAAATGCTAGGAAAGACCCTCCCCCCCATGCTTAAGGAATTCTAAACAATATAGTAAATTACTTGGTTGTGAGAATCAGGGCAGCCACGGTGGTGCAGTGGTTAACATTGCCGCCTCACATCAAGAGGTTCTCCGGTTCGATTCTTGGCTGGGGTGCCTTCTGTGTGGAGTATGCATGTCCTCCCTGTGATCGCACGGGTTTCCTCCGGGTGCTCTGGTTTCCTCCCACATCCCAAAGACATGCAGTAGGTGAATTGGACACTCTAAACTGGCCCTAGGTGTGAGTGTGTGCGCCTTCTGTGGAAGGTTGGGTGCTGGGCTGGCAACTCGACACCATAAAACTCCACTGCCAATCATGAGTGGACAGATGATTCGCTGTGGTGACCCCTAACCAGGAAAAGCCGAAAGAAGAAGAAAGAAGACTTGGCTGTGAGAATCAAAGCAAAATTTAACCAGCTGTGAAGGTCTGTGGTCCATAAGTAGAACTTACTGGGTCATTGAAAAATCACTGCGGAGACAAGATATTTTATAAGGGGCTGTTAACTAAAGACAAAGCAGTACCTGCTAAGGAGGCAATTTGGAATGGAATATAGTGAAAGATGAAATAATGGAACTTGGTTAAAGGAACTAAACCTACATCAGCAGATAAATAAGACATGTTGGCGTGATAGAGTCATATCCCAGTATATCCCTCACATCTGTAAAAAACTTCCACTACAAGTCAAGCAGAGTAGAACCCTTGCTGCCTGCAAGGTAAACGTAGACAATTGGATGGATAGCTTCATATCCTCTGTTATTGTCTATCTTGTCTTGCCCTCCTTCAGGCTAGAGGGAAATTTTAAACATGTTTTTTTTGGGCTAGACGAAATGGTCTGCAGACCGATTTTATTTATTTATTTATTTATTTATTGTACATTTGTTGACCGGGCTAGTCTAACTGGATACATGTCCATTTTCAGTAGAGGCCCGGGGAGATAAGCTCCAATACAGATAAATGAAAAACTTAGTAATCAATATATAAAATAAGACTAAAAGAAAAAAAAATTCATATAAAACTAGCAGATTTCAGGTACATAAACACCAAAAATAATAGGAAAGATAACTAAATAGCAGAATTAATTCTATATAAAGAGAAAAAACAATTTTGCCAGTTAAACATATTATTCTGTGAAGATAAACAATAAATCTTGTAGCGCCAGAATGCTTCTACTATACAGTCTGCAGTTATAGGTCATTTATAAATAGAAAGACTAAGGTCTAGAGGGGAGGCAGGATAAGTATATACATAGTGTAACAGGAAGAAAAACAAGTATATTTCTCAGTAGGAAATGTAAAGTGAGATTCTGCATATTGAAGTTTGGGAGGAAAATAGAATTTATTGGGATAAAATATGTACTAATTTCATTAGATTGATAGTTGCCTAGTCAGGTTTAGTACAGGGGCACAACCAGTGTGTTCTAAGGAAGGGTTTTAGTCTATTTTTGAAGAGTGATAGGGAGGGAAGAGAGGAGAGGTCACTGGGGAGAAGATTCCAAGTTTTTCCAACAGCATTGGAGAAGAGAGATTCGCCAGCTTTGTTGTTAGGTTTAGAAATGTACAAAAGAGTTTTGTGAGAAGAACGCAGTGATTTCAGGTTTGTGTATGGTGTGATGAGGGTAGATAGACTAGGAGTGCAGGAAGGTTTATACAGAGTTTTATGGGCGATAGTTAGTTGATGGAATTTAATCAAGTTTTGTAGTTCCAGCCATCCCAGCTGCTTTATATTTAAGCAGTGGTGGGTTCTGTAAGGGTTACCTGTTGCGAATCTAGCAATATTATTGTAGGAAGTTTTCAGTTTACTGAGGTTATTTTTTGAAAGGTTAGTAAAAATAGCTGAGGCATAAAGGAGGGTAGAGATTAGATGAGTATGGGCTATAGTTGTTCTAGCTGTGGGAGAAAGGTATGATTTAATTCTGTAGAGGGAGCCAAGTTTTTTGTTGACAGTTTTTATTGTGTTGTTGATATGGATGTCAGATTGACAAGTACTTACCTATTATCCTATGAAGCTATGAACATAAGCCCTATTAACACCTATATAATATAATTGCTACTTTGTGAGAGTTAGATATCATAGTCAGTGAAAGCTAGCAGCAAAACCCTAATACTAATGACACAAGAAGGCTTTTATTCCGGAAAGCTTCACAGGCAAGCCAGATTCATAGCAGTTTGTAGTCTTGCTTGCATTTCTGTCTACCTAGAGGTCTTCAGAGATGATGTAGTGAAAACATTTTTAAAGGGGATTCTGCCTTTTCAATCTGTGCATCAAGTATTGGCCCCTGTTTGGGATTTAAATTTTTATGAGCGAAAACCTGATGTTGCCATCTTTTGAACTATCTGCTTCAGTTAGCATAACATTTCCATTAATCTCAGCCTTCGATTTCCAAATTGTGGGACAGTACCCCTCATAACGTGGAAAAAATGGGTAAAATATGGATACCTGCTCACAGCTTACTCTAAACTTCATCTAGGGGGTTCACAGGCTGGTTAACGTGTTGCACTATTCTTATTAAATGTTTTTTTAATGAATTAATTTCATTCAATATTATATATCATGGGTATTAGTTAAAGAAAAATCTTTATACAGAAAGTGTGACAGGCTGTATCAATGTGGGGCAGAGTGGACTTTTTAAGACTCAGAATTAGGAATGTTCCTCATAATGAGGTATACTTGACAGATATGCGTAGCACTCTTCTTGGTGGTAGTACCAGAAGGATCTCAGATCAGCACACCTTAATGTTCAGTAGACTTTATTGAATATGTCAAGACAGACTGACTCTCAGAACTAACCCACTCTTCATGCCCAAGTCTCACATGGAAACATAAACATATATATAAACAGATATTTCTTGCTGTTTCAGGCACACAAAGTGAAGACAACATAGTTTTCAGTAGTAAATAAAGCTTTACTAATAAGAGTGTACAAACATGAATGGACAAAAAGTTGCTTCTCTTCAAAAACAAATATTAATATTTACTAACTTTTCTGACTGTGACTTCTCCAAACCAACACAATATAATAGTACTAAACAGCACTTTGCAAAGTAGAAATAGTTTTACAGTCTTTGAAGGGTCTATCTCCCTGGATTAAGTCTCCAGCAATGTGTACAACTCCCCTGTTTTTTCTGTATAAGTAGGATAAATGCAACTTGCAGAGGTTGCAGTATCCGCTTCAGGAAACAGTCTTTCACTGACAAGTTCATAGGTAATTACTAGACACATGGCCCAGGAGGCCATTAGGAGCCTAGCTCAATTTCCAGTTACACCATAGCACTATGTGGTTCAGTGACTTGCTCAGTCACATGATGTGCAAATGAAGGCTCAGGGAATCAAACCCAAAACTACAGAAAGCAGTCTGTTAATAGTGCAAAGTCTTAATTCTGTGAGCTACTTGACAGACTAAGAAACTGCTTTGTTTCCACACTTCCCTGTCTTTTTCTTCTATACAAAGTCCTAGGGATTACTCCCAGAGTTCCCTCTAGGATTAGAGGCAAGGAAATCAAACCCTGTTTGTGAGGGGTAATGTCATTATATAAACTGGTACCGTGTTAACTTTAGCAACTGTGAACTGCCTGATGGTTCTGAATCTGCCTTTTCCCATTCTCTCCCTACTGCATATTGTAGCTTCAGCAGCAGCATACCTTGATTTTCGCATGTCTCCCCTTGTGTTCAGTCCCAGTCTTGCAGCCACTATATTACATGACCCCCTCCAGCTTAAAATCATCGGCTCTTTTGGCGTGTAAGTCCTTGACAACCTATCTGCAATCATATGGTAATGACCCAGGTCGTGCAAAATTTTAAACTGAAAGAATTGTAGAGATAAAGCCCACCTAGCTAGCTTGGAATTACCATTTTTGCCTGTACAGAAAAGCAGAAGACAATCTGGTGAAGGTAACAAGTAACAAGGACATCCAGCAAAGATGTGGATGGATTGTGTGAGAGAAGATCTGCAACAGTTAGGCATGCGTGTTGAAGAAGGCAGGACTGTTGCATTGAATCAAGAGAGATGATGACATTTAACGCTATACCCCGTCCTCGTGTAGAAAATGGGAAGAAGGGGGTTGATGATGATGATGTACAGCCATTAAAGAGGTGCATAGTCTGTAACTGCAAGAACTCTGCACTCAGTACATAATACTTAGGAGTGGCGAGAGAACAGTTAATGGCTAAACATTCTCTTTTGATCTCTGAATATTTCCATTTAGTGGTACTCAGTTTTCTGTGTATATATCATGTCAGGTGTTCATCACTGTCTATGTTTTATGCCAGTGCTATTCCACTGCCTAACTCAGAGCATCATCATCATCGTCATCATCGTCATCATCATCATCATCATCATCTGTGACTACCAAAAACTTTAGAAAAGTCTGAGACTAATTGAACAGACTCAGAGCACAGCATTTTTATCAACTTCTGGAATGCCTCATCCATCATTTCTGTCCATTTGACATTTAGCAGGGCAATACATTTATTCAGGTCAGTCAGTGGGGATACTGCTGTAGAAAGGTTAGCGGTGAACTTGAGACAGTAATCGACTGACCCTAAATAAGTTTTGACTTGTCATTTGGTAGTGGATATGGGACAATTTCTTATGACAGTTTTTTCCTTCTCTACCTGTGGTTTTTACTGTCCCTCTTCCTGTTATGTTGCCTAAGTAATGGACTTCAGCCATGCCCAGTTTACATTTAGTGTGGTTGGCTGTTAACTCTGCTTGACGTAAAAATTTAACATGGCTTGAAGCTTTGGAAGATGACTTTATGTGTTTTCCAAGAAAATAACTATGTCATCAATGTAAGTTGTTGAATACCTTGTATGTGGTTTCAGAATATAGTTCTTAAGCCTTTGAAATGTTGCTAGGGCTCCATGAAGGCCATGTGGCATTACCTTATAGTAAAAAAGTCCATCCATTGTGGGAATACTGTCTTCTTCTTGGCCTTTTGATTTAATGGTATTTGTCAGCAACCCTTGCTCAGGTCTAGAGTGGACAGAAAACTAGCTTTGCCCACTTTTATGACTAATTTGTCTACTTTAGGCTTGGGGTAGTAATTACCTTTGTAAGTACTATTCAGTTTTCTAATCTCATTAGTAAATCTTATAGTCCCACCAGGTTTAGGAACTTGGACAATGAAGCTGTTCCGCTCACTCTGTGAATCCTTGATGACCACAAGCTGAAGAATTTTATGCATTTCATCTTTTTCTGCTTGGTGTCAGGACTCTGGTATCAGATATGGTTTCACTTTACCTTTTCATCAAGGATAGTTTCATTGTGGTGCTGGAATAAATTGGCTCTGACATGAGAATTGGAAAACCAGTCCCTATTCCTGAATACATATTCTTTAACTTCTTGTCTCTACTCAGCTGACAGTGTCTCATCTCTCTTAACTTCAAGACATGATCTGGGGAGTTTAACCTCTTCAGCAAACAAACCCACTACAGAAACTTCCGACTTCATCATTAGATCACTGTTTTAGAAGTCTAAGCTATATGGGTTATATCCTGCAAACGATATGACAGCCGTCCAGCATCTAAAGCTTTTAAAGAGCACCTTCCATGCACCCTAACTGCTGAACCCCTTGAAGAGAGCTGTGTAGAGTCAGTGGTTGGGGCACCAAATTGTCAGAACTTTCTTGCCATTGAAGTGCATATGGACTTCAAATGATTGATGGTCAGCTAGCGCTTCATCGAGGCAGGGCAGATAAGTAACTCCCTGGGGAAACGTTTCACTTTATCATTTTTTTCTGTAGAAAACTTTACTTTTCTTTAGAAAATTATTTATTTTAGCTAGGAATTTGTTTTAGTAGCTGTCACTAAGAAGTTTACTTCACTAATGTTAACTTTTGTTAGGTTAACTATTTGGGAAGAAACTGATTTAAAAACATTTTTTTGTAAACTTCTTGAATCTTTTTGTTAAAAATTAAAGATAGGAACTTGGATGTAATGTTTTGGGGATGGCACTTAAAATTTTACCTCAAAAAGTTAAAAATACTGCCATGTGGTTCACCAACTATTGAAGAATTTGCTACTCACTTATCAGGCTCTTTTTTCAACTACAACATAGGTATGCTTTGAGATCTTCGGTTGTTCCTTTCTCCATCCCAAAGAAAAAGAACATTTTACTGGAGCTTTCAGTTGTCAAGCTGGCTTCCTTACTATCTCAGACACTGATGAGTGACTCGGCTGTGGCCAAATTGGGTACTCCAAACTGGTCATTGTCTTCTCTCAATCGTGTCTTCTGTTGATCGTGCTGGCATTTTTCCTTGAGAAGCTGCTGAGTATCAGCTGATGGGTAAGTCCTCTGTGGCTCCTAGGTTGTCCTACTGCTGGCAAAGGAGAACCAGTCTTGTTGGTCTTCGAGGTGGAAACAGCTGATGCTTTACTGCACAGCCGAGCTATGGAGACAATTTCTTGGAGAAGAGACTCATTTTTGGATTGGTCTTTTTCAATGGAGTTTACTAGAAAAAGAAAACAGAAAAGAATATGTCTTCTCTTTTTTCACATAGGATTGACAGAGAATATTGGCTGAGTTTTACTAAGGGCTTATTTTGAGTCTTCCATTCATTAATTTCTGATTCTTCACTGAATTTTAAAAGAATAAGATTTTTCTCTCTTTCAGAAACTGATTCCTAGTCTGAAGGACAATAATTAGAATGGAATTGTATTTTTCCAGGACCTATGCATTAGGAAGGGGAATTTGATTTTGAGCAAAATTTTTCTTTAGATTCTCTACCTGAAGAGTTATCTTTTTCTGAAACTATAGCCAGAATGAAAGACTTGATGTGAAGTTGTCATGTCTCATCTTCATTCTGTACTGATGGGTTCAGAAATGAGACTCAGCCACTTACTAAAGCTTAAGATCTGAAACTAGCTCGTGGCTCTATCCCTATTCCATGATGCTGCAGTGCTTTCCTCAGACCTTGTTTGCCACTGAAACAGATTGAATCTACGACAAGCTCGGGCTGAGTAGAAAATAGTTTTTTCTTCTTTAAAACTTGTTATAGTTAGCTAAATTTTCTGGGTTTCCTATTTAGATAGTGTGCTTAGTGTGTTAGATATTATTATAATAGTTGTTAGTTAGTTATTACATAGTTAGAGTGTGTTTTTCAGGCCATCGTGTTTAGGCCTTTATTTTGATAGATAAGCCATTTTGGTAGTTCTTTAGATAAATATTTCTAGAAATTGTATTCTTTCATGTGTTTTTTGAGGGTCATTTGTACTTAACCATTATAGGTTCATAGGTTCATAGATGTGTACTAGGCTAATGGCCCTGGAGCCTTTACATATCCCTAATCCCTGTTTATTGGCTTGTACTTTGTTTAGTATAGAGCTGTGTATTAGCTTAGTAGTTTATTATACGCATTTAAATTTGATTTCTGATATCTAGCTTCATGTTACCAATAATTTTAAGTTTACCTGAAGAGTGTTGAGTGTGTGTGTGACCTTTTGATTTTGCTTTAAGGCTTCTTTAAGTTAGAAAGCCTTCCTTTCAGTTGGCTCCCATTTAAGTTAGAGGGTGTCTTTAGTGTCGTATGTGTGTGTAGAAGCGTTATTACCATAATGTCAAAGCAAAAAGAGGTGAAACCATCTGGTTTCAAAAAATGTCCTAAGTGCTTCCAAAAAATGTCCATCACAGATGGACATATAGACTGAGTTTATTGTTTAGGAGCAATACATCTTCAGAAGACATGCTCTATATGTCATTCTTTTAGCTTTGGGGTTTTACAAGAGCATAAGAATAAGATGATTTTGAGAGGCTTAATTAAATCCTCTTTTGAGGAAGCCTTGGACACGGCTCAAAGTTCACCCAAACCTCTTGCAAAGAGGTCTTCTCCATCTTCTTCTTCTACATCGTTGGAGCCATTGACAAAATAGCTCAGGATGTCTCCGACAACCTCTAAAAAATCTGACAAAGACAGACCTGTCGTTTTGGTTTCATGTGTGTCGGAACCGACGGTCTATACAGTCCGGACCTGCTCACCTGCTTTGGAGCCGGTCTCCCTGACTCTTATGTCTCCTCTGCTCCAGTCAGTGGCATTGGCTCCATCTTCCAGATCCTCGAGGAGCTTATCAGAATTCGATGTGGATCTCGTGGGGTAGAGATTACTGCAGACATCGGTGCTTGCTAAATTGTTGTCGGAACCGACTCAGGTGAACTCGGAGCCAACAGTGCTCGTTCCTGTATGTTCCGTTCCCCCTCCAACATTAGTTTGAGTTTTGGAGCCGGAATGCTTGGCACCAACAGTGATGAAACTGACGGAACTGAGATCTGCTAAAGATTCTTCGATTCTGGTCACTTTGACTACCTCGGAGCTCTCCGAGGTATCTGGGAGCCAACACTCACTGGTTGGGACCGGGGGGGGGTCGGGCTGAGACTCTTTCAGCTCCGACTCTACCCCTTGGAGCCTCGGCTTGAGTGAGCTCAGCTCCTACCTCAGCTTCAGAGCCAACCCCCATGGTACCAGGGGGATCATCAGATTCTTTGGAACCTGGGATTGTCATGGGCTATGGCAGGGGGGCCTTTGCAGCTTTGAGGAGGGCTCTGTCCTCACAGACATCATCTGTACTGTCAGAACCAAGCGTTCCATCCCAGGAAGCACCCATATCTGTCTATGCACAGGCAGTTACCCAACAGCATAGAGACCCTAAGCCTCAGAAAGCCCCATTGGGTGAGACCCTTTCTTCCGAAACCTCTCCGGAATGTCCCACCAAAGAGGTTCATCGGAAAAAAACATGCAAGAGGAAGCATATAGACTCCCTGGATGAGTCTATTACATCGGACATGGACTTCGAGGAGTTGGAAGGGTCCCCATGGTTTCCCTCTGAAGATGTATCCTTTGCGGATATCTTGGAAATCCTTAGACAGAGAGGCGGCTGGAAGCCCATTATCCCTTCTGATGAGGAGTCCATGTACCTAAAGACTTTTGGGTCTCGACATTCAGCCACCTGGGTGTCTCCACCTTTTGATGAACTGATGGAATTAGTGTCTCGAAAGGTGTGGGATTCTCCAGATACAGTGGAGCCTGTTCCTCGGAGGCTGAACAAATTTATCACTGCTCCTGATGACAAAACCTTTTTAACTAAAGGAGTCCCTGTAGATGCTATGGTGGTGGTGGTGGCCACGAAGAAAGAATTATCTGAGACTTCTACATCTGTCCATCCCCTGAATAAGGAGTCGAGAACTATGGACAGGTACGGAAAACACATGTTTTCCTCAGTGGACTTCACCCTTAGGTCAAAGATCTCTTGAAAGAGCTAGGAAATACTCTGCAGAGTACAGTAGCTGCGGGGGTAGCAGACAAGGTATCCTCCCAGCTTGCTACCCTAAATTCAGTGGTCAACTCGTCCATTAGGCTCGTATCTTAAGCAGCCGATGGAGTGAGCAAGTCAATGGGTTCCGGAATTTCCCTTAGGAGACATTACTGGATGCACTTGTGTAATTTTGCAGAGCCCTTCAAGTCATCCTTTGTCAACACTCCATTTGATGGCTCGTCCTTGTTCGGGCTTAAAGTAAAGGAAACACTTACCTGATGTGAACAAGAAGGAAAGACTCTCTCTGGCGTAGAAGTCCGTTTTTCCACACCTTCTAGACCCTATCCCAAACGTCAAAAGGGAGAAAAAATGTGGTTCCAAAAATCCCAGAGGGCCTTTCAGAACACACAGGGTGCACCTTCCTCCAGGGGCAGAGAAGGAGGCAATAATACAAGATGTCACCCACACGACAGAGGGGGTTCGCAGAACCAGGGTGACAACGGTTCTTACTTCGGTAAACCCTTTCAGCACTCCTGAAAGGAGGCCTGTCTGTCTGTCTCTGGAGGCAGTCGGAGGTCGTCTTTCTTTGTATCCACAAGCCTGGCTAAGCATAACAACAAACAAATGGGTATAAAGCATTATATCCAGAGGCTACTCAATCCCCTTTTCAATGCCACCTTTAAAACACAAAAAATCCCGGACGTTCCACCCAGTCACAGGGAACAAGCAACTATAGAAATTCAAAAGTTGCTAGAAAAAAAGAGTCATCCTGTCAGTCCCCACAGACCAGATAGGACCAGAACTTACTCAGGATTCTTTTTAGTTCCAAAGAAAACATGAGACTGGAGACCCATATTGGATCTCAGCAGACTAAACAAGTCAGTAAAGAAGACAAAGTTCTGGATGGTCATGTTGCAGTCAATACTTCCCTCTTTAGGGAAAGACAACTGGATGTGCTCGATAGACCTCCAGGATGCGTACTACCACATCAAAATGGACAGGCCATCCAGGAGTTACCTGCACTTTCTGCTGGGAGCCAGTCATTACCAATTCCGAGCTCTGCCCTTTGGTCTCACTACAGCCCCCATAGTGTTCACCAAATGCATGGCAGTAGTCACAGCTCACCTGTTTCCAAATTTAGATGACTGGCTCCTAACCACCACCACCAAGCACCTACTTATTCAAGTGAGGCAAATACCTTGGAACTATGTGCTCAACTTGGCATTTCAGTGAATTAAGAAAAATCTGCCTTATTGCCATCACAACATATCAACTTTATAGGTACAGAAATAGACACAACAAACATGATGGTCAGGTTGCCTCCAGAAAAGGTCCAAACTCTTCGTCTCCAGATCTGGGACCTCCTCTTCAATTCCAAAGTACAACCAAGGACAGTCCTAAAATTATTGGGCACTACGGCAGCAGCAATAATGGTGATTCCTCTAGCGAGATTACACATGAGAATCCTCCAATGGATGTTGTTCACTCAATGGTCCATGCAAGAGCTACCCATGTCCCATTTGATAACTCTGACATAAATCTGCAAGAAAGATCTTCGTTGGTGGCTTCATTCAGATCAAATAACGATGGGCCGACCCATTGTTCCCCCTGTTCCATTAGCTACAATGACCACGGATGCTTTTGTTCTTTCTCGCATAATCCTACTGCCCTTTAAACCAGTATCATCTTGCAACTTGAAATTTTTATCTTGGAAAACACTTTTTCTAGTAGCAATCATATCAGCAAGAAGAGTGTCAGAGTTACAAGCTTTAACAATCAAACCTCCCTACATGGTTTTTCATAATGATAGAGTGTCACTACATACAAACCCTCCCTTTTTACCCAAGGTATGCTCGGAGTTCAATCTAAAGTCAATCAATAGACCTACTAGTATTCTTCCCTAAGTATGGCAATAAGGCAGAATACATGCTTCGCCGACTTAATGTTCACAGGCAGTTACATTTCTACTTGCATAGAACAAAAGCAAATAGGAAATCGGACAAACTTTTTGTTTCTTTTTCTGAAAACAAAAAAGGTTTAGCAGTAACAAAGACAACTTTATCCAGATGGTTGTCAGATTGTATTTCATTTATCAGTCAGCAAGACAAACAGTTGCCAAATAAAGCAAGGGTGCATTCCACCAGATCCATCTCAACTTCTTAGGCCTTTAAAGCAAGGTTGCTGTTACATACCATTTGTGCAGCAGCAATATGGGCAAAACCTCACACCTTTATCACTCATTACAAAGTAGACTTGGCTTCCATGGACAGAGCCTCCTTTGGGTCCACTGTACAGATGAATATCCTCCAGTGAGCCACCCAGGAAAGATGGTGCTAGGGATGCTGTCCCATCAGTATAGAATGGAGACGAGACAGGACAACTTCACATAAAGAAGTTATGTACTTGTCTTCCATGTGAGTTGTTCATAGGTTCATAGGTAGGTACTAGGCTATTGGCCCTAGGGCCTATATAAGCCTAGCCAAAAAGGTACCCTGGCTTTCGCCACCCAAGAAAATTATTTTCCTGTGCCCCTGTCGAGCAGAGCCACAGAGGTGATCCCTGGGGTCCCATCCAATCATCAAGATTTTTCTTGAAGAGTGCTAATGAGCTTTGTTTAATATAGATAGGTAGTTTGTTCCAGAGTATGGGGAGTCTTTGGGACAGGAATCTATCCCTCCAGCATGTTCTGTTTATTGTGGTGACAAGGTTTTGGTCCCTAGAGCGTGTAGCTTGGAGGGATTGGGATTTCTTTAAGTGGAGCATGTCCAACAGCTCTGGGTTTGACATAGCTTTCTATGTTCGGCAGAGATCACCTCTGAGAAGGCGATATGCAACGGAGTAAAGCTGGATTTGTTTGAGATGGTCTGCGTAGGACATCTGTCTGAGCCTGGTAATCCTCTTTGTGAGGTATTTCTGCAGCCTTTCCAGTTGTTGTAGCTGTCTTGTGAGGTACATACCAAAAGGGGCATTGTACTCTGTAATGGGTCTAATGAGTGATGAGTAGAGGGGGACAATGACCTCTTTTTTCTGGATGAGTAACCTTTTGTGATAAGGTGTGCCATGTAGAAGGATTTCCTGACTACTGTGGTGATGTGATTATCAAAGGAACCACCTCGTCTTCATTCTTACGTCCCACCCTCCAACCCCCATCCTCTTAGCTCCTGGAGGATCAAGGAAGTCTTAGCATTCAGTTATATACGTTGGTCCTTGTCCAGGTTTGTAGATTTAATATTTATGTACATCTGTATACAGTTGTAGAGTAGAATATAAAGTCACCAACAAACAAGATCTGAAGAAAGCACTGCAGCATCATGGGATAGGGATGGAGCCACGAGCTAATTTCAGATCTCAAGCTTTAGTAAGCGGCCGAGTCAGAAATGAGGATCGGTTCCAAACCCATCAGTACAGAATGAAGATGAGATGGACAACTCACATGGAACATTATGGTGAGTACATAACTTCTTTTTTCATTGGAACAGAATGAAATGCCAGAATCCCAACAAAAATATTATGGCTTATTACAGCTACATTTACCTAAGCCTGCAGCTATACCTCCAGTATTACCAGCATTAGAACATGATTTCCTGACAGCTTACACTTGTAGAATTTCTGACAACCTCCTACCCCTAAAAAGTCTGATAGGTTATATAAGGTTCCCCAAGACCTTCAAATTTATATTTTTCAAATTCCAAATGAGACCCTGCAGACATTTCTTTGGCAAAACTATTTTTGCCAACCATCTTGTTCATAGGTTCATAGGTGTGTACTAGGCCAACAGCCATGGAGCCTTTACAAGCCTAGCCCATAGAAGTGCCCTGGCATCATTCCACCATTAGTTCCCGGTGCCTCTTTCAAGTAGATCCACTGGAGTGGTCCTTGGGGTGAACTTTCTATTTCCCATCCACTCATCAAGATTTCTCTTGAAAAGGGCCAGTGAGGTACTCTGCTTGACATGTATGGAAAGTCTATTCCAGAGCATGGGCAGTCTCTGGGTTATGAACCTGTCCCTCCAGCATGTTCTGTTGATTGTGGTAATGAGGTTGAGGTCCCTGGAGTGTGTGGTGCGGAGGGATTGGGATTTCTTTAGGTGTAACATTTCTAAGAGGGCTTTGTAAGTCAAGCAGAGATCGCCTCTTAATAGACAATATGAGACAGAGAAAAGCTGGAGTTTTTTGAGTATGTCCATGTAGGGCATGTGTTTAAGGCCTAGGATCCTCTTTGTGAGGTACTTTTGTGGCCTTTCCATCTGTTACAGGTGTTTAGTGAGGTACATGCCAAGTGGGGCATTATACTCAATGATTGGTCTAATGAGGGAAGAGTAGAGAGAGATGATGACTTCTTTCTTCCTGGATGCAAAACCCTTGGTAATGAGATGTGCCACACAGAAGGACTTTCTAATCACAGTGGCAATGTGGTGGTCGAAGCAGAGGTTGCTGTCATCCTGTGTTCCCAGATCTCTTATAATGCCTTCAGTGTTCAGTGGGCTTCCATCAATGTGGTAATTAGTGGGAACTGAGTTTTTCCCAAAGGGAATGATGATGCCTTTTTTGGCATTAAGCTTAAGGCCATGGTTTTGACACCAGTTGATGGTCTCAGGAGGCCTTTCTGTAGGATGTCTACATCACTTGGGGAGTTGATAATGGCTCCCAGCTTGTAGTCGTCAGCAAACTTGGTCAGCCAGAGTCCCTCCATGCTGGCCTGGACTTCTGAGAAGTAGATGCCAAACAGGGGTGGACCCAGAACCGATCCCTGTGGGATTCCACTCGTGACTAGTTGGCAGTCTGACTTGGAGTCTGCTACTTTCCCACTATGGGTTCTATCTGTGAGCCAATTTGCAACATACCTCGTGATATAGGGGTTGATGCCTAGTTTGGTGAGTCTATCAATAATTCCTGAGTGGGGAATGGTATCAAAGGCCTTGGCCAGATTGAGATGTGAATGCTAACCCTGTTCCTTTTGACAAAGGTGGGACAGTCCAAAAAGACAGACTGACTATATGCTCCTACATGATTTTCCTCGATTCGACCCAGGAATCCCATTACATCTTTCCCTATGTCTGGGTCTTCATTTACCTCAGTAGTATCAGATAACTTCAGACAAATGGGTTCTAAGAATCATTCAAAAAGGATGCAGTTGGTAGTGAGAGTCCGTACCTTCTTTTCAGGAGATTCTTCCTCAGACATTAAACTAAACTGCCATGTTTTCTCCTGCCCTGGAACAAATGCTGTCTATAGGGGTCATGGAACAAATTACCCCAGAAAACACAGGGAAAGGATTTTACTCATTTTATTTAAGAATCTTTATGTTGCCAAAGAAAGAAGGAATTTGGAAACCAGTCTTAGACCTTTATTTTCTAAACTTTCACATCGAAGTCTCATAGCTATACAAATAAAACGAGCAAAAACATGGACAAAGGATAGTCCAAACAAGGCCAAAAATCAACAATAAAAAGAGAGCACTAAGCAACACAGCTTAAAATCAAATAAAACTTTAATAGATAAGCACTTTCACACCCATTGGCACTTCATCAGACTATAAAACACAGTGTAACACATCCTAATATATATTACAGTCAATGAATCAATAAAACAGACCATGCAACTTCAATGTCAGTTTTAAAGGCATAACCTCATTCAAGCCAAAGCTCTTATCGGCTTGAAAAGTAATTATTCATCTCATCTTGGCAATTTTTGATCTGATATTGTTAATCCTCGTTCATTCCTTACATGTGGGTATCGGTTCCGACCTCAGAACCGAGCCGACCATCTTCCAAGCTCACGTCAGCTACAAACTCTCAAGCTAAAACTCTTACCCAGAATTCCCCTCTCCCTTTTACCTCAGATTTTGTTTGTCACATTCCCATTCGGTCGTGTCAAGCTACTTCTCTTGTGCTAAGTACAATATTTGTTGTCTTTTTAGTCTAAAATAACTTTTTCTCTCAGAAAAGTTTCTAAATTGTTTTCTCTTACCTTATCGCATTTAGCAACTATTTCTTCTTAAAATTTTTCAATCTTTTTACCGTGAGGTATTTTCTTCTTTACCATCATTGGTAGACCCCCTTTTCTTCATTACCTTTGGGTATTTCTTGTACCATTGTTGGTATTCTTTCTTTTCTATCATGGATAAAAAAGGTAGCCTAGGATTTAAGAGATGTTCAGATTGTGGACATAAATTGCCTACTTCAGATGCACATTCTCTGTGTGTCTATTGTTTAGGTGTGCCTCATTTATCAGTTGATCTGCCCTGTGGAATTTGTAAGAACTTCTCTAACAGCACATTGATTGAAAAGAAAAATAAATTGTTACTGAAAGGGCTACTCAAATCTCCTTTTTCAGATGCCATTTCTGGGTCGGAGGCTTCAACCCCTCCAAGATCCCATAAGAAAAAGACTGATGATCTTTCTAAGGCCAAATCTCTTCCTTTGCCGGGACTCCCATCAACCGAGACCCAAGAAGGCTAAGCTTTCTACTTCGGCTCTGACTCTTTTGGCTCCAGTCCTTTTGGTGCCTAGACCCTCAGCACCGAGGCCATCTGTGACTTCGGCACTGACTAGCGTGCCATTTACCGTATCGGTACCGAGGGGCTCCTTGGTTCAGACCTCTCTACCGGCACCGACTATCATGTCGATGCAGACTGTAACCACATCGGCTCCGATACCCTGCCCGGAACTGGCAACTCAGTTACTGACACCAATTTTTTCGGTCCCAGCCTCGGCACCGACAAACAGTTCGGCACCGACCTTCCTGATGTGCAGACCATGACTTCAGCACCGATGATTTCCTCGGTGCAGACACCTGTAGTACAGTCTCTTATGGCACCGTTGTTTTCAGTGCAGACTGGTGATGTGGGCACCGAGCTTGTCCCATCTGTGGATAGACCTGACTCCGCCTCTGCCATGTCCGTGAATTCCACTAGAATCCTGTCTGAACACGATGTGTTTCATCTTGTGGATCAAGTGCTTTTGGCCAGAGGTATCCCACCCCCCCAGGACCTATTCTTCCTTGGGAGGTGATCACCCTTTGCCAAAGACCCCTACTTATTCTCCTCCTTCATTGCCTCTGAAGCCCCTTGATATAGCACAGTCTTCCCCCTCTACGGTTCCCTTTATGGACCTCACTAAGGAACCACAGTTGCCTTCATGGCAGGAGAGCTGTGCTACGACCCAGGATGTCAGCTGTGGCGTACGTAATTTGGTGTTTCACAGCCATCCAGGGACTCCGAGTCAGCAGGCTGAGCCACTTAGTGGAGGGGTGACCCCTGTCCAGGACACTCACCCCTCTTCAGGTGGACCAGCCTTCCAACTAATGGAGAAAGCTTTGGCATCTGCTGGCGATACAGTGCTGTCAATCTCCCCGCCCTCCTCTGGACCGCTTTGTACACAAGTCGCTCCTAGTGGACACTGGGCACAAGGGCTTCAGGATGTACTCCCACAGGAAACCCCTTTTGCGTTGTCTTCCCCAGCTTCTCCCTCTGAGGAAGTTCACCACAAAAGCTTGTGCAAGAGGAAGCACATGGACTCCACAGAGGAGTCCCTTACTGAAGACACAGACTTTGATGATGGGGAAGGATCCCCTCGCTCACCCTCTGAGGTTTCCTTTGGTGATATCCTCTAAATCCTTAAATAGAGAGGTGACTGGCAGCCCTCTAATCTGACATCTGAAGAGTCTGTGTTCCTGCAGGCCTTTCACGCCTGGCCCCCTACCTCCTGGGTTACTCCACCTGCTGACGAACTGGTCCAGCTCGTTGTGCAGCATGCATGGAAGGCTCCTGACACCACTGAGGAAATTCCCCGGAGGCCATATAAAATTTTGTCCCCTCCTGCCACTGACCCCCATTGGTCCAAAGGTCTTCCTGTAGATGCTGTCATGGTGGTGGCCGCAACCAAGAAGGACCTGGTGGAAGAAGAAAGCCAGACTGTCCATCCGCCCAACAAAGAGTCACAGGTTCTGGACAGAATAGGGAAGCATACTTTTGCATCAGCGACCTTTGCAATCAGGTCCCTGGGTGGTGCAGTGGTGCAGTGGTTAACATTGACACCTCACAGCAAAAGGTTCTCCGGTTCGATTCTCGGCTGGGGTGCCTTCTGTGTGAAGTTTGCATGTTCTCCCTGTGTTCGCGTGGGTTTCCTCCGGGTACTCCGGTTTCCTCCCACATTCCAAAGACATGCATTTGGAGCATTTCTCCCTGGGCCTCCACTGAAAACAGGCTCTGTGGAACCTAGTCGGACTTTCCCGGTCAACAAATGATAAATAAAAAATAAAAATAAAAATAAATAAATTATATGGCACACTTCACCAGGCTTCAAAGGGATTTAGTATCTGAGCTGTCTGAAACTTTGGCTGGTGCCGTGTCTGATAAGGTCCGTGACAAAGTGGCCTCTCAGCTGGCTACCATTGAATCGATATCAAACTCCTCCATGCGCCTGATATCGCACGCATCAGAAGGAGCAGCTAGAGCGGCGAGTTCAGGCATTGTTTTGAGACGGCAAGCCTGGATAAGCTTATGTAATTTTGTGGAACCCTTCAAGGCTTCCTTTCTCAATGCTCCCATCGAAGCCTCTTCATTGTTTGGACCCAAAGTTCAAAGCACACTGGCCAGATGTGAACAGGATGGTAAGACCCTTTCTGCTGTAGGTGTCCGTTATTCTTCCCCTCAACGTGCTTTCTCCAGAAACCAGATGAGTGGGAAGATATGGTACAAAAGGCCATGAGGATATGGAAATGGGCGATGGCTACCAACCGTTTTCTTCTAGCAACGCACATTCCAGGGAGTTCCAACGTGATAGCAGACAGACTCAGCAGGTGAATTCTACAACCTCATGAGTGGTCCCTGAATCCCTTGATAGCGACGGAGATCTTCCACCGCTGGGGCTGTCCTTGCTGTGATCTGTTTGCATCCCCGACCAACTTCAAATGCAGCAACTACTTCGCCCTGATTCCCCCTACGGGACAGTCACCCAGGGACGCTGTAGTGCACGATTGGCTCTCTGTTCTTCTTTATGCTTTTCCACCTCTTCCCTCATTCCCCATTTTCTGAAGAAAGCCCGTCGGTTGAAGAGCAAGGTGATCCTCATAGCACCATATTGGCCTTGTCAGATTTGGTTCCCCTTCCTTTGGCCTCACCTACTAGATCAACCATGGATCCTCCATTCCAACCCCGGGGTTGATCTCCCATCTGCAGAATCTGATTCATCCCAAATTGGACAGCATGAAGCTCACAGCTTGGCTCCTCCAATTCCCTTGATTGCCAGGCAGAATGATCTTTCTTTACCAGTACGTGATATTCTCATTGCATCTCATAAGTCTTCCACTACAATTACTTATCTGAGCAAGTGGAAAAGATTTACCTGTTGGCTGAAAGAAAAGCAAGTAGATCCTTTTTCAGCTCCAGTGTCGATAGTACTAGAGTATCTAGCCGATCTATTCCAATCGGGTCTGTCGGTCTCTACTATTAGAGTTCATTTGGCTGCAATATCTAATTTCCATGAGGGTGTCCAAGACTAATCTCTTATGTCACACAAATTATGCAAGACCTTCATAAAAGGTGTGAATCATCTGAAGCTCCCTTTTAGAGAAACTATTCAACCGTGGGACCTGTCATTAGTTCTACAAGCTCTGACACTGCCACCTTTCAAACCAGCTTCTTCATGCGACCTCAAATGTTTGTCATGGAAAACCTTGTTTTTGGTCGCCATTACTTCTGCTAGACGTATTTCTGAGCTTCAAGCCTTATGCATCAAGAGTCCATGCTTGATTTTTCATAGAGATAGAGTGTCTTTGAGAACTAATCCTTCCTTTCTGCCTAAAGTGATTTTTGAAATGTCCATTAATCAAACCATTGAATTGCCAGTTTTCTTCCCCAATCATTCAAACAGAGGAGAGTATTGCCTACATACCATAGATATTCACAAGCAAATTTGTTTCTACTAGAATAGGACTAAGGCCTCTCATAAATCAGACCAGTTATTTTTGGCCTATTCTGGACCTAGATTAGGATGTGCTGTTGCTAAGGTCACATTGGCTAGATGGTTGAAAGACCTTGTGACCTTCATTTATACACAACGTAGTATTCCATTACTTACTACCATAAAGGCTCATTCTACAAGGTTGGTGGCAACTTCTGCTGCCTTCCATGCAAGAGCTTCTTTACATGACATTTGTGCAGCTGCAACTTGGGCTACCCCTCATACCTTCATCAATCATTACAAATTGGATTTGGCCTCCAGGGGAAGAACATGTTTTGGTTCTATGGTGCTTAGGAATGTCCTTCCACGAGAGCCTCCCAGGAATAAAGGTAACTGGGGACTCTGTCCCACATGTAAGGAATGAACGAGGATTAACAATATCAGATAAAGAAGTTATGTCTTACCATAACGTTCCATCTGTATTGTTGATCCTCATTCAGTCATTACGACCCTCCCTCCTTCCCCCTCCTGTGGCTTCTAGTGGATCTCACCATCCGGTTCTGTTAGGTCTTTTGACCAGAGGTAGCCTCTACCTTCTTTTGACTTGCAAACTCAATCTAAGGTAACAGGGAGAGGGGAATTCTGGGTAAGAGTTTTAGCTCGAGAGTTTGTATCTGACAGGAGCTTGGAAGATGGCCGGCTTGGTTCTGAGGTTGGAACCGATACTCACACGTAACGGCTGAACGAGGATCAACAATACAGGTAGAACGTTATGGTAAGACATAACTTCTTTTTCTCTTCACAAGATCACCCCATCTCAAATCCTTGGCAACAAGTTTCAACACCATAAAATACATGTGAAGCATCATGTAAACTGATATGCTTAGCTAAAGCATTAGATGTTTTACTCTTCTGTATATTGTATAGATTTCTCAAATACGTTCCCTTAAAGAGTGATTCGTCTTCCCTATATACAAGCATGAGTAGGTAGTACAGGACGTTAAATCAATTAAATCTGTACTACTATAGTTAGCAAATAACTTGGGTAGATATTGTTTCCCTGTAACCAGATGGACAAACATACCTGGAAGCATTACAAGAATGACATGTAGAAGTACCTATACATTTTGATACCCTATTCACATTTATACTGCACTTATAACAGAGCTGTCATTTGAGCAACCTGTTATTCTTGAAACAAAACCTGGGTTGATCTCCAACAATCTGTCTAATTGTCTCACTGGCCATAAGAATAGGCCAATTTTTCTTTATAACATTACATACCATTGTAATATTTCTTGAATAAGTAAGTGAAACTCTGGTGTTACTCGATGTTGCAGCTGTTGCTTGTAAAGACACATTACTGGAGTCAATACTTTATGAAAAATATGGTCTTGCTCTACTGCCTCTAATTTGATACATCTCCCTTATTGGTCCATCAACTTTCCTTGCAGAAGAGCCTCTATTGATAAGATCATTACGCAGACCTCCAAGCACTTGTAGGTCATCAAAGGTTGTTACTTTGGTGAGATGACTAGTTATCTCTCAACCCAGGTCTTACCTTCTCCCTTCCAACTACTCAGTTGGTAACTACAAATGTCTCAGACTTTGCTTGGGGATCTGTTTTCAATGATGTGGAAGTTCAGAGTTTGTGGAACAAGCAAGACAGACTAAAACAAATAAATGCCAAAGAAATGACGGCAGTAATAAATGGTGTCAAACCTCTAAACCATCTGGTCAAGAGACCTTCTGCTAAAATCACAAACTGCACCATAATGATAAGGTACATAAAGAAAGAGGGGAGATCCAGAAAGTTAAAGAAATTCTGTTCCAGGATTCCTTGCAAACAGGCTTGAAAGATGCCTTCTTCATTCCCATGGAAGGAAATGTTCCTGTGCACTTTTTCTCCCCTTTTGCTAGTAACTAACTAAGGTCATTTTAAAGATTTGGATTATTGTGGTGACTCCCTTTTGGTCCATGTAGCAGTGGTTACTCTTTCTTTTGAAAATGGCCAAGGGCAATTTCCAAAATCATCCTCATATAATAGATTTAGTTACACAAGACACGGGTTGTTTGATATACCCCAACTTTTATCTTTTTCAAGTGACTGCCTGGATGATAGAGTTTTAATACCTTTAGGCACCTGTTTTCTGAGGACATGCAGCAGGTATTAAAGGAGGCCAAGAAACCTGCTACTAGAAAATCATGTATGGGTAAATGGAAATACTTTCTAGTTGATGCCAAAGTAAGAAGCAGGACCATTTTAAAACTCAAACATCTATGTTTCTACAATATTTGTGTGAGTTATTGTCCTCTAGCATTTCTTACTGTTCTGTCAAGATTCACCCCTTAGTCATCCCTGCTTGTTTATCCATAGATACCTCTTTTCCACCTGGCCTCAAGTCAAACAGTTATTGAAAGGGGTTCTGAATATCCATCCAGCTAGAAAACAGGTAGCTCCTTCCTGGGACCTCAGTTTTGTTCCAGAGAGACTTACACTTTTTCCATTTGAACCAATTCAGGAGGCTGAATTAAAGTTCTTACCTTGGAAAAATGTTATTCATTGCTCTAACCTCTGCAAGAAGAGTATCTGTGATACAAGCTCTTCAATAAGTCAACCTTATTTCATTTTTCATAAGGAAAATGTATCTCTGAGAACAAATAATTTATTTATGCCTAAAGTAGATTCGGAGTTTACCTTTAGTCATGCTGTTCACCCACCTGTCTTCTTTCCAAATCCAAAAAATAAGGTAGAAAGAATTTTACATACCCTGGATATTGATAGGCATCTCCTATACACTATTGAAAGGACTATCAACTATTTCCTACGAAAGTAAGAAAAGGGGACAATCAGCATCAAAGCAGACAATTTCCAAATGGTTGTTTCTTGTTTTCCATTTCTTTCAACTTAACAAGTCACTTTCAGGCATGGTGAGGGCCCATTCTAACAGGGCTTTAGCTTCTTATGTGGCTTTTTGGAAATTGGTGGACTGTAGATGTATTCTAGAGGCAACATCTTGATCCTCTGTGCATACCTTTATAAAACATTGTCAATTTGATTCTAATTTGATTCTTTTTCCATGTCCAGAGCAGGTTTTGTAAGACTATTCTCCGGGGCTTCTGGACTCCGATCCTTCTTCCTTCTCTCTTTCTGTCTAAGGTCTGATAATCTACCCATATAGCTTACGCTACTGAAACAGTGATCTAATTAGGGGTATAATGCGATTGCACAGTTAAGTTAACATAACAGTAGATGTTCAGATAGCTCACCATTGCAGTAAGGATACCCTCCTTCTGAAACCATATCCAAAACAAATCAGTTGTTTCACTGGGAATATAATGATCATCCACTGTTATTAAAGAAATAAAATGATTTATAAGAACTAGAGTTTCCCGTTTCCTGCATCTATATTAGTTCCTTCTATTCCTACATCATTGGATGATGTATTTATTACAGCTTGTAACTTGCCTGTTAGTCAACTGTCTGCCCTTGAGAAGCAGATAGATTATAAGTTCCTCAGTCTGATGTGTTTTATTGTTATCCCTGATCAGACCCAGCAGTGATTTCCCTGGTAAATCCAGCTTCCGATAAACCTCTGGCAAATGCTAATCTCTCCCCATTTGACAAGGATGAGAAAGCCTTTGAAAGATTTTGGGGAAAAGTATATTCTTCTGCACCACTTATTTTTTTTAATTCTTACTTGTCAAGCCTACATGTTAGTTTATGCTTGCCCAAGAAACATCATGGCTTCTTTTCCCCTTGTCTAAGGAAAAGTCATCTTTCTGTAATCTTATTCTTCCTTTGTTTCATGTGACTAAGCACTCTTTGAAATGTGCTTAAGACCCAGCTAATGCCACTTCAGAGCTGCTGCCATACTGGTCAGCTGTCCAGATTTTGCCTCATATTTTTGGTCTGTTCCACATAAAATATATGTTTTTTCTGGCAAATCAGTCAGAATTGAGTTCACAAAATAATACCAGCCATTTTAATTTCAGATTTCATATCCTTC
Source organism: Protopterus annectens (assembly GCF_019279795.1). NCBI lineage: Eukaryota > Metazoa > Chordata > Ceratodontiformes > Protopteridae > Protopterus > Protopterus annectens. The sequence continues at coordinate 30,937,211 of NC_056750.1, forward strand.
AAAAAATGCATGGTAACACAATACCTTTTATTCTAGCAGCTTTCTAAGCTTGTAAGAGTAATATTTAAATTGTGTCCCTACTTTTGGGCTTTTGTCCCACCATTATTTTTGGCTTTGTCCAGATTTCCTGTGCTAAGTGTTTGAGAAGTATGGTTACAACTGGAATTGTTATACAAGTAAGTTTACTGGTTGCATACACAAAAATTCCTGAGTATGTAAAATCTGAAATTTTGAATTCTCCCTTAGAGAGGTTGTATTTGGACTGTGTGCTGCAGAAGGCCTTATAAAATGAGAGAGGAAAGCTGATTTAGGGAAGTTTTTTTCAGTCCTTTTTCTCCAAATTTGTTAAGGGTTTTACTGCTATCTCTGCAACATTTTACAAAAAGCAAAATAAGCAGACACAGCAAGCTGCTGGTAAGGAGATTGTTAAAAGCAATAGCAAGGGGGCTTCAAAAAGAAGGAATGAGCCCTCCAGAGGCAGGGACACTTTAACAAATCTGATTGACTATCTACAGAATTTTTCACCCTCTTCCCACCCTGGCAAACCTCAAATTCTTCCAGAGAATCAGGCCCTCCATTTCTCTCTTTGGCAATATATAGTTTCAGATAAATGGGTTGTGAGAGTCATTCATATGGGATAGAGATGACAGTGTGAATTTCTCCTTCATTTTCAGGGAATTTCACCTCATTTGCCAAATCAAATGCCTTTTTCCTATCTGCCATTTAACAACTGTTGACTCAGGGGGGTAATAGAAGCTGTCCTTCCTTTTCGGAAAGGAGAAGGTTTTTATTCAAGAATGTTTCTGATTTCAAAGAAAGAAGCCTCATGGAGACCAGTCCTAAATCCTTTCTAAATCAGTTTGTAAAAGTTCTAAAGTTCACAATGTTATCCATTCATGATCCACTCCCACACCATTTCCACATTTAAAATTCTTAGTTTAAAAGTTGCTTATCATCATATTCCTAAATCCCTAGACTTCAAATATTTCTAAAGGTTTTCTGTGTCTGGAAAACACTTTCAGTTTTCTGCATTACCCTTTGAGTTACCCACAGCAGACTGCAAGGCATTCACATTTATCCTTATTTAGATAACACACTTATCTTTTTCAGACACTTTTTCAAAGTGTCAGGAATCTCTCACTTGGGTATGAGAGCTCATCAGTAGAGTGAGGATTCAGGGGGAATATCCAAAGGTCTTATCTGACTTCTTCTGAGGGAGTTGTTTTACTAGAGTGTCTCCTAGATACCTCAGATCAAAGAGCTTTTCTTCCACAGGAAAAAGTAGATTCATATCTAGATCTATTTCTGATTTTTTTCCAATCAAAGCGAGGCCTCAGAAAGGCAAGTTTTCAGGATACTAGGATTCATAGCATCCTTAATTGTCATGATTCCTCCAGCCAGATTCCACACAAAAAATAAATTTAGAAGTACCTAAAATCACTATGGTCCCAAGGTCAACATTCCCTGACATTCCAGATTTTTGTTTTGGGGTTTGTGAAAAGGGAACTTCTTTGGTTGAGAGATCAGTTTTGTCTGAATTCAGACCTCCCATTTTCCCTTCCAACTCCAGCACAGTCTGTAACTACAAATGCCTCAGACTTTGTTTGTGGAATAGTGTCTATGGGAGTAAAAGTGCAAGGTCTTTGGAACAAAAAAGGCATACCAAAATACATAAAAGTAAAGGAGATGCCGGCAGTAATAAATCCATTCAGCTATTTCAGTCATTAATGGGTCCCAGGACCCTTACAAGTGGTTACAGACAACACCACAGTAATGTGGTACAAAAACAAATGGGGGCACCGGATCTTATCCTCTGTGCAGATAAGCTGTGGTAGCCCACAATATAGCTTTTCAGCTCAATCTCACTTTACAGGTGTCTTACGTCCTCTCAGTACAAAATGTTGTGGCAGACAAGCTGAGCAGGACCAAAACAGACCCTCACAAACAGAAACTGAATCAGGGAGTTTTCCAGAAATTGATCCATCTGTGGGGAACACCACATATAGATCTATTTCCTTCTATTCATAAAATTCCATTGGAAAATTTCTACTCCAGGACTCCTTACAATAAAGCCTGGAGCAAATGTATTCTCTTTTCCTTGTACATGAATGTTCCTGTATGCTTTTCCACCCTTTCTGCTGATATCCAGAGTCATTCTTAAGATTCAAACATGCTCTCCAAAGATAATTGTCATGACGTCCTTCTGGTCCAGGCAACAGTGGTTCTCCTTGCTTTTGGAAATTGCCAGGGGCAGTTACCATAAGCTTCCTCACAGACTGGACCTACTCGCATAGAACAGGAGATGTTTAATATATCAGATTTACAGTAATTTCAGCTAACAGCCTGGATGTTAGAATTTAAATACCTTTTAGGAGGCAAGAAATCATGCTACAAAAAAATCATTAGTGAATGGAAAACATTTTCCAGTTGGTGCCAGGACAAGAACCAGGACCCTTTTAAAGATAATATTTTTCTGGTTCTACAATACTTGTGTCAGTTACTATTTGCTGGCCTTTCGTACTCCTCTATGAAGGTTCATTTGTTGGTCATTTCAGCATGTGTGCCCTTGGATCCACCCCTGTGTAAAATGTTTTTGAAAGGGGTGTTACGTACCAAGCCTCCTAGAAAATAGGTGGCTCCTTCTTGGGATCTTAACTTTGATTTAGAAAAATTTTGTCTTGGTCCATTTGAATCTATTCATCATGCTGGACTGAGAATCCTAACATGGAAAACAGTTTTGCTGATTGCTTTGACTTCATCAAGAAGAGATTTTGTTGCAAGCCCTTATGGTAGGTCAGTGTTCTCTCATTTTCTACAAAGATAGGGTTTTCTTAAGAACTAATCCTTACTTTATGCCTAAAGTGGTATCAGAGTTTACCTTAAGCCAAAATATTCATCTCCCTGTCTTCTTTCCAGAACCCAAACATGAAGTTGAAAGGATACTCTATTCTATGGATGTCCACAGACACCTCAGGTATTACCTTGAGAGAACAAAATACTTCAGAACTTCTGATCAGTTTATCATTTCTTGTGAAGGTAAGGGAAATGGACAACATGTGTCAAAACAATCCATTTCAGAAAAGGTTGTCACATGCTATTCATTTTTGTTACACCCAGCACAGCAAATCAGTTCCAGGCAGGGTCAAGAATTCTGCCAGAACCTTGGTAGAATTGTTTCCTTGGCTTTTTGGAAAATATTTGAATGTTAGAGTATTCTAGAAGCAGCATCTTGCTCCTATGAGCACACTTTTACAAAGCACTGTAAACTAGATTCATTTTCCAGGTCCAGGACATGCTTTGCTAGGATTATTCTCCTTTGGCTCCTGGACCCCCGTCCTCCCTCCCTCCAATATAAGCTATGGCAATTACCCATATAGCTTAGGCTATTGCAGCAGTGAACATTATGAAGAAAATAGTACAGATGTGTAAGTAAACTTGTCATAACATTAGATGTTTGAACGACCACTGCTGCAGTAGTCACTCTCTCTCCATTCCACTTATTTTTGTAAGTTTTATGCCAAAATGTGGACTTTCTATTGTTATATTCCTAGTATTGTTCTCCCCCTCTCTGTTGGCATGAATGCTCTGAAGGGCTTAGTGCCCAAATCTGACTTTTAGTCAGCTCAGCTCCAGCTGAATAATGGTTTGGACACATGGAAGTCACCCTGAAGCTTTGGAACCTGGCCAGCTGTTGTATCCTGTGCAAAAACCTTAAAACAAAATTAAAAAGCAAACATTGTTTTTTTTCAAGGGGGTAAGCCCCCCTGCATCCCCACACCCCACTGATAATTATATATTGTAACTCTGCGATCACACAAGTCTCATGGAAAGGACAAATTCCCCAACCAACCCTGAGAATCGTCCAGTCTGCTACTTTTGACAACAGGTGTCAACAATCTGTTTAGTCGATCACTTGGGGAAATAAAAATTATTGAGAACTATTGCCAAAGAAGGTGCAAAATCAGGCATGAATATTTTTACATAATTCAGAACAAAATAATACTATTCTTTCACTAACTGAAGAAATCAGCAAGGGCACAGAAAGAGTTCCAGCTAAAGGCAAATGATTCATGTGAGTGCACCTCACCCATCACAGAATGCCCGGAGACACACACACACACACACACACACACACACACACACACACACACACACACACACACACACACACACACACACACACACACACACACACACACACACACACACACACACACACACACACACACACACACACAATCTGTGCATATGCTGAAATCAAATCCCTTGTTAAAGCTGGCTGTGCTGCTCATCCTGGTCTCTACTTTCACTATGACAGCCTATAGCCAGTCCCAGTGTCAGCTTTCTTTAAAGAGTTTGTGTTTTGTGAGATGTAAGCTCGCCTGTCATTGGTATAAGTACCTATGTTCTAAAACAGAAAGAGGCATGGCTGTGTCTTCATGAGTAACTGACACTGAAATTAAACCTGGTATGTGAAAACAAGAGCAGAAACTGTGTTACTGAAATGCCAGTATGACGGCAACAATAAATGAACAGAACCAGTATCTGAAACATAACTCTTAAAACTGTCAAAATAGCATTATTTGTGCGAAGCTGTTTACCTTAACTTCAATTTTGTGTAATATTTCATGTATTTTGACTGATGCATACAGAACAGGTGACTAGATTCCTTAGTATTACAATACTCTGCAGATAAACAAAAACGTCCCCCCCCAACCACATGCTCATTATTTGCCTTCACTTAATAATACAAATTAATAAACAATTGGTTTTAGGAAGCTTTTTTCTTGTACAAGAAAAAAAATGCAGGCATGACCAAATGCAAATTGACTATAGCTGAACACTAATGGGGGATGTTGCTTTATTGTGCTGGCATTTAACAACTGAGAAGGCTACAAATTAGGCCACATGGGGAATCATCAGTATTTTTGGAACACACAAACCTTTAAAAAATGACCCTCCTGTCCCCATAGCTAATAATTCTTGGTCTGAGATAAGAACAACATCAACAGTGGATGAAAGCTGAGATTGCCCAGAAAAGGAGCAATGACAAAAATATGCCAAGAAGAGATGCCATTGAGAAAGATTCCCCAGTGTCCACTACACTTGCAGATTTCCAGGAGATTGCAACCTTCAGGAATCCCAGTGTTGCAAACTATATTTGAAAAGCTTGGGAATCGCATTGCATATTAACAAGGCAGTGATAAATCAATGACATATCCACACCTTGGTTGTCTGGACACTCTGGTAGAGTGTAAAGTAAATGCTCTAGGCAGCCTTAGCTTGGTTTTCCTGACACTCTGAATGGAATTTCAAAGCTCAAAGCTCAGTGCGGCACACACAGGACTACATTTTCAAACATTTAGGTATGTGAACTGTACATAGTGACATTTTCATTTGAGGATTTAAAGGCTTGAGTAAAGCTAATTCTAATGATGTCCTTAGTGGCTGCATGTCAGATGCAGTCTCTAGAGAAACAGCAGCATGCAACACCTGCCAGAATGACACGCACAGTGATTTTTCATGTTAGTTTCTTTTTTTAAAGAGCATAAGTTTAAATAAGGTAGAGAATGCAACCTCCTGGGAAAGTAGGACAAAAACTGAACATTGGTTAAACATGAGATGGCATCCTTTTATGCTAGTTAACCAAAGGTTGCCATTTTCATAACCTGTCCATGTTTGTTAACATTTTGTAAATATAAAACAGTGCATTCAGAGATATGTTTGTTAACTTGTTGGATTCAGAATAGACCTTGAAAGAACCTGCAGCTATGCTTACCTAATTTACAGTTTCCATATGAACAGTCAAGACATAATCCCTTGAAGAAAATGTTTGGTCACAACTGATTCAGAATATAGCACACAAACAAAACCACATGCAGAAATCAAAGTAAGCATTGTAGCATGGAAGGGAAGACATGTGTACTCTGCATTTTGATGGGCAAGCTGCCACCACACCAACTTTATCTAACTGTATGGTCACTCACCAGCTGGGAAAGAAGGTCCCTCAAACAACTGACAGTGGTCTCACAGAAACAGCGACTCTGCAGTGCTTACCTGTCAAGGATATGACCTATGATCAGAAGTTAATTTGACCAACTGTGTTTAAGCAGTTAGAATCCAGTCATTGTGGTAGTAGTTCCAGGGTCTTTGATCACATGTAGGGAAGCCATATATGTATGTGGGTTCATGGCACTCTACAGAAATGCACAAGCAATAAATCACATTTCATTGATGTCAGCATTCTGAAAAACTTACTGAAAACTAAAATGAATGAAAAAAAAAAAACAGATGGAAAAAGGAAACAGTTTCCTTTTGTGATCCTACAGCAAAAACCCTACCACCACATTCAGACCAAATTTCTCTGAATAGTGATAGTGTCATGGAAAGGGTTTTCTTAAAGTAAAGTGCCTGGTTAGGGTTAGGGGCCGGGTCAAGCTTAAGACTAACATTAACATGCATTGGTTTTGGGATCTTATTTGCCTGTTTTTCTTTGCATTGGTTGTATTTTACATTCTTGGCAATTTGTTGCTCGCAACTCATTCACAGGCAGCTGAATGCTTGTCAGTATGTTTGAGAACAAGATACGTTACAGTGTAAGAAACTTCACTGTGTGGAAGATTTTCAGTCCATATATTTCTAGTTAATCACTGTATATTAATCAGATCAGACAACAGTAGTAGAAGTAGCAAACTTAAACTTGTCTTAAGTCAAAACAAAACAAAAAACAATAATAGAAAATATATAATTGTACAGCATTACTAAGTATTCAAAAGTAATCCAAGTAAGGCAGGCAGTCTGTTTCCAGTCGAAAATCCTTTATTAAGTACACAGAAAAGCGATCCAAGTAAACAAAAATAGAGCAATAATTTCACAAGCTTTCTAAATATATATATATATATATATATATATATATATATATATATATATTTTATCAGGCATGGGAGTGGTTTATTGTGCTGTAAAACAAAGTGTTATTGGTACACATGTTAAATTCACATCCCTTCCCCCATCAGTGTGACATTCGAGCTGGTCCTGCCCTACTTAGTAGCTGTCATAATAATATAACCCTTATGTACTTTAAGTAAAATTTATAATGATGTGGTACCTCTTATTTAACCAGATTATTAAATAGATTATTAAGTCTGTGATTTTATCCAAGACAATATACTACATGGCTGGAAATATATCAACCTTAGTTCATTTGGCAATCAATTTTTTCTATTATTATTTTTTTTTTTTGTTTTGACTTAAGACGAGGTTAAGTTCGCTACTTCTACTACTATTGTCTGATCTGATAATATACAGTGGATTAACTAGAAATATATGGACTGAAAATCTTCTACACAGAGAAGTTTCTTACACTGTTTTGTTTTTGGACTCACTACACTTGTTTAGTGGATTGTTTTGAGACTTCGGAGATACCACGGAGATTACTTGTTTTTTGTTAGAACAAGATACGTTCATACACAGAGTCTGTTACTAAATATACTTGCTCTACGTTTGTGTGACCCTGGAGGCATTATTTTTAGAGATAAGGGGTATAAGAATCAATGTGTTGAGAAGTGCATGGGGGCTTAACTCACTGCTGATCACAAACAGAACGTGACTTGAGGTATCGGCAGTGAATTAATAGGACTTGAATGAAAAGTATTTGAGTCACTAAAGTTTAGTTCTTGTTGCCTTTCTTTTCTGCATTTTTATTGATATAGCTTTCATGGACTTTAAGGCTCTCATCACAGTCATAGCATCACTAAGAAGGTGTCAGTGTGGAAAAGTTCCACCTGCTGTCAAACACTCCCGATATCTTATTTGCCTTGGTGTCTCCCACAACACCAGAAAAATTCTGTTTGCCCTTATTTTAATGACATCATGAATAGGCATAGAAGAAAATGACTGAAATGTTATTTAGTATCCCGAAAGCTCCATAATCTGGAACAAAACTGTTCAGAACTGAAACTTCAAAAACTTGCCTCTTTTGTTAGTTCTCAGTCTAATCAAAATTCTGAGCAGGGCGAGAATTGCTCTGTGCATTCACAGTTCTGCAGCCTTCTAGTTACAAAGCTGAAGATGAATGTGCAGGAGGGCGATTTAAAACTTCAGTTTCTTATTGTGGGCATTATGGAGCTTTGCACTGCTGCTGGCAAGGACTGTGTTTTTCCCATAGAATTTGCTTTGCCCTCCAGTGGAGCCTCTGCTTCAGCTCCTGTGCTGGTCCCCTGCACTCATTAGATGAACAACTTTCATTTCCTCAGATTATTACTTAGTTTCTATTTTATTGATTTGTTAGCTTAGTAAGAGAACCGTTCCTTCTCTGACTCTTTTCAGCCATGACTTAGGTGCAAGTGTAAATGTAATTATATGACCACTTGGAATAGCCAGTTAGCCAGTATGCTTCTGTGAGGAGGAAGGAACCCAGATAGCATGGAAAAAACCCATGCAGATATGAAGAGAATATGCAGCTTCATCCAGGAAGTGACTGAAGGTCAGAACTGAAACTGGGACACTGGGACTATGAAGCAGATGTATTAACATGTGAGATTATTTACTGGCCATTATGATCTTCTGATTAATGCGGTTAAATTCTGAGGGTCAAATCATTAAAGATAATGTGCAGTGAAACAGTTATTCCCGGGAAAACTGTTGCTCTGGTGCTGCCTTTTTAAGTTCACTGGCATTAGTTGCAACTTCAAAATACTGTCAAACCATGTACAGGTGATTCGTCCATAAAATCTTATAATTTCACTCTACTTTTGTGCATGCTTGCTTAAACCTACATCATCACGCTTAGCACTGTGATGACATAAGGTCAAGGGTGCTTTCAATTTAAATACCGTTGTTTGCAGTGACTACCAGATGGATGTTAAACATTACAAACACAAACTAGAACACCAGACACCCACACAATGCTAATATTTAATGAATACAACCGGTTCACTTGTCTGTTTATAATAATTAACATATGCTCCTGGTGGAACCCCCCTTACCTGTAACGAGTTGAAGTCAAGAAAACAATGAAACAATGGTATACCAAATTCTCTTACCTTTTTGTGGTACTTGTTCTTTGTAAGGGAAATAGGTATGTTAATAACGATTATATATATTTTTTATTATATTCTTTCAGGTACTACATTTCTGCTGCACTAGGGCAAAGCTAAGACTTATGTCCTAACAAGATGTCATTAAGTTGCACACATCACAGTCACACATCAGGGAACAGTATTGGCTGTGATGACACAGTTCTTTTAAGGCTTATTTTTCAAATAAAAATCTTCATGTTATGTGAAAAATAGGAGTAGAACAGCTACTTGCCACCAGAGAACTTTGCTATAGAGGTGGAATGGAATGCAAGTGCTACATTTCCTTTTGCCTGTTTGCACATGATCTTAAGGAGGGCTCTGATGCCTGTCCCTGCCTATGTTTATTCACAAGTATCAGCTCCTAGGGTTGCCAACTTCTCATGTCAAAAATTCTGGACATGTACATGAAAGCAAAATACGTGTAATTTTGGTACCCCTGTTCCCCCCCATACAGCCATTCCAGTGTCCCATTACTTGGCTATTTCTCCATTTCTTCCCAGTTGCCATAAACACTGTTCAAAACTCTCAGTGTGCATACTGTTTTCTGCTTTACTTCTGCAATGATTACAGATATTTGGATTTAATTTAAAACTTTTATTTCAAATTTTATAGCACAAACACTGATAGACATTTACTAAACAAGGTAATACAGTCTCACAATGAAAACAGACTAGTATTAAAACTTTTCTGCCTTTGAAACTCTCATTTACTGTAACAGTACTCAAACCCACATTCAAAGAAAATGCATCTGTCCAGTGGCAGATTAAATTTACCTTTGGGCTGTTTTCAAATCATTTTTAGGACCATGCAAAAGTTCTTTGATTCACCTTCCTGACTGTAGTAAATTATAATGTATAATAAATTATATCCCTTGCATAATACAGCACCACTTGTTAGAGCGTGTTTTAAATGTATAGTTTTGAAAATTTTTCCAGTAAGCAATGAAACAAAACATATGAACCAATAATGACAAAACTGCCCAATTGAGAAAATTTCAACCATAAAAGGCCACTCAAACTTCTGTCATTACAATCCAGCAATATCAGTCAATATGCACAATCTCTGCAGAAGTAAGTCATCTGAATAATTCCACCTCAAAGGGATCTGTAACTAATGAAAAGGTTGCTGCTAGCAAGCAACTTTATATTTCAGTGTTTCATCTACAAATTCCGGGCCTGCTGCCCTTGAAGAATAAATTGCCTGTTATATTAAAATAATGGTAAGCTGGTAATATTGCAGTAAGGAATGGATGGCAAACTGGAAACAGGTTCATTAAGTTCCTAAGAAATATTGAAGTCTACAGAAGAAGTGCTTGATGGTTTAGATAAAAGATAATCTGCCATCCTGGAGAAAATCTTGTTTAGCTGCACTCTGAAATTCAAGTCTGAGAAGCACAGCACTTGCATGATTTAGTTTATTTCAAACAAAACAAAGTAAACAAAATAATTAAGTATAACAGCCGAGCAGGATTCCACACAATACATATCACGGTGTTCTCCTTTCATTCCATTCACATTAGTTTCCATAAAGTGCCCCAAATACCAAGCGTCTTTGCCAGTTGTTGTCACAAAGTGATTCAAAAAAGCCTCTGCTAGAGAGGAACATTTTTCAGTGCTGAGTATTTACAGGAATGCGTCTGGAGCTTTTTTCCCCGGGCCTCCGCTGAAAATTGGCTTTGTTCCAAGTTGGACTTTCCTGGTAAACAAATGTTAAATAAATAAATACAACACAGTTTCTGGTTCAGTAGTAGTAATAAAAGATAGCTTATTTTGGTGTGCTCTGCTTCCCTCCTAATGCAGGAAAGTATATTTTCTAGATTTCTTAATACGCATCCAGAAAGGGAGATATCTAATGTAAACAATGTGCCAACTGAGTTCGTAACTTAATATTCCCTGCACCATGAAAAACAAATAACAGACTGAAGGCAAATGAATGTATTAGCCATTTATACAGCTTCCTAAATGCTAAAATTATGTCTTATAATATAGCTGTCTGCCAGGCAATTAGTTAGCTTTTAGCAGTTGACATAAGAATGAACAGAAGTTACAGAAATTTAACCAGGTAAAGAAATATGCTGTGCTCTAGTGTAATGCAGCCTTGGCAATGACAGCATCACTGAAACAACTTAATAGAGCAATAATATGCCTGGACACTGCTTCATATTTACAGAACAATGCCACTGTCCCAAGTACTGAGCAGTTCTGCACTTTTCAGCGTAACCTGTCCCCGAAAAAAAAAAATAAATAAAAAACAAAAGCCATCTGTAATAATGGATGTTAGCACATGTATGAAGGGGTTAAGAGGTGAACATCTGCCTTCAAGAGCAAAACCCTGTGTGTGTGTGTGTGTGTGTGTGTGTGTGTGTGTGTGTGTGTGTGTGTGTGTATATATATATATATATATATATATATATATATATATATATATATATATATATATATATATATGTGTGTGTGTATATATATATATATATATATATATATATATATATATATATATATATATATATATATATGTGTGTGTGTATAGACACACACACACACACACACACACACACACACACACACACACACACACACACACACACACAATCAGAGCACTTAAATTGAACTAATAAGTTTGATATTTAATGTTGAATTGCTTGGGTTTCTACCAACGTATAAATTCTCTTAGACCACAGAAAGTCCAGAACTGCAACAATAGCTTCTTAGTATAGTGATACCATATTTTTCACCCCATTGTGTCAGATCTGGATCATCCATCCTACTCAATATGAATATCAAGAAAGTGACGAAGGGGAACAACCCGGGTGGCCACATAGGCAAGCATACAAATACAGACATGTTAACCATAGTATATGATGTCTGCATGTGAATTAGTCTGCTGAGTTAACAAGTTACACCGGTCAGTAAACTGGTCTGAGAATCCTTTTCAGCCATGCCCCAGGCTAAATAAGCAGATACAAATGAATGTTGGCAGCTGTATTGCATATAGTGCATTTATTACTGGTTTAACATGCACAGAAATAAACCTTGTATCTAACGTATAGAGCTATATAAGCAGCAATATACAATAACTAGATTATGTACATTTATGGAAAAAACTATTTACAATGTCATATGATAGCATGGGAATCACAAGTGAGTTATGTAGTCAGCTTTGCCCCCCTCGTACCACTTTAGTAATGGGTGCAAACCCCATAATGCTGCCCCTTTCCTCAACCGTAACCCTTCACCTCACCTTCATTAAATCTGTCCTGTAACAATGCCACTACACAAGACACACTTACACACAAACAATACTATATCTTATCCCCTAACCTAACCCTGACATAAACCCTAAAATACACAAACCCGCACACAAATATATAACACCTATCCTTTACTCATCCCCGATCCTAACCCTACCTCACATACACATGCAGAAACGCTCTCACCCCTCCAACCTCACTTACCTATCTCGACATTACACAATATCAACATTTCCACTAAGTGGCTATCCATACCATTGACATTAAACCATACCCTCTATGTTTGCTGAAAAAATGGCATTCAACAAAAATGTGGGACACACACACACACACACACACACACATATATATATATATATATGTGTGTGTGTATGCAGTATCATGTCTATGTAGTACTCTAAGGTTGATAAGGCAGTCACAAAATCAGATACATGATGTACATATTGATTATATGGTCTTCTGACATGATCCCACTGAATACTGGTTTGGAAACCATCATCTTTATAGAGAGAGGGGTGTGCTTAAATTGTCTGTCAGTATTTTATGCAACTAGATTTGGTTAGTACAACAGCATCCTCAGGTTTGTCACACTTGTACTTTTGGACACACTACATTTGTATAGCACCAGTTACTACTATTTGTCAGATGTCTCTGACTACATCTATCACCAAAAATGAATTCACTCACAAAAAGAAACATTTAAAAGACTTCTTTGATCACATTAAATGATAAAGTACCCAACAATAATACTGAAATGCATAATTAAGTGCAACAAAAATATTCTACTCGATCACTTAGTGAAAACACGAGTAAAACAGCATCATAACTAAAAACAGTATCATAATTTAGTAGCTGTCTGTTTCAAAATACATTTAATATTCATGGAGGCCTTCAGACATAGTATCTTTATTGCTTGCAACTTTAGTCGCCAATGTAGCTACTTAATATCCAGTAACAGTACTTCGAAATATTACTGTATAGCTAGGAATTCCACATTCTACTTCCTCTATATATGCAAACAGACTGTTACATACAGGCAAACTCAAGTCCTTCTTTAAAACAATATTTTAGTGTAATTTTCATCAACAAAATATTGTCGGTTGGCATTAATTGTTGGGTGGTGTGGTAATACAGTTTAATGGCTTGATGTTAAGTTGTCTATCTCACCTTCATTCTTGCTGGATGGGTTCGGAGCCGAACCTCAGCTCTGACTCGGCCTTTTACTAAAGCTTGAGAGCTATTTACCGGCTCAAGGCCTCCCCTTATCCCACAATGCTAGGTGTCAGATACCCAGATCTCGTTTGCCGCTTCAGCTACGAGGTTGCTTTTTTTACCGGCTCCAGGTCGTATAATTCTTTTATTACTTCTTATAGTCAGGATTATTAAATTTTTTAGATAGTTTTTGCTATTAGTTTAATCTAATCTTGTAACCCCTTTAGATCCCACTTAAAAAAACTTTTTTTCCTGTCATTACAGAGTTTTTCCCCTCCCTCCCTTCCCTATTTAGGGTAGTGTTAGGCCTTTCTATTCTTTTTATATATTGTATTATATATACATAGATAATTGTTGTTAGTGTAACTGTTAGTTATAGTGGTTTTTTGATATCCTTATTCTTATCTAGTGTGTGCGTGTGTGTGTTTACTGTTTTAGGGCACTAGTAAATTTTTTCCTTGGTATCTCTTTGTAATTTCTAAAGATACCAAGGTTTCAGGTTTCAAGAAGTGTGACTCGTGCTGTCAGACGATGTCTCTGACAGACGGTCACACTTCTTGTGTTTATTGTTTGGGCCCCCTACACTCCTTCAGTCCGAGAGTCCTGCAGGAGAGTAGGAATAAGCTCATTTTGAGGGGCTTGTTGAAGCCAGAAGGATCCCCGGCCAAGCCTTCGTCAGGGAAATCCTTAAAGCCCACCAAACCGTCGGCTCCCTGTTTGGAGCCGACACCGAGCGGAGCTTCTACTTCCTTGTCGGTTCAGGCCGGAACCGGCACTTCGAGGCCTCAGTCGGCTCCGACTCTACTATCGGAGCCTTCTCTGAGTCGAAAGCATTCGAGGTCTCCCTCCTTAGAGTCCGTTCTCTCGGCTCCCAGGTCCCTATTACTACAGTCAGAGCGGAGCCATAGATCCCACTCCTCTCGGTCCTCCAGGTTATCGGATCATGACTTAGAAAGCATGGTCAGTAGGCTCCTAAAGTCGCAGGCACTGGCCAAAATGTTGACTAGCCCTTCTCAACAGACTGTGGCTATCCCTGTTGCTTCAAATGTTCCTCCTCCGACCTTACCAACGTGTTCTGAGCCGGAGCTCATTGGGGCTCGAATCATCGGAACGTCGGAGCCGATACCACACCTTTTGGCTCCCTCATCGGCTCCGATCTCTTCATTGGTTCCGTCCTTGGAGGGATCCGGGCACCGAGACTCCCTCTTCGGCTCCGAGGGGGCGAGTGGCATTGGACCCTTGTCCGACCCCGTTCTACCTCTCGGGGCCTCGGCACAGGTGAGCTCAGCCCCGACATTGGCCTCGGAGCCGTCCCTCTCAGTGCCGGAAGGGATTCATGTCTCTTCGGAGCGGGGACCATCTTCTCTGCCTGATAGGGGCTCCTTTGAGGTCATGAGGAGGGTGCTGACTCCGGTGTCGGCTCCACGATCGACCCCTTCGGCTCCTACCCCCATGGTGCCTGCGTTGGTCTCTGTCCACCCTCCTGACCCCAAGCGTGGAGAACAGGCGCTCCAGGTAGCCCCATTGGGGGTATCTTCCTCTTCCGAGGCCTCCCCTGATCATTCAGAGGAGCCCCCTCAGAAGAGAAAATGTAAGCGGAAACATGTTGACTCCCCCGAGTCAGTCACCTCGGACACCGACTTGGAGGATTCAGAAGGGTCCCCAAGGTCCCCCTCTGAGGATGTATCCTTTTCAGATATCCTTGAGATCCTAAGGCAGAGGGGGAACTGGACTGCCCTTAACCCTTCCGAGGATGAGTCGGTGTACCTGGACGCATTTGGTTCTCACCCTTCCACCTCCTGGGTGTCTCCGCCTTTCGACCCACAAATGGAAGTGGTGGCTTGGAAGGCGTGGACGGCCCCGGACACAGTGGAACCAACTCCCCGCAGGCCCACAAAATTAATCACAGCCCCGTCCGATAAACAGTTTCTTACGAAGGGTGTCCCTGTTGATGCCATGGTGGTTGCAGCAGCCACTAAGAAGGAGCTGGCTGAACCTTCTGTGCCTATCCATCCACCTAATAAAGAAGCTAGGACAATGGACAGGTACGGGAAGTGGATGTTTTCTTCAGCGACCTTTTCCATGTGGTCGCTGAACTATCTGTGCCATTTTACCCGCCTTCAAAGGCATCTCCTTAAAGAACTGGGTGATACCCTTCAGGATCCATCTGCTGTGGGGTCTCAGGAAAAGATTAACTCCCAGTTGGCAACCCTTAACTCTATAGTTAACTCCTCCATGTGGCTCATTTCTTATGCAGCCGATGGGGCGAGTAGGGCCGCAGGCACAGGTGTGGCTTTGAGAAGACATGCCTGGATGCGGTTATGTAACTTTGCTGACCCCTTTAAGGGGTCCATCACCAATACCCCCTTCGATGGTTCAGCTTTGTTTGGACCACAGGTAAAGGATACACTTACCAGGTGTGAGCAGGAAGGCAAGACTCTCTCTGCCATGGGAGTCCGTTTTTCTACTCCCTCTAGACCATACCCTAAAGGTCAGAAGAGTGGAAAAATGTGGTTTCGCAAACCCCAGGGAGTCGTGCCTGACACACGTGGCGAGTTTCCCTCCAGAGGCAGAGGAGGGAACAACAATAGACGCCACCCGAGGGGCAGAGGGGGTCGGCAAAATCAGGGTAGCAGGGAATCCTTCTCTGACAAACCCTTTCAGCACCCTTGAGGGACTGCCCGACTGTCCACCTTCGGAGGCAGTCGGGGGAAAATTGTCACTGTAACCAGAAGCCTGGCGACTCCTCACACAAGACAAATGGGTACAGTCGATCATATCCGAGGGTTACAAAATCCCCTTTGTCCACACCCCCATACAAACAAACAAGTCCCTTCCAGATGTTCCACCCGGTCTAAGGGAACAAGCAGTTCTAGAAATTTCAAAACTGCTAGAAAAAAGAGCCATCCAACCAGTCCCAGCAGACCAGCAAGGATCCAGGATTTACTCCAAGTTCTTTTTGGTACCAAAAAAGACAGGGGACTGGAGACTCATTTTGGATCTCAGCAGGTTAAACAAATCTGTTCAAAGAACAAAGTTCCGGATGGTCACACTTCAGTCCATTCTACCCTTTTTGGGTCAGGACAATTGGATGTGCTCTGTAGACCTTCAGGATGCGTACTACCATATCAAAATGGACAGACGCTCCAGAAGGTTTCTCCGCTTCCGGCTGGGAGCCAGTCACTATCAATTCAGAGCCCTGCCCTTTGGTCTCACCACAGCTCCCAGGGTCTTCACCAAATGTATGGCAGTGGTTACGGCTCACCTGAGAGAGCAAGGATTCCAGGTGTTTCCATATTTAGACGACTGGCTCCTAACTACTTCCACCAGGCAGCAGCTAATCCGAGCCAGGGATTATACCATACAAACTTGCTCCGAGCTAGGTATCTCTATAAACTACAAAAAGTCGGCATTGTCGCCTTGTCAATCTATAACCTTTATAGGCGCCATTCTAAATACAAAAGAACTGTCGGCAAAACTTCCATTAGAAAGAGTATTAGACATACGCCGACATGTTCAAACATTACTACAGTGCAAAAGAATTCAGGCCAGATTTGTACTGAAAACCTTGGGTCTCGTGGCAGAAGCAATCACATTACTTCCCCTGGCTCGATTTCACATGCGGATTCTTCAATGGATGCTTTTTACCCAATGGTCTTTCCAACAGCTTCCGATGTCTCACAACATAATAATCACCCAATCATGCAAAGACCATCTCTCTTGGTGGATGGTCTCCCCTCAACCTTTTCAGGGCAGACCGTTTGTCCTTCCTCCTCCAGTTGTCACGGTGACGAATGCCTCCCTGATCGGGTGGGGGGGGGGCATTTTCAGGGCAGGACTGTCCAGGACACTTGGCAACCCCTAGAGTACCACTTGCACATAAATGTCTTGGAGATGAGAGCGGTACTTTTAGCGTTGCGAGCTCTTCAGGACTCTCTACCTACCGAGACTATTGCAGTTCAGACAGACAATATGTCGGTAGTCTGGTACATCAACAAGCAGGGCAGAACCAGGTCCTATCCCTTATGTCGAGAAGCACTCAGACTCTGGCAGTGGGCGATCTCCTCTCAATGGTTTCTGATAGCAATGCACATCCCCGGGAAATCCAATGTCATAGCGGACAGGCTAAGCAGAGCAATTCTTATGCCTCACGAGTGGTCTCTCAATCAGTCAGTAGCGGAAATAATTTTCCACAGATGGGGTCAACCTTGCTGCAACCTTTTTGCAACCCCTCTCAACAGCAAGTGCAGCGACTTCTTCACTCTCTTTCCCCTCCCAGGCCATTCCCACAGAGACGCTCTAGTTCACGATTGGCCCCGGGGTCTTCTCAATGCATTCCCTCCCTTTCCCTTAATTCCAAAACTGATTCAGAAAACGACCGCTTTGGTTTCCAGGATGATCCTCATTGCTCCTTACTGGCCTCGACAAATTTGGTTCCCATTCCTGCATCGTCACGTGCTGGAGCAGCCCTGGAATCTGGACCCAGTGCCAGACCTCTTGATCCATCAGTCGGGCGGGCTGCACCAGTCCCTTCAGTCTCTCAACCTCACAGCTTGGTTGCTCCACTTCCAACCTTAGCCAGGCTTCCACATATTTCTCAGTCAGTGTGTGAAATCATGCTTTCTTCGCATAAGTCTTCTACCAGGAAGACTTAGGCTAGTAAGTGGAAACGTTTTTCCCTCTGGGCAGAGGCCAGGAATATAGACCCCTTTTCAGCCCCTGTCCATAACGTGTTGGATTTTTTGGTGGAACTTTTTCGAGCAGGTTCCTCGTCTGCCACCATTAGGGTCCAATTGGCTGCTATTGCTAATTTTCATGTTGGTCTATCAGAGTCCAGTATCATGTCCCACAAACTGTGTAAGGCCTTTCTTAAGGGGACTATTTTACTTAGACCCCCGGTTAAAGATCCCCCTCCTCCGTGGGATTTGAACTTGATATTATCTTCATTGATTCTCCCTCCTTTTGAACCTGCGGCTTCTTGTTCCTTAAAGTTACTCTCCTGGAAGACTCTCTTCTTAGTTGCCATCACCTCAGCCAGAAGAGTATCGGAACTTCAAGCCCTTTGTATTCATCCTCCTTATCTTATTTTTCACAGAGATAGAGTTTCACTCAGGACTGATCCTTCCTTTTTACCCAAAATACCCTCAGAGACAAATCTCAATCAGGCTATTGATCTTCCTGTCTTTTTTCCCAATTATTCAAACAGAGCTGAACAAAAGTTACACTATTTGGACGTTCACAGGCAATTACGTTTTTATTTGGATAGGACCAAGCAGACAAGAAAATCAGGTCAACTCTTCCTGTCCTATGCTGAGGGCAAGCAGGGCCTGACAGTTTCTAAGGTAACCTTGTCCAGGTGGCTGGCCTCTATTATTACCTTGATCTACCAACTGAGACATAAAGAACTCCCTACAAAACCAAAAGCTCATTCCACCAGAGCATTGGCTACGTTGGTAGCTTTGCAGGCTAGACTTCCAATGGAATCTATTTGTGCTGCAGCCACATGGGCCACTCCTCATACCTTCATTTCACATTACAAGCTGGATGTGGCCTCCAGGAGTCGAGCTGATTTTGGTTCCACTGTGCTCAAGAGTCTGTTTCGATGAGCCACCCAGGGCTAAGGTGCTAGGGACGCTGTCCCATCCAGCAAGAATGAAGGCGAGATAGACAACTTAACATTAAGAAGTTATGTACCTACCATAACGTTCCATGTTAGTTGTCTTCATCTCGCCTTCTTTCTTGCATCCCACCCTCCATCCCCCTAGCCTGATCAGGACCGAGAGGAATCTCTTTTTGAGGCCTTCTTCTTATGGTTGACTCATTTTTAGGTTACGTCCTCCTCTGCTTGTAGCACTGTAGGTAAACCTTGTGGTGGGAATTGGTGTTTGTTCCTTGGTGTTAGCTCTACCTAACGAGATCTGGGTATCTGACACCTAGTATTGTGGGATAAGGGGAGGCCTCGAGCTGGTAAATAGCTCTCGAGCTTTAGTAAAAGGCCGAGTCGGAGCCGAGGTTCGGCTCCGAACCCATCCAGCAAGGAAGAAGGCGAGATGAAGACAACTAACATGGAACGTTATGGTAGGTACATACCTTCTTATTCTAAATCGGTCTTTATTATGCATTTGAATCTGGTCTGCTGTTAGTTATTGTGTGTATTTTGTTTGGAAATGACGGAAATTAATTTGTTCCTGTTATAAAATAGAAAACATTGCTGTGACCGTAATAGGGCCGTGACTGTAGCTGTCCCACTGAGTTTTCTATTTCAATATTATTTTTAAATTACTGTAACACTTCTAGCATGGGAGTCAGAACTATGCGTTGGCAAAACAGACACAAAACAGCAGCATATTTGCAGCATAGCTCACCATTCAGTATTATTTTACCCATTGAATTTTCAGTATCCCCTCTCCTTTTATGACCACAGTGAGAGTTTGAGTACAACTGACATTCTTCTTATCCACCCTATCAGGGCAAGTGTTTATAGGGGCATAGATTTGTGGGTGCTCACTAGGTTATTGATCTAGAATTTTAAGAAGCCTAGCCTTACATTCCCACGGTAGTTTTTTAGTCCTGATATTTTGCACATGAATAACCCAGAGATAGGCAGTATATGTTCAGTCATTGTTGCCCCTATCCATGAGGGATATGGGTGCTAAACTGGGGATGAATCAATTCATCCAAATTACATTTAAGTAGAATAAGATAAGTGCTTTGATTTGTGTGGAGTGTAAGATGGTTCCATAAAAGAAATATTCTCTGTGATGTATACTTATTCCTGTAAGGTGTTCTATTTATGTTGCAAAAGAGCAAAAGGATTCCGTGAGTGGATGTTTATTATAACACTGAACTTGTGAATATGTTATAGTTTCACAGGACAGGGTATGTTAAGGCTGTATATTAGTGGCAGAAGTTGATAGCTATCAGTCTGTATGATACTAAGAAGAGGGAGAAGGTTTGGAGTTCGTCTGTGCAGTTTTTATGATTTATACTCCATATCTATTTAGTGAAAGCTTTGCGGTCATTCTAGCTGTGCCAAGTGTTTGGACAGATATATACTGAAAGGGACATTGTGTTTAGTGACAGGCCTAATGAGAGCCAAATACAGTAGAATGAATCTAGTCTAGGGCCATATTTTGGTTGTCTGTTCTTTAGTTTGCGTTTGAAAGTTGGTATCCCAGAATACCATTGGAGTGGGTGGGGGTTATATAATAATATATGCAAATTTTATGTTAACCAGCGTACATATTTGTACCTATTTTTCATGGGCCTTTGTCCAGATTTTTGATGTTTTCAGGTTGAGAGGTATGATATCAACTCAAATATAAATGTGGCACTGCTCAACTTACTAGCTGTGCATACACAATGAACAGAAGGGTTGGGAACCTAAAGCAGTTATAGGATGGAAAATAAATGTGAGTTAGGTAGTTGAGAGATGGTTTAAAGATGGCGCCAGAGAAGAGGACTGACTAATGAAGATAATCAGGGGGTGGGGCTGGGGGTGGGAGTAAGAGACTGGGAATGGAGTAGAGAGCAGTTAGAACAGGATTAGTCAGGAAACTGTCCCTTCCCACAGGGAGAAGATATGTGTGGAACATCTGGATACTGTGACCCCCCAGCACCTCAGAAGGCCGGCCATATTTTCCACCTAAAATATGCTCCTTGACCATTACATCAGATGACACAGTGCTTTTTGAGGCTTTAAAAAAGAATTCTGTTTCTGATTTCCTTACCATCCATCCTATGAATAGAAAGTAAAACTATGGCTCTTCATGGGTTTGGGAAACATGTGTCTGCATGTTCTACTTTGTCCAAGAGGAAGATGAAAACTGTTAGGCAGATGCTGTATTTTTAGCACAAAATTTGGATGAAATGCAACACTCTATGTTTGGTATACTTTACAATTCTCTTAAGGATGCTTTCACTGCCCAGTAATCTACAGCCTGTTCAGTAGGCAGTGTCACAGTATGGGCCATGTGTTACCAAAGGGAGATACCTGCCTGGGTAGCAGGATATGGCATAGCTAAATGATGGCACTCATGACTTTAGACCATCCATTTAACTGAGGGCAAAATGGCATTTTCACCAGTGTCCCTGTTAATGGATCATTATTGTTTGGTTACTGAGACTGATGATTCTTTGAAACTGAGGAAAAAGAACAGACAGACTTACTACCGAGAGAGAGACAGACAGAGAGAGAGAAAGAGTAGTTTCTTTCTTCAGTAAGCTGTTACATCAGGATGCTGAAGAACCTGCAGGGACCATGTTACTTTAGAAACCCACATCCTCAACGGCAAGGTTTACCTGCTTTTTAACAAACTTCACCTGCTGCTGCTCAGCAAGGATGCTGGTTAGGAGGCAATGTCCTCAGTGCTTTGCCTAGAATAAGCAGTCAGCACCAGTCCGGACTCCCTGCCCTCAATGGATAGAAGTAATTTGGCAGATGATGACTCCTCCATATTTTGTCATTTTTCACCTACACAAATGAAGTGTAGACAAGAAACATCATATCTTATGTCAGTTGATTTAAATTCGATTCTTCTCCCTCTGTCCCACACATATCATTGAATGATATTTCCATTCAGCATAAAGACTAGTTACATGTGGCCTATTCTAGATTTGAAAGACTTCAATACCTTTAACTGGATATTTTCTGATCCAGAAGAAAATACAAGCTCCAATGCATCTGACAAAATTATAGCTGCTCTGTACGAAATCCCCTTATGGTGATTATTACACTTTCCCTTCTGTTTACTACTGTAAATGTTTAACTGATTATATTTCTTAACTACTTACTCCCTGTTCTCCCTCATCGTACCATGACTTACTAATTTCAACCCAAATGTCAGTTTTTGTCTTTCCTTGTTTCTCTTTCTATTTTTGGCTGCTACAACTTTATACAAGTGGACAGGTAATCTCTTATTTTCACTTTTTCCCATAGTCATAGATTGTTAGGTGCAAGTTTAGAATTAATCATCTGTTACAGTTAATTATGTATGCAAAAATGTATATTTAGCCAAGATGAAAATATATACAACGCGGGAAATTAAAACATAATGTATATTTTTCTAGGTATGTGAGTACCGGAGCTTTTCTCCCCGGGCCTCTGCTGAAAAGGGGGTATCTATCCCAGTCGGACTTTTCTGGTCAACAAAAATGCCATATACTTTGGATTATCACAGTATCAAAAATGTTATTGAAGAAAACTGGGCCATTGTCACAGGAAACCCTTTTCTGATTAACATCTTAGGTGAAGCCCCATCCTTTGTTTACAGGAAGGCCAGGACATTAGAAGTTTTGTTGAATTTAAACTTAGACCTTATAAGAGAAACACCAAAAGATGTGAAGCTAATTGTACATTTTTTATATTTATACAGCAAGGTGATAGTTTTTATTGTCCTTATTTAATCAAAATTATTAAGACCAGTGCAGGGGGTGACTGTAACACTACAAAAGTAATTTACAGGGCACAGTGCAATGAATGTGATGCATTTTATGTGGGCAAGACTGAAAATAAATTTAAGCGTAGGATTTCATGTCACCTGTCGGAAATCTGCTTCGGATGTAAAATAATGCACTAGCCAAACACCTTTCCCTTCATAAAAGACACACATGTTTTAAGTTCCAGATACTGGATTGCATAGGCATGGGTGATCTTGAGGGAGACATCCCGAATATTCTGGAGAAACATGAACTCATGTGGCAATTAAAGCTGAACTCTTTTAGGAAGCCTGGACTAAACTACTACTGTTCACTTAAAAGTGCACTGGAACTTAGAAAATTGCCACGTTCTTTACATGACTAATTTTATTTTATTCTTCCAGCTGGTATTAAATACCATGTGAAATCAGTTTTAATTTAAGTGTATATTTTGTTTCCATCATCATACACTTCTTCCATTTGGTTTTAAATACCATGTTAAATCAGTTTTAATTTAAGTGTATATTTTGTTTCCATCATCATACACTTTTTCTTTTACTTGTTCTTTTTTCCACTTTATTCAAAATGATGTGTAATAACAAAACTAATTATACAATAATATATTTTTGTAGATAGATTTTAGGGTTCTCGTACACAGACCTGAAGAAGTCCAGAAGAACGAAAGCGATTTTTGTTAACAACAGGTTATGAAAATAGAATATGATTTTTACACTGGATTTTTTACATGCAAAATGTATATGTATATATTTATATATATATATTTTTTGATTGCCAAATGGTCTAAGGTTTTTTTATATCTTCAGCCATATGTAGTATATTGTCTTGGATAAAAATCACAGACTTAATAATCTACTTAATAATTTGGTTAAATAAGAGGTACCACATCATTATTAATTGTATTTAAAGTACATAAGAGTTATATTATTATGACAGCTACTAAGTAGGGCAGGACCAGCTCGAATGTCACACTGATGGGGGAAGGGATGCAAATTTAATGTGTATACCAATAACAGCAAAATAAACCACTCCCTCCCTGATAAAAAGTATATCTGTCTATCTCTCTCTCTATATATATATATATATAAAATGCTTTTGAGGAAACTATTACACTATTTTTGTTTTATTTGTTTCACTTGTCTGTGTACTTAATAAAGGATTTTCGACTGGAAACAGACTGCTTACCCTGCTTGTATTACTTTTGAATACTTAGTAATTCTGTACAATATTTTAAATGATATATTTTCTATTATTTTTTTTGACTTAAGACAAGTTTAAGTTCGTTACTTCTAATACCATTGTCTGATCTGATTAATATACAGTGATTAACTAGATATATATGGATTGAAAATGTTCCATACAGAGAAGTTTCTTACACTGATTCGTTTTTATAAGACCCATTGCTCCTACTAATATTGGGACTGTCTGGTTATCTTTCTTCCACATTGCTCTCATTTCTTCCTGCAAATCCTTATAATTTATGACTTTGTGTCTCTCTCTGTATGCAAGACACTGTAGTCACTGGGTGTGGCAATTTCAGTGATCGATGCTACTTTTGTCTTCTTTTCATGGACAACTATATTTGGTTTTCTAGCCTCTGTCTTTTGAACTGTTGGTAATGGATGATTCCATGTGATGTAAACTTCATCATTTTCTGTGATGCTTTGTGGCTCATGTTTCTAGTGTTTTTCAACGACTACAACACCATAATGTTTGCACAATCCCCAGCCCAACAATCTTGCCACATTATTATGCCTTTCAGTATACAGTCCTTCTGCCATTAGTATGTCACAACCAGCAACAAGGTGTGCGACTGTTTCCAGTTCAGTTTTACAAAACACACATTTGTCTGTTTCTCCCACATTTTCAAAGGACTTTGTAAACCAGCGTGTATGCAGCCAACTATCTTGGGCTGCCAGTATTAACCTTTCATCTCCTGGTTTGAATTTGCCTCTCCTTAACCATTCCTGCGTTCATTCCCGATCAACATGAGGTTCTTCTAGAAGTTTTCTATACTTGCAACTATATTTATGCATTTTCCACATTTCTTGCCTTTTGTTCTGGTCCTTCACCTTATATTCTTTCTTTTGTTTTTTTGGCACATTCAATTGCTGCCTGATTTTAATCTACTTCTGGTTTGATTTCCATTCCTGCTTGATGCCGATATGCTTCTGCTAGATTAAGCAGAAAAGTCATCTTAGGTTTATTCTCCTTATGTTTCAAAAATGTCACTACATTTGGGTCTTGTGAGGTCAGCAGATATGTGTGGAGTCCCACAATTGCAGTTCTATACATGTAATCAATTTCAATGAGGCCCATCCCTCCTTCAGAACGGGGAATATATAATCTTGGTATGCACTGATTTTTATAAATCATTTGGTGAGCATGAAGCATCCTTCTTGTTTTCCTATCTAATCTATTCAGGTCTATATTAAAAGCACGGACATTTACTTATCTGAATACCTAAACGCCAACACATATTCCGCGAACTGCAAATACACCGAATGCCCTAAACTGCGAAATTCAAAAACTCGAACTGTCATAGTTATCCCACCCCACCGCCCGCTACGTACTACCTACACAAACAAACTAAATAAACCACATACATACACTAACCAAAACCCTACTTCTAACCCTACACTAAATCTTGCATATACCACCATGTATGCACTTAACCCGCACCCTAACCCTAAGGTCTGTAACTATTGCACATTTACCTTAAAAAACTATACCCAAACAAACTAAATAATCCAGACACATACACTTAACAAAGCCCTACTTCTAACCCTAAACTAAATCTAACATACATTACCATCTATGCACTTACCTTAACCCGCACCCTAACCCTAAGGTCCGTAACTATCACACACTTACCTTACGGAGCTATACCGCAGAAGGGCCAACCATGGCGATTCGACGTTTCGGATTTCGCTCTTCAGGACGATCAGTGTTTTTGCGGTTCGATGAAGACGTGTCGGCATTTAGGTATTTGGGTAAGTAAATGTTCGTTCTTATAATATAGACCCAAGCTATCCAACACATTTTGGGGCCAGTCAGTCACTCCAAAACTGTAAGTTAGGACAAGAAGAGCAAATTGGTTTATAGCTTGAATTTTATTCCTAGATGTCAACGCTGTTTTCAGGATTAATTTAAGTCTTCTAAAGTATTCCTTATTAAGTGTTATTTGTATTTGTTCATGTTTTATTGTTGATCCTTCATCAATTCCCAAATATTTATACACTCCCTCGTGATCAAGTTCTTTTATATCAAATTCTTGTCCCAAACAGATGATGTTATGTTGCCCTATCTCGCCTTCATTCTTACATGGATGGGTTCAGAGCCAATCCTCGGCTCCGACTCTGTTGAATACACAGCTGGAAGTCTCAGACTTGGCTCATGGCAGGTAGGTATCCCATGATGCAGTGGTGCAACTCTCCAAATCTCATTTGTCGCTTTACGAGGTTGGATGTGCTCTTCTTGGCCGTGGCTAAGTTTTGTCTTTTTTCACTTTATTAGCTAAATTTTTTGCATTTATAGTGTTTCCGAGTGTATTTAAATAGTTAGATTAAGCGTGTAGCTACTCTTACCTCTTTCTGTGGTTGGTGCTGCTTTTTGGCCGTCATTTTTTTTGCAGGCTTTGTTGTATCCCATAGTTATTGTAGTGTTGTGCTGTTTATTTTCCCTTTTTCTGTAGTTGATATCTGGTAGTAGTTGATATTTAGCTCATTTAAGTTAGAGAGCTAATTGCCTGTTTTAGTTAGAGAGCTGGTAGTTTAGTAGTTAGTGTGTGTTATCCCTAGTATCTAGGTCCGTTTCAGTTAGAGGCCCTAGTGCTATCCTTGTCAAGTTTCTATTGTGATATTTTCTTAGATGTGGAATGTTTATTAGGTTAGAGTGCTAATTTGCCTTTTCTTAGAAGTGCAGTGTTCTTTAGTTTAGAGTGTGTGGTCTTTCATAGTTTGGAAAGTCAGGTTTTGTTTGGGAACTCTCTTCTATCATATCAAAAGACTCTAGAGAGAGAGAGAGAGAGCATAAGCTTTCGGGCTTTAAAAAATGTCAAAAGTAAACACAAAAGATGTCAATTACTGATGGACATGTCATTTGCGTTTACTGTCTAGGGGCTATTCATTTGCAGGAAAATTGTACTTTCTGTCACTCCTTTAGTGCTAGAGTGTTACATGAAAGGCGAAACAAATTGATTCTCAAGGGGCTGTTAAAGCCAACCTTTGAGGAAGTTGTACAGAGTGCTTCTTTTTCTTCGTCCTCTTCTTCAAAGAGGGACAAACCTTCTAAAAGACCATCACCTGTTTCTAAGGCTCAGTCGGAGCCTCCAGAAAAATGATCTGAAATTTCTAAGACACCTACCTCCACAGCCCTTGGAACCATCGGAGGTTATTATCATCGACAAGCCGGAGCCGCAAGATGCCGTTTCTCAGAGCTGGTCCATTGACATTTCACTGCTCTTCCCTACTCTGAGATCTCCCATTTTGGAGAGGTCTCGTTCTCTTTCTCTATCCTCTAAGTCCACTAGGACCTTATCTGATGATGATGTGGAGTGGGTGGTGTGCAGGCTCTTGAAGTTGCCGGTGCTAGCCAAACTTTTCTCAGCTCCGACCCATCAGGTCTCGGAGCCTTCTAAAGCCATTACATCCACAGTTGTTCCTCCTCTGAGCCAAGCTGGACCTTCAGAGCTGGAGTGCCTGGTACCACTTACTATAGAACCGTCAATTCTGGGACCCCCTTCAGTGATCACGCAGCCGACATCTTCTCCAACTCTGTCTGTGCCTTCCGGAGTGTCTGGGAGCTGAGGTTCTCTGGCCAGCCCCGAGGGGGATGCTCGGGCCCTAACTTCTTTGGTGCTGAGCCTACCCATTGGAGCATCAGCTCGGGTGATCTCGGCTCATGCATCAGCCTTGGAGCCGATTTCCCTGTGTCCGGGGGCATCCTCTGTCTCCTTGGAGCCGGAGACGTCTTCAGAGCCAGTGGGGTCTGCTTTTGAGCTGATGAGGACTGTGCTGTCTACCCCTGCAGCTCTAAATAAGGATACCAGCATTTGTCCTCCTAAGGTACAAGCTACTGTCTTGGCACCACCCCATCCCACAGGACAGCAGAGATCCAGAGCCTCAGAGTCCCACACTGGGTGAACCCCTCTCTTCCAAAGCCTCCCCAGAATACCATTCTGAGGAGCCCTCTCAGAAAAGAACTTGCAAGAGGAAGCATATAGACTCCTCGGATGAGTCTGTCACTTCAAACACTGACCTTGAGGAGTCAGAAGGGTCCCCACGGTCATCCTCTGACGATATCTCATTTGCAGATATCCTAGAGATCCTAAAGCAGAGAGGCAGCTGGAAGGCCGTCACCCCTTCGGATGAGAAGTCAGTGTACCTGAAGGCCTTTGGATCTCAACCTTCAGCCTCCTGGGTGTCTTGACCTTTCATCGAACTAAAGGACTTGGTCAGTCGAAAGGCATGAGAGTCACCTGACACAATGGAACCAGTCCCTTGGAGGCCAAACAAGTTTTTGTTAGCCCCTACTGAAAATGATTTTCTCACAAAGGGTGTACCTGTAGATGCTATGGTGGTGGCAGCAGCCACTAAGAAGGAACTCTCGGAGACTCTGTCCATCCTCTGAACAAAGATTCTCGAACGATGGACAGATACAGGAAGCATGTCTTTTCGTCAGCAACTTTTACACTCCAATCGCTGAACTACCTAACTCACTTTACAAGGCTACAAAGAGATCTCCTGAAAGAGCTAGGGGATACTCTACAAACTACATTAGCTGCAGGGGTGAATGAGAAGATCTCTTCCCAGCTATCCACCTTAAATTCCATAGTCAACTCCTCCATGAGGCTGATATCTTACGCAGCGGATGGAGCGAGCAGTTCAGCGGATTCAGGAGTTTCCCTGAGGAGACACTCCTGGATGTGCTTGTGCAATTTTGCAGAGTCCTTTAAATCTACGTTTACTAATGCCCCTTTGATGGTTCCTCACTCTTTGGACCCAAAGTAAAGGACACACTAATCAGATGCGAGCAGGAAGGGAAAACTCTCTCTGCCATTGGAGTATGTTTTTCCGTACCTTCAAGACCTTATCCTAAAGGTCAGAAGAGTGGGAAAATGTGGTTCAAAAGATCCCAGGGACCTTTCCAAGATGCATGAGGTGAATTCTTCCCCAGGGGCAGAGGGAGAGGTAACAATGGTAGATGTTGTCCTAGAGGCAGAGGGGGTCCGCAAAACCAGGGTGACCGTGATTCCTTTTGTGGATGTACCTATCAGTGCTCCTGAAAGGAGGCCCGACTGCTGTACTCTGGAGACAGCTGGGGGACATTTGTCTTTGTACCCAGAAGCCTGGCAAAGTATCACAAGAGACAAGTGTGTACTAAGAATAATATCCAGAGGATATTCTGTTCCCTTTTGCCACCCTGTCCCACAAATCAGAACAATCCTGGATGTTCCACCCAGTCTAAAGGAGGAAGCAACTATAGAAATCCAAATGTTACTGGACAAAAGAGTCATCCAAGAAGTCCCCCCCAGACCAAACAGGATTCGGAACTTACTCAAGATTCTTTTTGGTGCCAAAAAGAACAGGGGACTGGAGACCCATATTAGACCTAAGCAAGTTAAATGAATCTGTCAAGAAGTCAAAGTTCCGAATGGTGACACTGCATTCAATACTTCCCTTCTTAGGGAAAGATGATTGGATGTGATTGATAGACCTCCAAGATGCGTACTACCACATAAAAATGGACAGAGCATTGAGGAGCCATTTACGCTTCCGGCTGGGAGACAGTCATTATCAGTTCTGAGCTCTGCCCTTTGGTCTCACTACAGCTCCCAGAGTGTTCACCAAATGTATGGCAATAGTCACAGCTCACTTGAGGCATCTAAGATTCCAAGTGTTTCTGTATCTCGACGACTAGCTTCTAACCGCCACCACCAAGCATCTACTCCAGCAAGCCAGGGATGTGACCTTGGAAATTGGTGCTCTGTTAGGCATAACAGTCAACATACAAAAATCTACCTTGTTGCCCTGTCAACATATTACCTTCATAGGAGCAGATCTAGACACTGTTTCCTTAATGGCACGTCTTCCAGCAGACAGAATTTCACCTTCTTCCCAAGGACAAGGTAAAAGCAAAGGTAGTTCTGAAACTTTTAGGAACAGTGAATTCCACCACTAGTTCCCTTTGCCAGAAAGCACATGAAAATCCTTTAATGGCTTTTGTTCTCCCAATGGTCACTTCAAGAGCTACTTATTTCTCACCTCATCAGAATAGCAGAGTCATGCAAAAAGGACTTATAGTGGTGGATCCAGTCCAGCCATGTGACCATCGGGAGACCCTTTGTTTCTCGACAACCAGTTGCTACAGTGACCACGGAGGCTTCCCAGATAGGGTGGGAGGGCATTATCTGGGAAGAACGGTCCAAGGTATATGGCAGGAACACGAGGCCCACTTGCACATAAATGTCCTAGAGATGAGAGCAGTGCTTCTGGCATTGCAAGCACTCCACGACTCTCTTCCTCTAGGGACGATTGCTATACAGTCAGACAATATGTCGGTGGTTTGGTACATAAACAAGCAAGGGGGAACCAAATCTTATCCTCTCTGTCATGAGGCCCTGAGAGTTTGGCAATGGGCAATTTCTTCCCAGTGCTTTCTAGTAGCAACACACATCCCAGGAAAGTCCAACGTGATAGCAGACAAACTGACCAGGGCAATTCTGATGCCTCACGAGTGGTCTTTGAACCAGTACATAGCGGAAAAGATCTTCCGGAAATCGGATCAGCCTTGCTGCGATCTTTTTGCCACTCCCATGAATGCCAAGTGCAGCAGCTACTTTACCCTAATTCCCCCGCCGGGGGAAACACCGAGAGATGCATTTGTACAAGATTGGCCCTTGGGACTGCTTTATGGCTTTCCTCCGTTTCCCCTCATACCCAGAGTCACTCAGAAAGCACCGTCCTTGGGAAGCAGGATGGTTCTCATTGCCCCTTACTGGCCTCATCAGATTTGGTTCCCCTTCCTTTGGTCTCATCTTCAGGAGAAGCCTTGCACTCTGGACCCAGTTCCAGACCTACTGACACATATGTCAGGCTCACTTCATCCTTCTCTCCACACCCTCAACTTGACAGCATGGCTGCTCCACTTCCCAATTTAGTCAGGCTTCAAAATTTCACTCCAACAGTTAAACACATATTGATGTCCTCTCATAAAGCTTCTTCTAGAAGACTATATTCTAACAAATGGAAAAGATTTTCTCTCTGGGCTCAAAATAGAAACATTGACCCTTTTTCTGCACCTATTCAATCCATTCTAGAATTTCTGGCGGAACTCTTCCAACAAGGTTCGGCTGCAGCAACCATTAGAGTACAGCTGGCTGCAATTTCAAATTTCCACATTGGTGACCCCTCTTCTAACTTAATGTCACACAGGTTGTGTAAAGCGTTTTTGAAAGACACCTCCTTATTGAGACCTCCCTTTAAGGAACCCCTTCCCCCTTGGGATTTAAATTTTGTCCTATCTCAACTTACATTGCCACCGTTTGAACCTTCTTCATCTTCGGACCTCAAATTTCTTTCCTGGAAGACCATTTTTCTGGTTGCTGTGACATATGGTAGAAGGGTCGCAGAGTTACAAGTGTTATCTATCAAACTGCCATATCTGATTTTTCACAAGGACAGAGTATTGTTACGAACTAATCCATCCTTTATACCTAAAGTCTGCTCTCAAGCCAATATTAATCAATCCATTGAACTTCCAATGTTCTTCCCTAACCACAGTAACAAGACAGAATATAAACTCCATCAGTTGGACGTGCACAGACAACTCAGGTTCTATTTGCATAGGGCAAAAGATTTCAGGAAATCTGACCAATTATTCATCTCCTTTTCTGAGACAAAAAAGGGTATGCCGGTTTCTAAAGTTACCCTTTTTAACTGGCTCTCAAATTGTATCACCTTTATCTATACCTCCAATAATAGAGAGCTACCATTCAAAGTTAGGGGTCATTCAGCTAGAGCACTAGCTACATCATCTGCTTTTCAGGCCAGAATTTCTATGGACAGTATTTGTGCTGCAGCTACATGGGCCAATCCTCATACGTTTATCACTCATTACAAAGTGGATTTGGCCTCCAGGGACAGGGCCTCCTTTGTCCACTGTGGTTAAAGGTGTACTCTTGTGAGCCACCCGGGGAAAAGGTGCTAGGGATGCTGTCCCATCCATGTAAGAATGAAGGCGAGATAGGACAACATAACATAAAGAAGTTATATGCTCACCATAACATTTCATGTTTGTTGTCCATTCAGTTTGTTTCTCCTGTTTCTCTTGGGGGGGGGGTCCTATATATATATATATATATATATATATATATATATATATATATATATATATACTTATGTTACTCATTAGTAAGTTAGCAGCAAACAAGATCTGGAGAGTTGCACCACTGCATCATGGGATACCTACCTACCACGAGCCAAGTTTGAGACTTCCAGCTGTGTATTCGGCCGAGTCGGATCCAAGGATCAGCTCGGAACCCAACCATGTAAGAATGAACGGCGAGATGGACAAAAAACATGGAACGTTATGGTGAGTACATAACTTCTTTTTTCCCTGGTACTACAGTTTTCCTGTTTTAAAGGTTGCTTTTACACATTTATCAAGACCAAATGACATTCTTATATCATCTGAAAAAGTTTTAACAACTTGCAGTTGTGCTTTCAGTTCCTCATCTGATGAGCTGTACAGTTTTAAATCATCAGCAAAGAGAAGATGAGAAGTCTTAACACTTTGTTGTTTTCTAGGAGCCCAATTATAGCCATGGCCTAAGCTGTTAAGTAGACAGCTTAATGGGTTAAGGGCATGGAGAATAGCAGTGGTAACTGAGAGTCACCCTGAAATATCCCCCTTTGAATATGTATTCCTGGGGTAATAATTTTTCCTTTATCATATCTCAATTGCAAAGTGATGCCTTTCAGGAAAGGTTGCTACATTAACAATGAGCTCTGCACACTGTTGTATATTGCCTTTGAGGTTGCAGACATAGCTAAAGCATGCCTTGTGGTTGTCTTTGGCCTGGGCTGCCAGATTTACCTCAGATTTGGATTTTGTAGACTTTATTTGTCCTCTGACTTGTTTATTTACCTTGATGAGAGTGCTTTTATCCTGATGAGTGCTGCACCTCCTATTTTTGCCATGATTTTCTTCCTTCTCTTATTATAGCCTGTTGATGTTGTGATTCCACCAGGAAGGTTTGTTTTTTTATTTAATTCTGTACTTCTTCCTGGTGGGTACAGCTGCCTCTATGCAGCTATTAACATGCTTATATAGGGTTTCTGTGAACAGTTCCGAATAGGCAGCAGTGTTGTCAGGGTTTATGGGGGCATGAAATTTTGCCTGGTTATCACTTAATAGTGAATATTCCAGGGTTAGCTGGGGTTCCACGTTTTATTTTTACTTCAGAGGAAACCATTTTATGGTCTTACCCTGCGAGAGAAGACATTACACCAGGGGGGGTATGCAGCACTCTCTCATATTAAGTTGGTGCATTGACAATCTGCTCCAGGGAGTTTGTGTTTACAAATTCCAGGAATCTTTGTGCTGTACATTTGGTGTTGTATATGATTCCCAGTTAATAGTGAGTTAATTAAAGTCACCCATGAATATGGTATTGGGTTGGATGGTGAGTGTTTCCAATAAGTTTAAATACATGATATGAGTTTCCTGGGTCATAGAGAAAGACCTGTAGCTTGCAAGGAAGTGGTATGAGATTTTGCCTGTGGTGATTTGAACATGAAGACGCTCAAGTGCATTGTTCTGTTTGACCTTTAGTCCCTGTCTGTGTAGTAGCTGGTCTAAATATATGTAGCCTTGCACTGCTGGTCTGCTCTCCATGGCTCTAAACCATGTCTCAGTAACCGCACAGACATCAGCAGATGATAGCCAGATATTTAGAGATCAGGAAGAAGTAACTGTATTATGGCCAGTTACATAAAAGAGTGGAGAAAGTAAGGGTATGGGGATTATCTAGGAACATCACATGTACACAGCTGGCAACTGAGTAGGTAGGACTTTAGCTGAGTTTTAAATGATTTTAGAGACTGTTCTTGTATTGCTACTGATATGGGACCATATTCATCCCTGGAATAATTATTTTACACTAGATAAGGTTAGTCTTTCTCTTTTTGAATTGACTTTCTCAAAAGATTTAACAAAAGATTTAACAGTTTTGTTTTGAAACACTTTGTTTTTGTTAGCTGTTACCTCAGTCAGGTGAATTTCTGAATCACTGCTCTTATTTGTAAAGAAAGGGTTTTGTTGAGTACCAACCCATTTCCAAGATGGCTAAACAAGCTAATTTAAATAAGTTAGTTAATTTGCTATATTTCTTCCTCAATTTTATAACCAAATGGCACATTTTCTTAACTCTATAGCTTTTCACAGATGTCTATAGTGCTATGCATATAAAACTAAGCCGTAAGAAAAGGTGACAAACTGCTTACTATCCCAAGGCTCTTGAAGGTAAAAGCGTGGAAACAATATCCTTCCAGCTGACTAATTCCACCTTTTTCTGTCATGGCAAGTACAGCAAAAATTTACAAAATGATCTTAAATTACAATCTGATATTGTTAATTCTCATCCACTTCCTTACGTATGGGTTACGGTTCCGATATCGGAACCGAGCCGGCCATATACCAAGCTTGCACCAGTGATAAACTCTCGAGCTAAGCAACCTCTTACCCATAATCCCCCTCTCCCTGTTACCTCAGGTTTCGTTTGCCGCGTCGCCATCAGGTTGTGTCAGGCTGTTGCTCTTGAGCTAAGTGAAACCTTTTTTGTCCTTTTATTTCAAAATAAGGACTTTTCTCTCAGAAAAGTTGATTTTCTGATCTCTCTTACCTTATCACATTTAGCGACTCCCTTTTCTTTCAGTTTTCTAAAAATTTTTAAGTCACTTTCACCCTTATTATCTAATGTAAGGTATCAGTTGATTACCATAGTTGGTAGATAGCCTTTCCTTTCTTTCCTTCGAGTAATTTTGTGTTTTTGTATTATTGTTGGTATTTGCCTTTCCTTTAACATGACAGATAAAAAAGGTAGTACTAGTTTTAAAAGATGTTATGATTGTGGACATAAACTACCTACTTCAGATGCACATTCTTTGTGTGTATTTGTTTAGGTGCACCTCACTTAACTGTTGACCCACCCTGTGGGATTTGTAAGAATTTTTCCAACAAGACACTGATAGAGAGGAAAAATAAACTTTTGCTGAAAGGGTTACTAAAGTCTCCCTTTTCAGAGGCTATTTCTGGGTCGGAGGCCTCAACCCCTCCAAGATCCCATAAAAAGAAGTCTGAGGATGCTTCTAAGGCTAAATCTCTTCCTTCGTCCCCGGCTGGGGACTCTCATCAACCAAGAAAGAAAGCAAAGATTTCTGCTTCGGATCCGACTCTCTCGGATCCGACATCTTCGGCGCCTAGATCTTCGGCTCCGAAAAAGTCCTCGGCACCACTTATGTCTATGGCACCGATGTCCTTTGCTGTATTGGAACCGAGGGGCCCCTCAGTTCAGACTTCTTTACCGGCACCGACCTCACAGTCGGTGCAGACCACCATTGTTTCGGAACCGACATCTCAATCCTTGTTTACTGTTTTATCGGTTCCAACCTCGGCACCAACAACTACTTCGGCACCAACCTTTTCATCGGTGCAGACCATTACATCAGCACCAATGACTTCCTTGGTGCAGACACCTGTAGTGCAGTCCTTTACGGCACCGTTGTTTTCGGTGCAGTCTACTAAGATGGGCACCGACCTGCCATCATCTCTAGATAGACCTGTTTCCCCCTCAGCTGTTTCTGTGAGATCTACCAGAAGCCTCTCCCAACATGACGTATTGCAGCTTGTGGATCAAGTGCTTTTGGCCAGAGGAATTCCACCTCTCAAGACCTATCCTTCTCCCTTGAAATCTATTGATGTAGCACAGTCTTCCCTCTCTACGGTTCCCTTTATGGATCTCTCTAAGGAGCCGCAGTTGCCTTAGTGGCAGAAAAATTTTGCTACGACCCAGGATTTTACTTTTCTCAGCTGTCCTGGGACTCCCAGTTGGCAGGCTGGATCACTTAGTGGAGAGGTGACTTCCCTCTTGGGCACTCACCCCTCTTCTAGTGGACCTGCCTTCCAAGTCATGGAGAAGGCCTTGGCATCTACCGCTGATACTGTGCTTACCATCTCACCATCCTCCTCTGGACCACTATGTACACAGGTCGCTTCTAGTGGACACCAGGCGCAGAGGTCTCACGATATACTCCCACAGGATACCCCCTTGGTGTTGTCTTCCCCAGCGTTTCCCTCTGAGGAAGTTCATCAGAAATTCTCGTGCAAGAGGAAGCATATGGACTCCACTGAGGAGTCTCTCACTGAAGACACAGACTTTGATGATGGGGAAGGGTCCCCTCGTTCACCTTCTGACGTATCCTTTGGTGATATCCTAGAAATCCTTAAACAGAGAGGTGAATGGCAGTCCTCTAACCCGACTTCTGAGGAGTCTGTGTTCCTGCAGGCTTTTCGCGCCTGGCCCCCTACCTCCTGGGTTACCCCACCTGCAGACGAACTGGTCCGGCTCGAGCAGCGTGCATGGAAGACCCCTGATACTGTTGAGGCCATTCCCCAGAGGTCAGACAAAATCTTGTCCCCCCTGCTTCTGAACCTCATTGGTCTAAAGGTCTCCCTGTAGATGCTCTGGTGGTGGCAGCCACAACTAAGAAATACCTGGCAGAAGAGAAAAGCCAGACTGTCCTTCCACCCAACAAAGAGTCCAGGGCATTGGATAGGATAGGGAAGTGCACCTTTGCATCAGCAACCTTTGCTATCAGGTCCCTGAATTATATGGCACACTTCACCAGACTTCAAAGAGACCTAGTATCTGAGCTCTCTGAAACTTTGGCAGGTGCCGTGTCTGATGAGGTCCGTGACAAAGTGGCCTCTCAGCTGGCCACTATTGAATCAATATCGAACTCCTCCATGCGCTTGGTGTCCCACACATCAGAAGGAGCGGCTAGAGCAGCGAGTTCAGGCATTGTTTTGAGATGACATGCCTGGATGCACTTGTGTAATTTCGCAGAACCCTTCAAGGCTTCCTTTCTTAATGCTCCCATCGAGTCCTCCTCCTTGTTTGGACCCAAAGTCAAAACTACATTGGCCAGGTGTGAACAGGACGGTAAGACCCTGTCTGCCGTAGGTGTCCATTATTCTTCCCCCCAACATGCTTTCTCCAGAAACCAAAAGAGCAGGAAGATGTGGTACAGAAAATCTCAGGGTCCTTTCTGTGACACACAGGCCGATTTTTCCCCTAGGGGCAGAGGGGGAAACTCACAAGGAAGACACCCCTTTCGGGGCAGAGGAGGTCTGTGTAATCAGGGTTCCAGACATTCCTTCTCCGGACAATCCTACCAGCGCTCCTGAAGAGCGGCCCAACCCCTTTCCTCTAGAAGTGGTTAGGGGACGTTTCTCTTTGTACCCTTCTGCCTGGCTAACCATTACCAATGATTCTTGGGTACAAAGGATAATAACCAGAGGTTACAAGATCCCCTTCAAACTTTGTCCTGTCCCTCCATCAAGATTTCCCGACGTTCCACCCAGTAAAAGGGAAGAAGCAGCTCTAGAGATTACAAAGCTGCTAAACAAAAGAGTCATCCAAGTAGTCCCAACAGACCAGATAGGATCCGGATT
The DNA here is from genome assembly GCF_019279795.1 of Protopterus annectens. Classification (NCBI taxonomy): domain Eukaryota; kingdom Metazoa; phylum Chordata; order Ceratodontiformes; family Protopteridae; genus Protopterus; species Protopterus annectens. The sequence continues at coordinate 30,974,924 of NC_056750.1, forward strand.
CTACTCGAGTCTATTTTTGGAGCCATAGAAAACCGGGGACTGGAGACCAATTTTGGATCTCAGCGTACTAAACAAATTTGTGAGTGTGCAAAAATTTCGGATGGTCACTATACAGTCTATCATTCCTCTCTTGGAAAAAGACGATTGGATGTGCTCCATAGATCTTCAGAGCTGAGAGCGGTGCTTCTGGTGTTGCAGGCATTCCATCCCTTGTTGCCATCAGGGACAATTGCGATACAATCAGACAACATGGTGGTAGTCTGGTACATCAACAAACAGGGCGGAACCAAATCCTACCCCCTCTGTCGAGAGGCCATGAGGATATGGCAATGGGCAATGGCTACCAACCACTTTCTTCTAGCAATGCACATTCCCGGGAGTTCCAACGTGATAGCAGACAGACTCAGCAGGTGCATTCTTCAACCTCACGAGTGGTCCCTGAATCCTCTCATAACGGCAGAGATCTTCCACCATTGGGGCCATCCGTGCTGTGACCTCTTTGCATCCCCGACCAACTTTAAATGCAGCAACTACTTTGCCCTGATTCCCCCACCGGGACAGTCACCCAGGGATGCTCTAGTTCAAGATTGGCCCTCGGGTCTTCTTTATGCCTTCCCACCCACTCCCCTCATTCCCCAGTTTCTGAAGAAAGCCCGTCGATTAAAGAGCAAAGTGATCCTTATTGCTCCATATTGGCCTCGTCAGATTTGGTTCCCCTTTCTGTGGCCTCACCTGCTAGATCCACCATGGATTCTTCGTTCAACCTCGGAGTTGATCTCCCATCCACAGAATCTGATTCACCCCAACCTGCACAGTCTGAAGCTCACAGCTTGGCTCCTCCAATTCCCTTGATTGCCAGGCAAAATGATCTTCCCTCACAAGTACAGGACATTCTTATTGCATCTTATAAGCCCTCCACTAGAATGACTTATCTAGGCAAATGGAAACGATTTACCTGTTGGCTGAAAGATAAGGAAATTGATCCGTTTTCAGCACCAGTGTCAATGGTACTCGAATATCTAACCACCCTATTTCAATCAGGGCTGTCAGCATCTACCATTAGAGTACATTTGGCTGCGATCTCTAATTTCCACGAGAATGTCCAAGACTCCTCTCTCATGTCTCACAAGTTATGTAAAGCCTTCATAATGGGTGTGAATCATCTGAAACCCCCTTTCAGGGAACCTATTCAACCTTAGGATTCATCATTAGTTCTTCAAGCTCTGACATTGCCCCCTTTTGAACCAGCTGCTTCATGCGACCTCAAATATCTGTCATGGAAGACCTTGTTTTTGGTCGCTATTACTTCTGCCAGACATATCTCTGAGCTTCAGGCCCTATGTACAAAGAGTCCATACTTGATTTTTCATCCAGACAGGGTATCCTTAAGAACTAACCCACCCTTCCTTCTTGCCAAAAGTCATTTCTGAAATGTCTATTAATCAGACCATTGAATTGCCAGTGTTTTTTCCTGATCATTCTAATGAGGGAGAGTACTGCCTACATACCCTAGACGTACACAGACAACTCCGTTTCTATTTGCAAAGGACTAAATCTTTCCGTAAATCAGACCAGTTATTCTTGGCTTTTTCTGGATCTAGATTAGGATGTGCTGTTGCTAAGGTCACATTGGCTAGATGGTTAAATGACACTGTGACCCGTATTTATTCGGTACACAATACTTCTTTGCCAACTACCATCAAGGCTCATTCAGCAAGGTCAGTGGCAACTTCTGCTGCCTTCCATGCCAGAGCTTCTTTACATGACATCTGTGCAGCTGCAACTTGGGCCTCTCCTCATACCTTTATCAATCATTACAAGTTGGACTTGGCCTCCAGGGGAAGAGCATCTTTTGGTTCTATGGTTCTCAGGAATGTCCTTCCATGAAAGCCTCCCAGGAATAGAGGTAGTTGGGGACTCTGTCCCATACATAAGGAAGTGGACGAGGATTAACAATATCAGATAAAGAAGTTATGTCTTACCATAACGTTCCATTTGTATTGTTGATCCTCTTCCACTCATTACAACCCTCCCTCCTTCCCCTCCTATGACTTCTAGTGGATCTCACCATCCTTCTCTTTAGGTCATTTGACCAGAGATAGCCTCTACCTTTTTCTGACTTGCAAACTCAATCTGAGGTAACAGGGAGAGGGGGGGTTATGGGTAAGAGATTGCTTAGCTCGAGAGTTTATCGCTGGCGCGAGCTTGGTATATGGCCGGCTCGGTTCCGATATTGGAACCGTAACCCATACGTAATGAGTGGATGAGGATCAACAATACAGATGGAATGTTATGGTAAGACATAACTTCTTTTTCTTTTATGTCTCGCTCCATCTTTGGCCTTCTTCTGTATTTCATTGGGTGATATTTGTACACCAGCTACTTGTTATGGTTCAACTCATTTGAAAAGCATAACAAACTGTTTTTTTTTTTTTTTGAGAAGAGTTGTTATCAAGAGTTTGTTCTCCTAAGACAGCATCCTGGAAGACTGAGTTGAGGGATTCTGTTGTAGTGGATTTCCATCTGATTCTAGATACCAAAGTTATGAGTTCTTAATTTTAATGATGGATCTGTGATAGAACCATCTGCAGAAAGTGAGTCACTCATTATTCACTGTCTTCTGTCTCTTTCTTCTATTTTTGTCTTGTTTACTTTTGCTTGTGTGTGAACTGAAGTGGCAGAAGGAAGCAGTGCATTATGGAACAGAGACAGATGAGTTAGCAGCCTGGGAATATCGTATGCGCTCACTGGGTCTAATTCCTTGGCACAAGTTCAAATGGGTTCCTGCAGCAGGAGCTCTAATCACATTATGATTCCAGCATTATGTTGAGTACCATCGCTTTTGTTGTCTTAAACAGAGTATAAAAACTACTTGACCTCTTTTCTCAGGTTCTGACTTAGATACTTCCCGTATCAGTGCTTCTTTTAAGTCATAGAAAGCTTCTACGGCTACTTAACAGTTCCACCAAAACATGTACAGTTGCTTCTTAGTTTTACAGAAATTCTTCAGCTCATACTACTGAAGTCTGTTTACAAGTATTATGTTTTTGAGACTGACAGACAATTCCTAAGTCTTAGGCCTGCTAAAAAGGATCAGATGTAATTTATTAGATTACAACTTGTAGCCAAGCATCTCATTTCTAGTAATCCTTTGACTTGTGCCAAAGTAAACTTCCTAGTTCCTGTTCCTTGTATCACATATATGTCCCAGCTCATAACTCCAGGCCTCTGCACCATTACAGGTCATGACAGGTAGGCAAGAGAGGTTGATAGCATTGCTGTGTACTGTCACAGCCCAGTGGGCAGCCATATGTTCAAACAGCTATAAATCCAAGAGTTCCAGATGATTTCAGGGGGTCCTAGTTCTTATCCTGGTACTCTGATCATTACAAAGTAGCATGTTCATAAGTCAGGAAGATCCACCATTTACGAAGCATTAGAGGATAGCTGAGGCCCACTTGATGAACAAGTATCCACCTTTATTGAGCATTGTCCTTCTCCACTGCACAACGTTTTACTAAATACATCATAAGGATAGTAATGGCAGACTTGCACTAAAAAATTAACTATGACAAGCATTTTGGAATGTACCAAGGGCTTGTTTAAAAGAAGGAATTTCCTGTCTACCGTTTCCTGTCTACCGTTTAGTCAATTTCTGATGGTTAGGGCACTAGGCACTTGTTAAGTTTGTGAGAAGAGGTATCATGGTAGAAAAATGTAGAACAAAACACTATAATTGCTGCCTATACTCAAGAAGGCCTGTACCTAGGCCATGGTCTTTGGCCGAGGCCAGCTTTGAATGGCTTATCCACATATTTCTTCATCAGCCCAGTGCTCATAATGTACCCCAACCAGTGAGCCTCTTTCAGGCCAGTGGCACACTTATCTGGGCTATCGTAAGCCCTACCTCACTAAAGGAGTTAAATCCTATCTGTACTTAGCAGGCTGATGCTCATTCCTGACTAGAGATGACCATGCCATCCAAATATGCTGCTTCATTTAAACTGTTTGGCCATAAGAGCATGTCCGTTGCAACACCTTGTTTATCAACTGCTAAGATGCTGCAGAACCTCCATATAACCCATACAGAGGAACTGTATAATCAAAAAGTGCATCTGGCGTAGAAAAGGCCATCTTTTCTCTTGCCCTTTCTGTGAGATGCACCTGCCAAGCCACTTTGTTAGGTCTAGGGTTGTGAGGTACCTTACTAGCTGCAGTCTTTCTGTTAATTCATTTACCCATTGCCTGAAGGTTAGCAGGAACTGGTAAAAGCCGATATCCTTTCTATGATCACTGTTGCACTATTACTGAGAAATGGAATATCCCATCAGTGATGGAATACATCCAGCCAGGATACCAAAGCTCATGTATGTGTCTTCCTCTCACGCAGTATGTCCAACATATAACCAAAGTGCCCCACGGCTGTGTGGTACATAAGTAGTGTATGGACATGAAATACTTCAGAACCTTCCCACCACCAGCCTGAACACTAAACCTGCGTTTCTCTGTTTTTTTTTGTCAGATGTATGATTGTTGCTGGTTCTATTTCCCTAGAGCAGCTAAGTATCCTTCTTTTTCACTTTTTTAACTAAGATTTAACCTTTTTCATGTCAACTAAGAAAGGAAAATACCTTATAGAGACAACTATACTAAATGTCTTTTTTGCCTTGTTGCCAGTCACAGTTATAGAAATTGTTTTATTTGCCAGTTCCTTGTCCCTAAGACCTTCTGGATCTGTTTCTCTTCCCTTAAGATTTATCTTGAAAATCAGTGATTCATGGAGTTTGCGCATGCTAAAATGGATGCCAACATTTCCCATCCGGATGTCTGATATCAGCCCAAAAAGAAGCAAGGACCATATCTGATATTTCAGCTGTCCTGTTGGACCTGGACATCTCCTGTGTGTCTCTTGATGATATAACCGACTCTCCATATACATTGGTTGCTCCCTCTGTGGTGACCCCTTCTGAGGCCAACAAAGCATTGTCTCTCAGCTCATCCACCATGACTGATCAGACGCCTTCCTCTGCTGTGATGGGGAAACTAAGGCTGATTATTTCAGAGGGACCTGATAGTATTCCTCAGATTCTCAACAGAAAGGAAGTACCAGGTTTCCTCACTGAGGTGCATGAGAGGTTGAAACCTCTAAGGTTTATGCAAGCTTCTCTTCCCTCTAAGATAAGCAAAATGCTAAGCATACCCCTCCCCTCAATTGGGGATCCTCAAAAGGAGTGGAATGAATTTTCTAATTTTTTAATTAATTTAATTGATTAATTTAATTAATTGTTTAAAATTTTTAAGGCTTTAGTCTCCCCCCCCCTTCCTTACATATGCCTCCCTTCCATCCACTTTCTCCCTTTTGAGGAGTCTTAGAGATACTTCTTCAGAGAAGCAAGATTTAGATTCTGAGGAGGATGCTCTGTCTTACTCTTCTCGAATTCAGTGTCCTGTGGGGTATGAGTATGATGACGAGGACACTATGTCCCCAGATTATCCTTCAGAGGTACTTTCCTTTGGAGATGCCGTACTAAAGATGATGCAACATTTTCAGTGAGAAGGCAGACAGGTGTCAGACATGCAAAAATGACAGTATGACCAGATGTACATGGGGGTGCCAAAAGAATCAACCATTCTGACGGTCCTTGAGGCTTTTCTATATACCTTTCTCACAGCTTCTGTGAGCTCTAAAACCCAACCCCCTGCCCACAAGAAACCTGACAGATTTTATAAAGTTCCAGACGTCCATAAGTTTTTGTGTAAGAACTCCTTGTCTGACCCTGCTGTCTCTTCTCTGAATCTGATAAGCCTGTTAAACTCCTGCATCCTACCAGTACCCTCCCTAATGATAAAGGCAGTAGGGTTATTAACAGGTATGGAACAAAGGTTTACTCCTCTTTACTCTGGTCTTTCATTTTCTTAATTAACACACACGTGTCCAAATATTCTCATGTCTCTGTTGAGGAGCCTTGGTAAACTTTCATGTGATGCGGCTGATTCTGAAATCATGTCTCCTGTTATTTCTTTACTGAATTCTGCTATCCAGGTAACTAAACATTCTGTTAAATGCAGCTATAATGCAGCTGATTCTTCCTACAGAGCAGCTGTTACTTGTTTTGTTCTGAGGACATTTTCATGGCTCTAATTTATTATATGGTACAGCGGTTATTGGAAATCCCAGTTTGACATCATCTTATTATGTGTGTTATACTTGCTACCTGGGAGAAGTCAAACATCCATCATTGCTCAATATGCAAGAAACTAAACAGCATATCCTCTGGAAATGAGCTAGGATTCATACACACATCTACCCTCAAACTACTACGCAATCAGTTTTGCCTAGGACTAGGTAATTATTTTAATTACTGATAAGTTATTAACCAGTTACATATGGTGATCCATGAACTCTTTCTCAGCCATGCCTCAGGACAAGTGCAAGGGTATAAACAGTGTGTGTGTGTGTGTGTGTGTGTGTGTAGGCTCCCTGCCCACCTTACTAATATATGCTAACCATATACCTGACTTTTTCTGATGCTAACCTCAACCCTGCACCTTACCTTAGAAAAATCCTTTCTGTAACACTATCACTAGTCAGGCAAATTATGTCTGAATATGTTGTGGGGTTTTGGTGACCAGATCACAAAAGGAAAATGTTTGTTTCCTTTTGCAATCTTGTCCCCCCAATTCACTTGGTTTTTCATTTTGTTTAATTTTAAAATCCTGGTCTTTATCACTTGAGTACCAATCACTGGGCATCTGTATAAAATTGGACTACCTAGAAAAATCTGGAAAAACATGCTGGTATGAGGAGAACATGTAAACACCACATGTAGTCATTGGTGCTATGTACTGAATGCTGGTCTTGGAAGTGTGAGACAGAGATGTTATCCTGAATTACTGGCCTTTCCATGTCTCGAAAGTAATGCAGAACAGGGGCACAATTTATTCAGGTAGGTCAGACTGACAGTAGACATTATATGTGCCACTGCTGTTACATCTGATAACCCATCCTCTATGAAAGTTAACATATTTCTGCACTTTTGTCCCAATTCAGCAGGGAGAAGGCAGTCTTGATGACAGTTTGTAGAAGGGATTACAATTTATTTCCGCTTGGGCATTCTTCTATGTGTAATGTAAATGGATGGATTTAGACTTGGTAGTAAACTCCATTTAAGATACTGCTTTTTGTAAAACAAAGATAGAATGTGTCAGTGCTCGACAGTAAAAGTGTTTCCATTAGCAGTAATTATAGTTTAGAAGATAATCCTGAGAATTTAAGATTTTGTAGTTTTGAAGATTCTAAAGAGTGATACACAGAAATGTACCGGAGGTTATGTAAAGTTTCCTGTTTCGGTCTTAAGAAAACAAAGTGCATTTATGACCACTGGAGCGTCTTCCACTCTCACTGTTTGAATAAATGTTGTTAACCCAAGTTAAAATGGTTTATTGCAGTTTTTGAAAGTAAAACCATTATAATGTCTTAACCTATGAACAGTGTTAGGCAGTTCGGAGCATTCTCACTAGTCAAGATTGGGTGTAAAAGTATTTAAACAAGCTTTGGCAAGAAAACAATCTGATTTATGATCTGGTGGCATATCTAAGTACTTAAACCAATTCTGACCTTTTTTTCTTACGGTATGTGTATACATAGAATCTTCTTCCACTGGATTCTAAACCTATTAGTTTCAGCTGATGTTGTACCAAGTATAGTCTTGTATCCATGAGTGACCATATATTTTCTTGGGATCACATCAGCTCTCAGGTCTATTAGTTAGGAAGCTCGTATCACTCAGTCTACCGTCTGTAACATATATAACTTGCACTTAATTACCATGTATATTAGTTTGTTTTAGGGCTGCTTAGTGAACCCCTACTCCCTCAAACTCTTCCCTAAATTGACTCCATTGTATGGATTGTCCAGCTTTTAGCAATTCCTCCCAATATATTAAGTTTCAACATTTCCTCCATGCTTTTTAATTTTCCCACTTTTAAGGGCCCCTAGTGTTTTTGCATTTTGCAAGCTGTTATTCTTTTGTTGTTTTTCCATTTCACATCCCTTATAATTGCCTCAGTCGCCCTTGAACTCTTCCTCGCATTTTCCTTTTGTTTTTTTCCTAATGTTTTGTATATCCCTTGCAAGCTACCTGTCATTTGCATAAAGCAATATTATGTTTTCCATATTCTTCTTTTTGTTTGATATGCACTTATCCCCCTTACCACCTTGTGGCGTTTGAGTTTAAATCCTTAATCAAAGGAAGCATAGGAAATACTTTGCAAGTGAGTCTTGTGAAGATTTACGCATTGCCCGTACCCACCCTTAGTCTTTGAATTTGTAAATATCCACCCCATCATCCAGTTCCAATTTGAAAGAAGACAACGTATCACACTGCTTGATTTTGCAAGGGAGTCTATTCCAGAGGTGGAGAAGCACTGCTTAATGAATCTATCTCGCCATAGTGTTTTATTTGTTTGCTGATGAAAATTTAGATCTTTGGTTCTGCTATTTGTGGAATTAATTGATTTGTAGAAATACAAGAGTTCCAAGATCAGTGTGTCCTCAATGGCTAAGAAGGTGGCATGGCATTGTTCTCCTCTCAGAAGTCTATAAGATACTGAATAAAGAGACAGTGCTTCTAGTTGTTTCTGGTAGTGTAGGGATTTTAAGCCAGTCTTCTTCTTAGAAATCTTTAGGGTCTTTCTAGTTGTGTGATATGTTTGGTGAGGTACATCCCAAAGTGGTTATTGTATTCAATAACTGGCTTAATCAGTTCTGAATATAAGGGGACAATGACATTTTTAGATCTGGATATTTCTTTGGCAATTAGCTGCAGTGTATAGAAGGACTTTCTGCCTTGTCTTTACATGATGATCAAAGGTGAGGGATTTATCAGTCCAAGTTCCAAGATCTTTAACTACATTCTCGTTTTGGAGTGACAAGTTGTCTATTTTGTAAGCTGGGGGTAGATGCTGTTTACCAAATATTACACTATTTAGCATTTAATCTGAGCTCATTTTGGTACATCAGGTATTTCAAGTGTAAGTTCTTGCTGAAAGGCTTTGGCATCAGAGGGAGACTTGACAGTGATTCCCAGTTCATAGTCAGACTTGGTTAGCCAGAGGTCTTTGTTCATGGTCTAGACATCAGACAAGTAAATACCAAACAAAAGATGTCCCAGCACTGAGCCCTGTGGGACATTAGTGGTCACCTTTATACCTGCTAGTATGGCAAACGCTACCTGCACTATGTGGGTTCTGTCTTTTAGCCAATATGCAATCCATCCTATAAGAAGGGGATCTATGTCTAATGCATTAAACTTACTAACTATGCTAGCGTGGGGATGGTGTCCGATGTCTTGGCCACGTCAAGGTATGCTGTGTGGACAATAATCCACTTTCAAAGAAATTAACCATATTCATTAGATATGATCTACCCTTCACAAAGCCAAATTGCTGTGAGTCGATCTTGATGAGATTTTTGACATCATAGTTTATTAAGTCAGTTATTATATGTTTGATGGCTTTGCAATAAGACTTGTCAGGCTGATAGGTCTTAATTGCTGGGTTCAGTGGTGGGCCACCCTTGTAGAGTGGTATCACTACTACTGGGTGCCAAACTGTAGGGACAAAACCAGAGGCTAAACTCAGTTTAAATAATTTAAGGAGTGTCTCTGCAAGGCTTGTTTAGTATTGTTTATTAACCTTCCAGGTATATTACTCGGTCACATTGAGGAAGTATTTCTAGTCTTGGAGAGCACCTTCACTGCATGTTCTTTGGTGATGATGGGACATCTGAGAGATTCAGGGATAAGTGGGCTTTGGACAGTAGTCTCTTGGGTAAAATTCGCACTGAATTTGTTTGCTAGTATATTGGCAGTGTCTACTGGATCAGCATAGGTGGTGCCATTATGAATAAGTTTGAAGTGCAGCTGGCTGTTATTTCTTAGTCTCCTAAGATTGCTAATGAAAGATTTGTAATTGTCCACAGCTTGAGATGCTAAAACCTAAGTTAATGGGTTGCTTTAGTAGACCTAATAATATTTTTCAACTTTTTAGTCAATTATCTGATGTTATCTTTGATTGGTTGTATACTTTAAGGAGTCTTTTTTTTTATTTTATTCTAAAGTTTATTTATGTTAGTGGGCCACCAGGGTAGTTTGTTTTTGAATACCAAGAATTGTACGCCCAAGATGTTAAAGCTAGTGTGTGTAAAAAAAATAATATACGGCCTGAAAAATATATATATAAAAATGTAAGTCATCATGTAAATGTTAATTTAAAATTTAAAAACAATTTTTTTTTTTTTATATAGAATATATAAATAATAACCTCTTCACACACTACTGATATTCAACAGTTAAAAATTAAATATTTTTATTTTGATAGTTTGTTTTTGAATGTCCCACTATATTTAGATCTGGTTGGGACTGCCAGTTGTATACATTTATCTAAGTAGACATAGAATTCCCTTTTGAAAATACCTGCCATGGCATCATCTGAGGTGATGCTGCTATAAGTGAATTTTGAAACTTCATCATAGAATTTGATTAGATTAGTATGATGTTCAACAAACCACACTGCAGTCTGCCAAAGCTCAAAGCTCCTCCCACTGCCTGTCTCTGGGTGTGAATGACCAATCACCTCACAGGACCAGGACTGCCCTTCATACCCACAGAAAGCCTTTCAGATTTCTCTTTTGGAGGTTTTTCTCCTCTGGTTTACTTCAGATACTGAGCTCAGTTAAGAAACCCTTTGGGGGTTTTATTCCTCCCTCTGCCTTTTTATATCTGCTTGAATTGTGTATTTTGCCTAGTTGTGTGTTTTTTCTTATTGGAAAATTGCTTGTACTTTTGAGTTTTATTTTTTCAGTATAAGAGTTGCACCATTTATTTTAAGCTTCTTCCTGATGTGTTGCAGTGTTTTCTCTGGGGTTATGATTATTTGACATAACTAAGTAGATTTGCAGCATTTTAAATGATTTGTTTTTTCATTTTAATCAAGATTTTGGTGCCATTTTTATTTATTAAAATTTGGGGTCTTTATGACATGTATTTTGTGCTTTGTGGTAGACTATTGAAATTGCTGTCTTATTTTCTCAGTGAAGTACTCAGTATAACATCCCTGTAGGTATAGACTTCATATTGCTGTTTAGTGGAAGAATAGTAGGAGTTGTCCATTTTGTACTGGGTTAACTGTGCAACCTGTATTTTGAATTGATCTGGCTAGTTGGACTTAGAGACACTCTCTCTGCTTGTCTGTCTATGGATCCCCCTTTTTCTTCTTCTCTTTATCAAGTACGTTTAGGAATCTTACATGATTATCAGGGGACATGGAGGTGCCATGTAACAGATATAAACTCCAAACCAAAGGGTAAAAGTATCACACAGACAAACACCTCAGAAAAAAAACTGCTAGAAAAATACAGCGAAGCTACAGTTTTCACTGTGTGATACTTTAGACTTCCCATAATGAAGACCCATGGGATATATGCAGGTATAGCCAGACTATTTCTTATGCTGAGCTGATGAGGTCAATAGGTTCTTAGGTTCATAGGTGTTTACTAGGCTAACGACCACAAGGGCCTTTTTAAGCCAAGCTATGCATCCCAAATCTCTGACAAGTTCAGATACCCTTGATAAGTGTAAGCAGGGGTTTGGGAGATGAAACATTTACAAGCAGGGACCTGGTAGATAAACCATTTACAGGTTGCCTGTGTCCATTAGAGACATAGATGCCAAACCAGGGATGAATTTCCTGTTCCCCATCCAATTGTCCGAGTTGCACTTGATTTGGGTTAGGGAAAAACTCTTCTTCACATGGATGGAGAGCCTGTTCCACAGACAGGGTAGTCCCTGGGATACATACCTGTTTCTCCAGCAAGCCCTATTTATATCACAGGCAAGATTTAAGTCTTTAGAACACCCGTTCTACCCATTCAGAATTGCCCAATTCTGGTGCTGTTTGTTTTTATGGATATGCAGGAGGTCCATCAGAGTGGGATCTGACAATGCTCTGTGTGCCATGCATAGATCTTTCCTCAAAAGTCTGTAGGAGACAGAATACAGGTATAGGGCTTTGAGGCAGTCTGCGTAGGACATTTTACTTATGGCCTGTATTCTTTTAGAGAGGAACCTCTGTGGACATTCCAGTTGTTGGATATACCTGGTCAGGTACATACCAAAGGGGGCATCATACTCAGTGATAGGTCTGATGAATGCCAGATACAGTGGAACAATGACTTCCTTGGACTTAGATGCCATACCTTTGTTTATAAGTTGCTGAACATAGAATGATTTCCTCACTACTGTGGACACGTGATGGTCAAAGGCTAGATTACTATCTATGTGTGTCCCTAAGTCCTTGACTACTGGGTCAACTCTAAGGGGTGTGTTGTCAATATGATAGTTATTATGGGTGGATGACTTCCAAATAGATACTATTATACATTTCTTGGGATTTAAATTCAGTCCATGGCTCTGACTCCAGTTTTTTGTCTGTGTCAGCCCCTCCTGGAGAACATTTGTATCAGTGTGGGATTCAATGACAGCTCCTGCAATCATTTGCAGATTTTGTCAGCCAGAGACCACTGACATTGACCTTGACTTCAGAGAAGTAAATGCCAAAAAGGAGCAGTCCACGGACTGATCCCTGCAGGACTCCACTTGTGACTGGCCTCTTTGTAGAGGTGGACTCCCCAATTCTGACTTTCTGAGTCCTGTCAGTGAGCCAGTTGGCTATACACCAGGTGACATAGGAGTTTTTACCTAACCTCTTGAGTTTGTCAACAAATGTCTGAGTGGGGTGTTGTGTGAAATGCCTTGGCCAGGACAAGGTAGGCAGTGTGAACCATTTTTCATTCATCCATTGCTTTGATTACCTTCTCAAAGAAGTCCACCAGGTTGAGTAGGCATGATCTGCCCTTGATGAAATCAAACTGGGTTGGGTCCAGAGTCTGGAGGTTTATTATATCCCTATTGATCATTTTCATGATAATTCTTTCCATGGTGTTACATATAATACTAATGAGACTTATGGGTCTATAGTTTCCAGGGTCTGTAGATGACTGCTGCTGTTCTCCATTCATGAGGCATGAAGCCTGTTTGGAGGCTACAGTTAAATAGTAATTCCAGAGGCCCTGATAGTCATGTTTCATGCTATTTAGAAGGCATCCTGGAATTGTCTGGGATCACTGATGCAGTGTTCTTCGTGTTAGACAGAGTATTAAGGACCTGTTCCCTAGTGATAGTAGGGGGAGTTATATTTGATGGCATTCCCAGAGGGAAGGTTGAGGGGGAGAGAGAGCGGTAAGGTTGGAGCTGAATTTATCAGCCAGGAGGTTTGCTATATCTTCTGGCTCAGTATAGGTGGCTCCATTTACAATGAGCTCTGCACACAATTGTGTATTGCCTTTGAGGCTGTGGACATAACTAATGAATGCTTTGTGGGTTGTCCTTGGCCTGGGAGGCCACACTTATCAAAAATTTGGCTTTGGTAGACTATTTGTCCTCTGAGTTTTTTGCTTAGTTTGCTGAGTGTGCTTTTATCCTGCTGGGTGCTGCACCTCCTAATAATAAAAAGGCCCAAATATGCATGTCCACAGCTAGTGCAGTATGGCTTTATTAGCCTGAATGTAGCCATAAAGACTTAAAAAGTAAAAAGTTACTCACATTCAGAAGTTATGTCGCTGAAACACTTGATGTTCTTAAGTGACCATTTGCATATAACACATAGACCTCCATTACATGTAGCTTTAGGTATCCTTCAGTGAAAACACTAGCTTAGCTGTTTTTTTCTTCTGGTTTTTACAGGCTATAAATTTATAGTTGGTCCTATTCTGACTGAGGGTCTCTGGGGATCTGTCTAGAGGTGATATTGTCCATACCAAATATGGAGATGCCACTACAGTTGTCATCAGGCCTGAATGCATGGTAGACACAAAACCCAGTTATGGAGGGAGTGCTTTCTGAACATTTAAACCACGTTTCAGTAATTATACATATATGGATGTATTCCAAATGCAGGAAAGCATCAGAGCTAGGCAGTTTGTTGTCTAGATGTCTGGCATTGGGCAGAGACACCTTAATGTGATCCTGTTTTGGATCTGATATAATAGTTATGTTGGGATGTCCATTAGCTGGACTCTGCATAAAAAGGCAGTAAGGGGGTAACAAGGAGCTTTGACCAGTATGTGGAAGCCTTGGAACAAGAAGTGCAGGCCATCTTTTGCAAAGCAAGTAGGATTGTTGAACATCTCATGCCATGCTGACACCAACTATTTAGCCAATTGTTGAAGACACTTATATTTTCTTTATACCTATATGTCATTCTTGGAGAAGGAAAGATTCCAGTCAGAACTAGAGTCTTGCCTGCATTTGTGACATGCATGAAGAGTTGTGGAGCATTTGAATAAATTGCTGCAAAAATTAAACATGTTGTAGTACTGAGAAAATACAAGGACAGTTCACTCTGTTGAATTTTTTCTTCTCATTAATACTAGCCACCAGTAATGGCTTCTTTATATTGGAAGTATCCTCTGTTAACTGGGATGTGTCATAATCAAATTACTGACAGTGGTTTACCAGTTACAAAAACTGTCTGGTCATTGTGTATTAAGATGGGAAGAATCATGACCAGCCTTTTAGCTAATAAGGCAGTAAACAATTTGTAGTTATGATTTAATATATAAATTAGTTTGTATGAACTTATTAGAGTTAGATATTCTCCAGGCTTCACAGTGATGTGTTACTATTGCCTATCCCAATATATACTGGGAATTTTGGAAGTTCATATAATGCTGTTGGCTAATTTTGTAAAATTTGTTATCAGTATACCCCTGTGTCATCTATATATCTCCGCTGTTTGGCTTCCTGGTCCTGCGGTCTTCCTCAGTTTTAATTCTTTCAATAATTGTCATGCTTGTCTTTCCACCACTTCTGCTATCAACTACACTGTATGATTCAAATCTATTTTCTTTAAACTTAGGGCTCCTTAGTATGCCTCTTTTTCATGCCCTCATCTGCTTTTTTCCTGTCTCCTCTTTGTGTAACCTTGCATAATATTCTATAAATCTGCTATTTCTGCTGGTGTTCTTATAATGTTTCTTATCTTCTTCTATAATTTGTATATTGTCCTTAGCATATCGTTCTATCAGTTCTCTGTTCTCTAAGAGCTAAACATCCTTAGAATCTTTGAGTTTTAATTATCAAATGTTTGCTTCCCCTCCACACTGGATTAATTGTTGACCGCAACTGAGCTGAAAATATAAGTATCTTGATTTTTTTTGATTATTTTTACAGATTACTGTTTTTAAAATTTAATATATATATAGCACTTTGTCTATTCTGTATCTTTACAAATCCTTATCTGTTTAAAAACTTTCATTTGTGTCTCTAGTGCTTGCTGTCTGTAGGCTATTTTGTCCTACCCTCCCTCCCTGTTGGTGTGTTGCTCTTATACTTGGTGGCTTTGCAGTTGCCCGCCCCTACTGTGACACTCCTCCCAGTCTAGTGTCATTAGCTCATTCTGCCTAATACAGAGAGAACATTTGATAAGGCCTTCTGTTCCTCCTTTTTCCCTTTCAAAAAGTAAAACAAAACTTTTTTTTTTTCTTTCGCCTGAACCTCCTTGTGTTCTGACTGTGCTTCTCAAACATTTTGGAAATATAGAGTATATTTCAGAGCATTTATTATAACTGTAATAGCCTTAATATTGCTACAACTCAAGTGCTCTAGGTTGCACTGCATCTGAAGTGTTTGTGTGTTTTAGCTGCTTTTCTGTATATATAGACTTTTCTGTTTCTTTTACTAAATAAGCTCTGTAAAGTTGTTTTATTGCATTCCTGCCTGTATTTCTGAGGTTTTTTTTTGCACTTTTAAAGTTTGTTTTTGCTTAGTTTAATTGGTAGGCTACACACTCAAGTGCTAGCCGAATTAAAGCATTTACTGTGTTTCTGTACCTAATTTCTGCTACTTTGTAAAAAAAAAAATCCTTGTTTCCTGCCTTTACTGAACTAGAATAGTCCAGTCTTCAGGTATTGCTGATCTCTGGGCTGTGTCATAGTTCCTGTGTTGCCCATATCCTTATTTGGATAGGAGAAAGCTTCTTTGTTCACCAGTGAGAGTGGGGAGCTCTGAGCAGCCTGTCTGTCCCTTGAGGAGTGGTTCCAGCCCAGTGACCTGTAGTTTATGGGCCATTTTGTGTCATAGTTCCTGTGTTGCCCATATCCTTATTTGGATAGGAGGAAGCTTCTTTGTTCACCAGTGAGAGTGGGGAGCTCTGAGCAGCCTATCTGTCCCTTGAGGAGTGGTTCCAGCCTAGTGACCTGTAGCTTATGGGCCGTTTTGGGCCATTTCCTATCTCTTTCTAACCCCCTGCTTTAAAACCAGCTTTAGCGCACTTTTGCACTTGTAATTTAAAGTTTGTCCTGTTTTTTGCATTTACCTGTTGAGGCTACACACTCAAGTACGCTAGCCTGTGTTACATATTTACTGAATTTTCCTGCTATTTGTTGAAAAAAAGAAAAAAAAAATATCCTTGTTTCTCGTCTTTCCTGACCTAGAGTAGTCCAAATACAGGCTTTGCTGTATTCTGGACTTTTGGAAAGTTCCTGTGTTGCCCATTTCCTTTCTTGGATAGAGGGAGGTTTCTTTGTTCACCAGTGGCAGTGGGAAACTTAGAGCAGCCTATCTATCCCTGGAGGAGTGTTCCCAGCACAAGAATCTGGTAGTCTATTGGCCGTTTTGGGCCAATTTCTAGCTCTTTCAAGTCCCCCTGTATAAAACCCGCTTTGGCGAGGTTTTTGCACTTGTTACTACTCAGCCAAGCTCCTTTTGGTCCGGCAGAGTGGTGCTAGCAGCAGGGAGGCCAAAAGAGCGACTGCTAACCTGATAAAAGTGTTTTTTCCTGCTACTATCTGGGCGACTGTCCGATCTAGCTAAACTGCAAGTATTTCTGCTTCTTGAACTGTTTTAAACTGTTTAAAGTTGTTTTTGCACCTGCACTTTTAAAGTTTGTCCTGTTTGTTGCATTTACCTGTTGAGGCTACACACTCAAGTGCGCTAGCCTGTGTTAAATATTTATTGCATTTTCCTGCTGTTTGTTGCAAAAAAAAAAAAAAAATTATCCTTGTTTCCCGTCTTTCCTAACCTAGAGTAGTCCAAATACAGGCTTTGCTGTATTCTGGACTTTTGGAAAGTTCCTGTGTTGCCATTTCCTTTCTTGGATTAAGGGAGGCTTGTTTGTTCACCAGTGGCAGTGGGGAGCTTAGAGCAGCCTATCTATCCCTGGAGGAGTGTTCTCAGCACAAGAATCTGGTAGTCTATTGGCCATTTTGGGCCAATTTCTAGCTCTTTCAAATCCCCCTGTATAAAACCCGCTTTGGCAAGGTTTTTGCGCTTGTTACTACTCAGCCAAGCTCCTCATGGTCCTGCAGAGTGGTGCTAGCAGCAGAGAGGCTAAAAGAGCGACTGCTAACCTGATAAAAGTGTTTTTTCCTGCTACTACCTGGGCGACTGTCCGATCTAGCTAAACTGCAAATATTTCTGCTTCTTGAACTGTTTTAAACTGTCTAAAGTTGTTTTTGCACCTGCACTTTTAAAGTTTGTCCTGTTTGTTGCATTTACTTGTTGAGGCTACACACTCAAGTGCGCCAGCCTGTGTTACATATTTACTGCAATTTCCTGCTGTTTGTTGCAAAAAAGAAAAAAAAAGTTATCCTTGTTTCCCATCTTTCCTGACCTAGAGTAGTCCAAATACAGGCTTTGCTGTATTCTGGACTTTTGGAAAGTTCCTGTGTTGCCATTTCCTTTCTTGGATAGAGGGAGGCTTCTTTGTTCACCAGTGGCAGTGGGGAGCTTGGAGCAGCCTATCTGTCCCTGGAGGAGTGTTCCCAGCGCAGGAATCTGGTAGTCTGTTGGCTGTTTTGGGCCAATTTCTAGCTCTTTCAAGTCCGCCTGTATAAAACCTGCTGTAGCGCGGCTTTGCGAGATTTTGTGCATAGCGCGGCATCGAGCAGCGCCGCTTATTTGGGTTTGAGCCTTGGAACTGATCTAGTTCTCATAATAAACACCCTATTCCTACGCTAAAGCCTAGCACTTGCTCACTAAAGCAATTATATAAGTCAGCACTAAAAAATTAAAAGCACTACACCCTCACAAACTCCCCTTGAGTAACTTGTTCCCCATTGGCCCTTTTTTCAATTATAAAGGAATTCCCAATACTATTCTAGCATGTCCAAAGGTCAGTTGTCAATCTCCTCTCCGGTCCAGCTGGTGAACCTGGGAATCTTGAGGCAATGTTACAACTGCCTAATGTACACAGACAACCCTCTCCTCCTCCCAACAAATTCCAACACATGTGAGAGTTGCAACCATATAGCCAAACTGGAGGCTAAGCTCTCTCAACTCAGTACTGGCGTAACCAGTCAGGAGGAGAAGGAAACCACACTCACTACAATTCCAGTCTCACATAGACCTACCACGACAGCAAACCAAACACATAAACACACAAAAATATACTTGGAGGCTCTAAATAAAAATCTGCCTAAGCAGCAGAGACCTCCAAAGCAGACACCCAAGCAACCGCTACCCCAAAACAAAACACGTGCAACACATAGCTCACAAAGCCAGTGTGCCGAACAGTCACAGCCCTTAAGGCTAAACAACACACCTGATACACTTGTAATAGGTGACTCTATCATCAGGCACACTGACGTCCCGCTCACCAGGCTGAACAAGGAGAAGGTCACGGTGAGCTGCCTATCGGGCGCTAGGATCCGCCACATAACACAAGCACTCAGGTCACTCCAAGGCAAGTACAAATATGACTCAGTCATTGTCCATGCTGGTGTGAATGACCTGAGACGTACCTCCCTGGACTACATGAAAAGAGACATAGAGGAGCTCTCTGAGCATGTAGCCCAGGCCGGTATGACCCTGACCTTGAGTAGCATCTTACCCTCACCAAGAATGATGCCACAGTATGAAGACAAGATTATCAATTTCAACAATTGGCTTAAGTATTGGTGTCATTCAAAGGGGATCCAATGCCTGTCAGCCTGGGATGACATGCTCGACAAGCCACGATGCTTCACTAGGGACGGCTTGCACCTGTCACCCCTGGGCTTTTGGATATTGGCAAAGGCTCTTGCTACCCCCATAGTGCCTTTTTTAGGCAAGGCTCAAAAGACAAACCCACCTCCATAGGTATCACAAGGGATAAGAAACTAAGAGTAATGCTACTCAATGCCAGAAGTCTAAACCTCAAGATGCATGCACTCGAAACTCTCCTTAGCATGGAGAACATCGATATCTGTGCAGTAACAGAAACCTGGTTCAAGGCTCTCGAGAGCACCCCAGCACTACCAGGTTATACCTCATACCATGCTTTTCGGCCCCAAAACTTGGACCGAACCACAAAAGGAGGGGGAGTATCAATATTCGTCAAAGATACCCACACCACCAGGTTGGTGGCACAGCACAAAGCATCAGAGACTATCCATGTGCAACTAACAGTGGGTAAAACTGCCTTCCAGTTTATAGCCTGCTACAGACCACCCTCCCAAACCCAGGAACCCCACTCGGCCTTCCTGAGAACACTGGAAAATATGAAGGTCTCTCCAAACACCATTATATTGGGTGACTTCAACTACCCAACCATAGACTGGGAGCATTACTCTAGCTCCAACACCCTAGCCCAAAGGTTCCTAGAATTTATAAACTCAAATGCTATGGAACAACTTGTTACCACTCCCACAAGAGGAGAAAACATACTGGACCTGATCATCACCAACATGGGGACTCTATGCTCCAGACCAGGAGTGTATCCCTCACTGGTAAGATCAGACCATAAACTAATCTCACTGGATATTCACATCCCGATCCCACCCCATGCCCAGAAAACCACAGTGAAAAACTTCTCTAAAGCAAATTTCACACTCCTCAAAACCGAGGTGGAATCCTTCAAAGCCCCCGGGCCTGTGGATAATACAGCCCAGACCACAAAATCCTTTATAAATGCATTCTATGAACACCTTCAGGAATGCATGGATCATGCAATCCCAAATAAAACCAAGACCCAATCCTCCAAAGGCAGACGTCCTGTCTGGTGGACCCCAGCCATAAACAAACTATACAATAGAAGGAGGAAGCTACTACATGTCAGAGCAAAATCCCAAAAGGGAAGGCATCTCTGATCAGTATTAGCAAAAAACTACGGGCACTCATAAAATCGTCTAAGGCCAGCTTCGAGAGAAAAATTGCACAGGACACTAAGGATAATCACAAGGCTTTCTTTAGTTATGTTAGGAACCTGGGTGGGAATTCTCAGATATGCTCAGAATTAGTCCAAAATGACAAAAATACACGAACCCACAGACATTGCCAACATCCTAGCTGACAGGTTCAGTGCAAACTTCTCCCACCAAAAGGGCAAATATCTATCCCAGCAGAGTGCTGCCCCCCTGATATCTCAGATGCTCAGGTAAGAGCTGCCCTCTCCAAAGCAAGAAACACAGCATCAATGGGACCAGACGGTGTCCCGGGCTGCATCCTACATGAACTCCAAGAAGAGCTAAACCCAAACCTAAAACTACTGTTCAATCTCAGCCTTACTACAGGATATGTACCCAAAGAGTGGCATACAGCAACAGTGGTCCCTCTCCACAAAGGTGGTGCCTCAACGGATCCTGGAAACTATCGCCCCATAAGTCTCACTAGCTTGGTCTGCAAAGCTATGGAAAGGATCATCATGGACCTTATAAATAAAGATATTGGGGACCTACAGACACTGGATCCTACCCAGTTCGGCTTTGTTAAGGGCAGATCCTGCCTCTTAAACCTGGTCGATTTCTTTGAAACAGTCACCAAGGCCATTGACAATGGGAAGGTGGTCCACACAGCCTACCTGGACCTCGCAAAAGCCTTCGATACAATACCCTACTCGGGCATTATAGATAAGCTCACCAGCTTAAATATAAACCCCTATGTCACTAGATGGGTTGCAAACTGGCTCAAGGACAGAACCCACATGGTTAGAATAGCTGGAGCCATGTCAGACTCCAAACCAGTTACAAGTGGCATCCCACAAGGCTCAGTCTTGGGACCTCTCTTGTTTGGTATATATTTCTTGGAGGTACAGGCCAACATGGAAGGACTGTGACTGACCAAGTTCGCAGATGACTGCAAACTGGGTGCCATAATAGACTCTCCAGCCGACACAAGCATCCTCCAAAAGGGCCTCATAGAAACAGACAACTGGTTCCAGAGCCATGGCCTCAAGCTAAACGCCAAAAAGTGTATAGTCATCCCCTTTGGCAAAAACAAAGTGCCCACAAATTACCACATAGGTGGTAATCCATTAAGTACAGAAGAAGTAATTAGGGACCTGGGGACCCAAGTTGATAGCAATCTCTCATTTGACAACCACGTGGCCAAAGTGGTTAGAAAAACATTTTATATAGCCCACCTAATCATGAAGGGATTCACATCTAGATCAGGGGAGGTCATCATGCCTCTTTACTCATCCCTCATCAGGCCCATAATTAAGTACAATGCCTTTTTGGGATGTACCTTACCAGACACCTGCAGCAACTGGAAAGACCCCAAAAGTACCTCACCAAGAGGATCAAGGGGCTCAAACAGATGCCGTATGCTGCCCGGTTAAAGAAACTCCAGCTCTACTCAGTGGCATACCGCCTGCTCAGAGGCGATCTGTGCCTGACGTATAAAGCCATGTCCAACCCGGAATTAATGGACATGCTGCACCTCAGAAAATCCAAATCCCATCGAGCTACGTGCTCGAGGGACTTAAACCTCAGCACTGAAATAAATAGGACATGCTGGAGGGACAGATTCATAACCCAGAGGCTCCCTTCACTCTGGAATAAAATCCCAGTCCAGGTTAGGCAGAGTCCCTCATTGACTCTCTTCAAGAGGAATCTTGATGAGTGGATGGGAGATCGTAGGTTTACCCCGGGTATCACTTCTGTGTCACTGTTAGACAGAGGCACAGTATACTAACCTCGAAAAAGGGCATAGCAAAATTAATTTAAAATGGGTGGCGAAAGCCATACACACTCTGGCTAGGCTTATAAATGCCCTAGGGCAGATAGCCTAGTATGAACCTATGAACCTATGAACAAATCCACACTGATCCATATCTATCAATTTTGGTATCATCTTTGCCATTCTTTTAGCCATTATAGACATAAACACTTTATATTCATAGCACAACAGCACAACGATACACCAGATAAATAGCCTGCTCCACAGAACAACCAACAAGAGAAGCATAAAATGGAGCCGAATACAACAATGGCCAGCAGTTATAAAAATGAAACGTCTTTAATGGAATCCAAATGTAAGCGCTTTCACAGTTATACAGACTGCTTCTTCAGACAATACTCTTCTTTTTTCAGCTGCTGCCATTAGGGGTCGCCACAGCGGATCAGCTGTTTCCATTTCTTCCTGACCTCTGTATCTTGCTCTGTCACACCAACAACCTGCATGTCCTCTCTCACCACATCCATAAACCTTATCTTAGGCCTTCCTCTTTTCCTGTTACCTGGCAGCTTCATCCTTAGCATCTTTTTCCCAATATACTCTGCATCCCTCCTCAGCACATGTCCAAACCAACGTAATCTTGCCTCTCTGGCTTTGTCTCCAAACCTTCCAACCTGGGCTGACCCTCCAATATAGTTATTTCTAATCCTGTCCACCCTCGTCACACCCAGTGCAAATCTTAACTTCTTTAACTCTGCCACGTCCAGCTCTGGCTCCTGCCTTTTTGTCAATGCTACTGTCTCCAATCCATATAACATAGCTGATCTCACCACCCTCTTGTAGAACTTCCCTTTCACTCTTACTGGTACTCATCTGTCACAAATCACTCCAGACCCTCTTCTCCACCCACTCCATCCTGCCTGTACTCTCTTCTTCACCTCTCTTCCACACTCACCATTACACTGAACTGTTGATCCCATGTATTTAAACTCATACACCTTTGCCACCTCTACTCCCTGCATCCTCACCATTCCTCTATCCTCCCTCTCATTCACACACATATATTCTGTCTTAGTCCTGCTGACCTTCATTCTTCTTCTTCTCTCTAGAGCATATCTCCACCTCTCCAGGGTCTCTTCAACCTGTTCCCTACTCTCACTACAGATCACAATGTCATCTGCAAACATCATAGTCCATCATAGTCTTCTTCAGACAATACTGTTAGTCAAAAACCTTCATCACATAAATACAGTGCTTAACATTCAAATGCACTATCTTCCTGATTGCTTGTTGCACATTTAAAGGAACACCATCATTGCTACTGCAAAATCAGCTAGTACTAAGTGCATATACTAAGACTAGTTACATTCAAGTCTATATAATAAAATATGTAGCTATAACCACATTACCTATTTAGTATATGTATCTATACAATATGTAAATAGCATATAAGCAAGCTATAAAAAATAACATTTTTTTTTATAAAAAAATGTGTTACCCTGCTACTCCTCCAATATACACACATTGTTTAACATCCTATTAGAACTATGTAAGCTATGCTGCAATGGTCTAGCTTTCAAAATGGGTTTGATGGGGACTTTGTCAATCAAACCACTGCCACTATCAGCTCTTAATTTAATAATCCAACAGGTTTCATTTGTTTCTGTCTTATTTTTAACATCTCCACGTCTCCCATCCAGTCTAGATTTTTCCATGACTAGGAAGTGAAATTTGTGTGTGTCCTCTTTTTGAATGACATGTTTAGCTAAGGCATTAGTGGTGGTTCTAGTACTGATATTATATATATGTTCCCTTATCCTATCACGTAGTCTCCAAACAGTTTCACCCACATAGAATGAGCCACAGCTTATGCAGTGGGCTAAATAGACCACATTTGTAGTGTCACAGGTGGCTGCAATATTAAATGTGAATGTACTATCAAAATCTGGATGATAGAACTCTCCTGTTGGATTTAAATATTCACAAAAGATGCACCTATTTCAAGGACTAGTCCCCATTCCAAAATCAGTATTTCGCTGAGCATTCCTACCCACTGAATAACATAACCTTCTTTTTGGGGATTTCATATTTTTATATGTAAAACTCGCATTATTGCCAACGATACCTAGTATCTTTTCATCAGCTGCTAGAATAGTCCAAAACTTCTTGTATATATTAGTGGCTGTTCTATCATTACTTGAGAAATAAAAGGTAATCTCACTATGTTGTACTTATTGTTACCCCACATTTGAGCTTCCATCCCCTCAGTTACATCAGAGAAATAGGGATGTGCCTTCTCTGTTCTTTTTTCCTTGACCTCCAGAATAATACGCCTAACTTTGTGTGTGCTATATCCCCTGCTTAAAAATCTGTGCTCCAATTCTTCTATTTCTGTCATAAAAACCTCATCCTTTTTAGATAACCTGGAAATTCTCATAGCTTGTCCCCTTACTATATTATCAAATACATGTGGGGGATGCATACTACTGTGATGTAGCAGGTTATTTCTGTGACAAGTTTTCCTATGCACTTTGGTCCTAACATCCTCTGTTCGAGGCTTGGACACGCTTATGTCCAAATAGGATATCTGCTCATACGAATATCCCATGGTAAAATTAAAAAAATATGTAACACCATTAATATAAAAATTAAAAGGATCCAACATTACCAATTAATATGGCCCAGTAATCAAGGAGCCTCAGTCCTCACCAGTAGCACCAGTGAGGGATGTGCACATTGGGAGGATGACAAATACACACACAGTAAAGTACAATTTCCCTTAAGAGCACACAGAGATCACAGTCAGCCTTGGGCTGGTTTCTCTCTCTTTATCCAGATCCCCAGTATGATTCCCCACTGGCACACCTATAGGGTTAAGATCTCAGCTGAATGGTCAAGCCAAAACCTCTAGCACCCTCTCTGTCCAACCAGTGCTTTGTGCACCTGCCCAAATAGCTGGCGCATGTACACACACACACACACACACACACACACACACACACACACACACACACACACACACACACACACACACACACACACACACACACACACGCTTTGAGATTTGATTTATATGCAAACATACATACACTCCTGGGGAAGGCTGGCACAGGTTCACTAGCTATACCCCCTTCTGCCCAGACTATAAGGTAGTACCAGCTGCCAACCAACCACTCTTATCAGCTACTATAAGGTCCTTCCCAAAGGGTGACCATGGGAGACCATGTACTACCAATTAGGTATAATTGGACTGATAGCCTCGAAACCTCTATCCTTTTTAAACTATGAATAACTTTGCTTATAATATTATTTACCATGGTTAAACAAGATCTGAGGGAATTAGGGAACTGCATTATGGTTTAGGTAGAATGCCCACGGGCTTTGCTAAAGGTCTCAAGCTTTTGTAAAAGGCCAAGATGGATCAGATTCAACCCACAAGTGAGAATAAAGGAGATGGACAGCACACGTGGAACGTTATGGTAAGCACATAACTTCTTTTTTTGTAACTATGTGCATGGGTTTTTCCTTTTTTTAGTTTTGATTGGACAGGCATGGAGGCTTGTACACATTCATTCAAATCAATCTGGAATTAATGGCATTATTTTATTTATTTAACATTTGTTAACCAGGAAAGTCTGACTTGGAACAAAGCCAATTTTCAGCGGAGGCCCGAGGAGAAACACTCCAGCATGTCTTTGTAACATGGGAGGAAACAGGAGCACCAGGAGGAAACC
Organism: Protopterus annectens; assembly: GCF_019279795.1. Taxonomy (NCBI): domain Eukaryota; kingdom Metazoa; phylum Chordata; order Ceratodontiformes; family Protopteridae; genus Protopterus; species Protopterus annectens. The sequence continues at coordinate 31,000,650 of NC_056750.1, forward strand.
CACAAGAATGCAGGGAGGACATGCAGACTCTGCACAGAAGGCACCCCAACTGAGAATCGAACTAGAGAACCTCTTGCTGTGAGGCGACAACGCTACCGCTGCACCACTGCTCCGTCCATTAGGAAAACTTCATCTTCTCCGTGAAGCATTGTTTTGTTTTTGTAGTGTTCATGCACTAAATTCTGCTACACATCACATATATAGGATAGTGTTTGACAGGAAATTTATCCTGAATGTGAACACTGAATTTGAGTCAAAGGCTACACATAGGAATGTAGCAATAATACTAGACAAGTGATCATGGTGTTCATAAGTTGCCTATTGTATACATGTTTAAGTAGACTTACTTAAAAGTTCTTGCATCTCTTTTCAAGCACTTAATAGTGTTCACCTCCTAAACTGATAACCCTACTGTAAATTTGTTTCTACCCATCCAGTCACCATTCTTGAATTCTTCCTTCCATTCTGTACTTCAAAAGGTCACATTTTGCAAGTGTGCAAACTGATTTTAAAATAACACTCCTTTCCTTGCCATTCAGTCATGGCTATGCTATGCTGAATTTGTAAAGAAAAGAAGAAATAAGTTACAGTGCTGGGTCCTGTTGTAGGCATCACCAGGTATACTCTTTGCCACGCACATCCTTACTTAGTGAACCTACTCCAAAGTCAGACAACCTCAGAGCAGGTTTCAGATTGTCAACGAAATGAGAGGATGTTGTATCAGCTCTCAGTCAATCATCCAGATAACCTTAATCGTCTTAATGAAGGAGTCTGCATAATCTAGATTACAAGCCAGTAAACCGGAATGGTTCCTGTGAACTTAATATAGGCATATAAAAGAAATATTTAAAACAATGTAGATGTCTGTACAGCTACTGAGACATTGTGGAAAGCCACAGGGAATATCCCAACAGTTCAGGGTTGTAATAACTTCCACACATTTAGACCTGTCACTGCACAGGAAGGGACAAAAGGTGGAGGGGTCTCGATTTCTATGAAAAAAGAAACACACCTCAAGACTGGTCAAACCATATGATGCTCATGAGCTTCTCCATGTCCAAATTACCACAGACAAGGTCTCACACCATATCCTAGCAAGCTATAGGCCCCCCATGACCCAGGAAAACCACACATACTTAAATGTACTGGAGACACTCCTCATTCAGCTCAGCACCATATTCATGGGTGACTTTAACTACCCCACTGTTAACTGGTAATCATACATAACCTTTAACATGTAGGCCCAGAGATTCTTAGACTTTGTAAACACAAATACCCTGGACAAGGTAGTCCATATGCCCTCTAGAGGTGCTTACATCCTATACCTAGTGCTCACTAACATAGGAGAATGTTGCACCACCCCTTAGTGTATTGTCCTCACTAGTCAGGTCAGGCCATAAAGCTGTCTCCTTTGAAATAAAAATAAAACCTGGTACATCAAGTAACCCTGAAACTTTGAGAAATTATTCAACGGCAAACTTCCTACTTCTAAGTGATATCCTGGCAAAATTTCAGCCACCCCAACAAACCCAGAGAACACTGCTGTCTACACCGAGTCATGTACAAGAACCTTCTACAATCACATATACAGCTTTATAGAGGCTGTGGTACCTACCTGAAATAAATTCACAACAAACTCAAAAAACAAGCCACACTGTTGGAATCACAACACAAGGGTTGGGGGTTGGCATAATGATTAAGGTGTTTACCTTACAGACATAAGGCAAAGGGTTTGAGTTTCACCTTTGGGAAGCATGGCTAGACTTAAAAAGGCCCCCTAGGGTCATTAGCCTAATAATCACTGATGAACCTATAAACAGATTATACAACATAAGGAAGAAAATCCTGGCCAAAAATCAGACGTGCAATGCCCAGAAAGGTAAGAACTCTGTCATGAAACTAAATAAACAAATCAGGGTGCAAATCAAATCAATCAAAGCCAAATTTGAATTAAAAGTAGCCTCCCTGGCTAAGAACAACCACAAGGTATTCTTCACTTATATCCAAAACCTCAAATGCAGTACACAACAATGTACTAAACTAATTGCAAATTGAGCCACCTGTACCTGAGGACACAGTAAACCTACTGGCTGATAAATTCAGCTCCGAGTTTACCACACTTTCTTCCTTAAATACCTCTCTAGTAATTCCCTCAATCATAGCTTCCTCACCTATCTCCACAGTACAGTTCCTCAATACACTCTCCAGTGCAAAAAACATTGCATTGATGGGACCTGATAATATCCCAGATACCTCTTTAATTGCAGAAACATGACATTTCAGGGCCTCTTGAAACACTATGCAATCATAGCCTCGAAATAGACTTTGTATCAGGCAAATGGAGGACTGCAACTGTTATCCAACAACACAAATTTGAGCCATCTATGGACCCAGGAAACTACCGACCCATAAGCTTTACTCAGTTTGGTTTTGTTGAAGGAAGTTCATGCCTAGTCAATCTGGTGGACTTCTTCGAGAAGGTCACCAAAGCAATGGATGAGGGCAAAACACTGTATACTGCCTACCTCATCCTGACCAAAGCATTTGACACAATTACTCACATGGGAATGTCTACAAGTTCACTGAATTAGGTATAAACCTCTCCACCTGCTGGATAGCCAGCTTGCTCTCAAATAGGACCAAACCACAAAAAAGCCAGTCACTAGAGGAGCCCCTCAGGGCTCAGTTCTGGGGATGCTCCTGCTTGGCATCCACTTCTCTGAAGTTAAGACTAATGTCAAAGGCCTCTGACGGACCAGATTTGCAGATGATTGCAAATTAGGTGCAGTCACTGAATCCCCCAAGACACAAACGTGAGGGCTGACACAGACTAATAATGTGCTCCAGTGTCATGGTCAAACTCAATGCTAAGAAGTTCATAGTAGTATTCTTTGATAAGACACTGATGTCTGCAAATAACTACATAGATAATACACCTCTATGAGTAGGCCCACTCATCCAGCGTTTGGAAACACATGTAGACAGTGACTTGGCCTTTGGAAAATCATTCAGTGTTGCACATCTTATAAGCAAGAGTATTGTAGCCAGGTCCAAAAATATCATTGTTCTGTTGTACTTTGCCCTCATATGTCCAGTTATTGAGTGCAATGCACCCTTCAGCATTTACTTGACCAGGCATATGCAACAAATGGAGCAACCACAGAGGTTCCTCACAAGAAGAATACATGGTATAGAAAACAAGTCCTACACAGAATGCCTCAAAGCTTTGTCTTTATAGTCGGTTCCCTACAGGCTGCTGAGAGGCAGCCTATGCCTGGCCTACCAAGCATTCTGTGATCCAGCCTTAACTGCCTGGTTGCACATTTGCAAAACAAATAGAACCAGAAATGCCTGCAACATAAACAAGACATGCTTGAAGGAGAGGACTGTGTCTCAGAAACTGCCTCTTCTCTGAAACAGGCTTCAGTCCATATGAAGCAAAGTTCTTCCTTACACATACTCAAGTGAAACTTGGATCAGAGGATGGGGAACTGTAAATATACTCCCTGTCTGGCAACTGTGTTTCTATCAGAGAGAGGAAGCATGTAAATGCCTGACCACTAATACCCAAGTTTATATAACCCCTTCCCCATATAACTTATGGGACCATTACCTTTCTAATATTTCTGGAAAATATGGCTAGATTTAAAAAGGCCTTTTAGGGTCGTTAACCTAGTATTCTTATATGGTCCTATAATCCTATGATATGACATTGTCAGCGGGTTTATTATTCAGTTAGATTGCAGAGGTAGAGGTATCGAATATAACTTTTTAAGGATAGTTCCAGTAGGTAGTTGAGCTAAACCTGGCCAAAAATATGCAAAGAATAAGACATACGAAAACTGTTGTTGCAGAATATAGATGTTGGGATATGGTGGTCAGATAAGAAGCCACACTACTGACTATTTTTTTGTTATTTATTTGTTTATTAATGCTTTGCTATGCTGTTATGTCATTTGGGTATACCTGCCACAACTGATTAGTTTCAGACATGACATGGATTAACTTTCCAACACAGGAATGCAAACAGTCACAGTACATAGTGACAGGTGTTACGTACATATGAGATGCAAAGATAAAACATTTGTAGTGCATATATAATCACAACAGCCACACAGTTTAAACAAATCAAATTTTTAGTCTTAAAAATTGTAAGGTATCGTATACTGAAGCACAATAGTGCTGAGTGATGTTGGTACTGGTGCGAAGGTAGAGTAGATGATAGAGTTCAGGTAATGTATATTACCTGCAGGAAGTGAACTCACAGTCTCAGAGTTACAGTGCCAGTGAACACACATTTGAGGCAGAAGCCCCAAATATTAAGATTCTACAACCTTGCTAAAAGTTTTTTAAATCAGCAAGGTGTTTGGATGCATGCTGTTAGAAGAGGCCAGGGGAAAACGTGACAGAACACCTGAATACCAAAGTGTCTCCTAGAGGCTATGTGAGATACTGCAGGTGCATACTGATAACAACATGTCCAAAACAGTAGCAGGGAGACTTGGTCATTGCAAAGGCCAACGTTATGTAACAGCAGCACACAGGATGACTGAGTGTGATTGAGACTGCATGTGTGGTAAAGCTCTGAAGATACAGCAAAGTCAGATACAGTGGGGGAGGGACTGTAACCTTTAGGGGATGGTGGTCATTAGTGAATTGTCAGTATAAAATGCTGATACAGAAAAAAATAAAAAAAAAAAAAACTCCTCAAGTGATCACATTGTTGTCACATAAACAAAAATATCTTATCAAGGATGAGTAGACCATTACGACAGTGTGGATGATTTGCCAGAAAAATATTAATTTTATTAGGAACAAACTAAAAATATGAGGCAAACATCTGGACATTCTGACCTGGCTAAGGCATTTGACACAATACCCCACTTAGGCATTGTTGACAAACTCAAGAGGTTAGGTACAAACCCTTACATCACCCGATGAATAGCTAGCTGGCCAGAGATAGGACCCAGGAAGTTAGAACTGGGGAGTCCACCTTTACAAAGAGGCTAGTCACAAGCAGAGTCCCTCAGGGATCGGTTCTGGGACTGCTCCTTTTTGGCATTTACTTCTCTGAAGTCAAGCCCAATGTCAATGGGCTCTGGCTGACCAAATTTGCAAATGATTGCAAATTATGAGCTGTCACTGAATCTCACATTGATACAAATGTTCCCCAGGAAGGGCTAACATAGACAAATAACTGGTGTCAAAGCCATGGACTAAAACTAAATGTCAAAAATGCATAATAGTTGTTGTCTTTCGGCTTTTCCGGTTAGGGGTCGCCACAGCGAAACTCCGGACTGCTAATGGTTGGCAGTAGATTTTCACGAACACTGAGGAGCCAGCTTGACATTCAACCTTCAACGAAGGCACGCCCATTTACACATGTCTTTTGAATGCCCACCCAACTGCGGGGAGGACATGCAGACTCCACACAGAAGGCACTCCACGCACTCCAGCTGAGAATCGAACGGGAGAACCTTTCGCTGTGAGGTAACAATGCTACTGCTGCAGCACCGCGGCAGTCTAAGTCATCCATCCCTGGTAACTATCATATTGACAACACACCCCTACGAGTTTACCCAGTAGTCAGGAACTTTGGGACACACATAGACAGTAATCTAACCTTTGACCATCACGTGTCTATAGTAGTTAGGAAATCATTCCCTGTTGTACAACTTATAAACAAAGGTATGGCATCTAGGCCCAAGGAAGTTATTGCTCTACTGTATTCATCATTCATCAGACTTTGAGTATAATGTCCACCTTGGTATGTATCTAACCAGGCATATCCAACAACTGGAACATCCACAGAGGTTCCTGACTAAAAGAATACAGGGCATAAGTGACATGTCCTATGCAGACCGCCTCAAGACCCTATCACTGTATTCTGTCTCCTGCAGGCTGTTGAGGTGAGATCTATGCCAGACATACAAAGCATTGTCAGACCCAACTCTGATGGACCTCCTGCATATCTGCAAAACAAACAGCACCAGAATTATCCGTTCTAAAGACTTAAACCTTCCCAGTGCTATAAATAGTATCTGCTGGAGAGGCAGGTATGTATCCTAGAGACTACCCCTTCTCTGGAACAGACTCCTCACTCATGTGAAGCAGAGTTCCTCCCTAACCCAGATCAAGTGTAACTTGGACAATTGGGTGGGGAACAGAAAATTCATCCCTGGTTTGGCACCTATGTCTCTAATGGACACAGGCAGCCTTTAAATGGTTCATCTGCCAGGCCCTAGCTTGTAAATATTTCATCTACCCTGCTTACACTTACCAAGGGTGCCAGAACTTGTCAAAGATTTGGGATGCATGGCTAGGCTTAAAAAGGCCCTTGTGGTCATTAATCTAGTAAGCACCTGTAAACTTATGAACCTATGAAGTTCTGCAGAGTTGAGAGGTATCATACCAGCATTCATTTATGAATGCTGATAATGCTTTTCTGGCATACCTCTCATCTTCTTTACTCAAGAATTCTAGACAAAGGCAAATATAACAGTGGAACATATGTCCTAAATCAGGGACAGGTTTTAAATATTACTCTAATTCACTTAAAATTAATAGAAAACAAGTTGCTGCTCTATTAAAATTTTAAGTTAATTAGAGTAATATTTAAACAAATCCCCTGATCTTGAGCAAAAAAGTTCAAAACTATGAGCCAGCTCTATATAAAGGCTTAATCTCTTTTGACCAAGGATGATACAAATAACCTCAGTCTGAGGAACAAGCAAGAAGAAACTAGGAATAAACAGACATAATTCTGCATTTGAAAATAGTTTTCAGCAATTCACACTTTTACTCATGTGTGCTTAAAGGTCATAGTTTGCAAGAGATCTTTGATGTGGAGGGCATCTTCCATAAGAGTGACATTAATTACATAGATGGTAGTCTAAACACGGAAAAATATAGTGTCCACAGCAATTATTGTAAAACTACTGAAAAATGGAACGGGAGAGAACAACTGATAAATAGTTAGAACAAGGCCTGATATCCCTTACAGAAATGATTATCTGCCTTGCAACCATAGGCTACAACTCCCCTATATCTCTCAACAGCATAAAGAGGTTATAGGAGAATTAAATATAATTGACACTGATACCTATGGACTGAGAATTGTTTTATATATTTATGGGAAAAGCAGCAGCCTACGGCCTGTCACTCATTCATTCATTTTCCCAACTCAGTTGCAGGAAGTACACACACATAACACAACTGAAGGATTGCCAATTCAACTGTGGAACATCTTCAGCAAGAATAAGCAGGTTTGTGCCACTGCATACACACATACATGACTGTTTAGTCTACCATCAGCAGTATCCCACAGCCTGTTTTTGTCATCCAGTCCTCCTTCCCACTCTTAGATACCTCTCTGATTTGTCTCTTTAAATTGAGGCACCCTGAAATGGGAAATTCCAAAGGTTAGCATTGGTGGGGAGAAGTCTATGGAGAGGGGATATTTCTGTAAGCTAAATTTTCCATTCATAAAGGCAAGTAGTACATAGAATTAAGTATAGCAAAAAATATCATATTTGTAATTTAAGCTCCTGAGCAGTCGCCCCTTTCCTCCCATCTTATAGCAAACAAAAAGTCCATTTGATTAATATACATCTTAGGTTTAGCATCAACATGCATTTTCTGAACAATACAATGTCTGACATTGTTGACTGACTGTGATCCACAGTAATTGACCAAGGGACAATTTGTGGTAGTTTAACTGTAGCGAGCTGCTTGTTACATTTGTAGCAAGCAGCTTGCTATAATTTGAGAGTAGAAGAGTTTTTTTTCTTCCTTTGGTCTTCAAGGTGAATACTTTTTTCCCTCAACTGCCCCTGAAGCCGGCAGGGGTCATGATCGACAGGTGTCAATGGCATGGAAGTACAGTACTGACATTTGTTAAACAAATGCTGGTATTGCATTTGTTGTCACAACTGAACAATGCAATGTGTGGTAGTTTGACTGTAGCAAGATGCTTATTACATTTGTAGCAAGCAGCTTGCTGCAGTTTCAAGTAGAAAAGCCTGTTTTTTTTTCTCTTCAAGTTAAAGTTACTCAGGGCACCAGATAAGCTGGCTGGACTGCAGATTGCAGTGACAAGTGTGGGCCCCCTTTGAAATGTGGGGCCCTGTTGTGCCCTATCAGCTCACCTGGCCTAAGGCCAGCTTTCGTTGTCATGAATCAGTCTGCCTATAAAGGAAACACTGACTGACTGTCGCTGGAGAATAAATATGGTCATGGGGTGTATTTAGCCGTTTGGTCAAGTTTAAAGACTGTAATAGTCTAACAGCTTCTTGCTATGTGAAGCATTCTTAGGCTGTAATGCTGACAAAATGGAGATACCATTTAGAAAAATGAGAGAGAGAGAGAGAGAGAGAGATCACATAGAAGTGCTGCTTCTTAGCCATGTCATTATGATTTTTAAAGTAGCACACATCAACCTGGGTGCTGTAAGCACAGCAACACTGTGCAGAAAATGAAATGAAAGAAGAAAAATTCCAGATGCTGGGCAAATCAGAAAGAGCAGAGACAGCAGTAAACTGCAAGACAGTTTCATAAAATATTATTTCACTCTATCAGCACGAGCCACAGGGTGTGATAATATCAAAGCATCTTAATTGTGTAATATAGATGATACTCTGAGCTTGCATATTAGGCCTACTAATCAGCTCTGGTTAGTTTATAACTTTTGACTGACAACTCGAGTAATCTTGTATGAATTAATTCCTGTGTCTACAAAATGTCATCAGTTTCATAGGTTCATAGGTAGGTACTAGGCTATTGGCCCTAGGACCTATATAAGCCTATCCAAAAAGATACCCTGGCTTTCGCCACCCAAGAAAATTATTTTCCTGTGCCCCTGTCGAGCAGAGCCACAGAAGTGATCCCCGGGGTGAATTTCCTATCTCCCATCCAATCATCAAGATTTTTCTTGAAGAGTGCTAATGAGGAGCTTTGTTTGATATAGATAGGTAGTTTGTTCCAGAGTATGGGAAGTCTCTGGGACAGGAATCTCTCCCTCCAGCATGTTCTATTTATTGTGGTGACAAGGTTTAGGTCCCTAAAGCATGTAGCTCGGAAGGATTGGGATTTCTTTAAGTGGAGCATGTCCAACAGCTCTGGGTTTGACATAGCTTTGTATGTTAGGCAGAGATCACTTCTGAGTAGGCAATATGCGATGGAGTAAAGCTGGAGTTTTTTGAGACGGTCTGCGTAGGGCATCTGTTTGAGTCTGGTAATCCTCTTTGTGAGGTATTTCTGCTGGCTTTCCAATTGTTGTAGCTGTCTTGCGAGGTACATACCAAAAGGGGTGCTGTATTCTATAATGGGACTAATGCGTGATGAGTAGAGGAGAACAATGACCTCTTTTTTCCTGGATGAGAAACCTTTTGTGATGAGGTGTGCTGTGTAGAAGGATTTCCTGACTACTGTGGTGATGTGATTATCAAAGGAGAGACTACTGTCCACCTGTGTCCAAGGTCTCTTATCACACTTTTGCTGTTAAGTAGACTACCGCCTATGTGGTAGTTCATGGGTACAGAGTTTTTACCGAAAGGGATGACAGTGCACTTTTTGGCATTGAGCTTGAGGCCATGGCTTGACACCAGGCATCTGTCTCAGTGAGGCCCTTTTGTAGGATGTCCACATCGTTAGGAGTTTCGATTATGGCTCCTAGTTTGCAGTCATCTGCGAACTTTATTAGCCAAAGACCTTCTGCATTAGCTTGTACTTCAGAGAAACAGATACCAAAGAGGAGAGGACCCAGGACTGAACCCTGTGGTACTCCACTTGTCATTGGTCTGAAGTCGGATTTGGAGTCTGCTACTTTCACAGCGTGGGTTCTGTTAGTAAGCCAGTTGGCAACCCATCTTGTGACATAGGGATTTATACCTAGTTTAGGGAATTTATCTATAATTCCAGAGTGGGGGATGGTGTCGAAAGCCTTGGTGAGATCTAGATAGGCTGTGTGAACCACCTTACTCTCATCTACGGCTTTGGTGACTGCTTCAAAAAAGTCTATGAGGTTTAGGAGACATGATCTGCCTTTTACATACCTGAACTGTGTGGGGTCCAGAGTTTGGAGATTACCGATGTCATTGTTTATAAGTTCCATGATGATACGTTCCATGGCCTTGCAGACCAGGCTCGTCAGGCTAATGGGGTGGTAGTTCCTGGGGTCCATGGTGGCTCCCCCTTTGTGGAGTGGGATGACCGTTGCTCTGCGCCATTCAGTGGGTGCAAAGCCTGAGGTAAGGCTATGATTGAACATGGTACTTAGGTGGGGTGCCAGTTCATTCTGTAGTTCATGTAGAACGCAACCTGGCATGTTGTCAGGTCCCATGGATGCTGTGTTCTTGGCTTTGGAGAGTCTGTTTTTTACCTGTGCAGCAGTGATTACATGAACTTTACATTCTTCCGGTATAGAGATGGGCCCTTTAGGGGTGAGACGGGGGTAAAGTTAGCACTGAACCTATCTGCCAGGATGTTGGCAATATCAGTTGTTTCTGTATATTTAGTGCCATTGTGCTGTAACTCAGAGCAGATCTGAGTGTTGCCATTGAGATTCTTGACATAGCTATAAAATGCTTTGTGGTTGTCTTTAGAATCAGTGGCGATTTTTTCTTCGTAACTAGCTTTGGAGGATTTTATGAGGGATCTCAGCTTCTTACTGAGGCTGACCAGGGAGTTCCTCCAATCATGGGATTTTACTCTTTTTTGCAACAATTTCTTTCTTCTGGTGTAGAGTTTGTTTATGGCAAGGGACCACCAGATTGGCTTCCTTTTGTTGGAGGATAGCTTCTTGGTTCTGTTAGGGATTGCACGATCCATGCACTCATGTAAGTGCTTATAAAATGCATTTGTGTAGGATTCAGCAGTCGTACCTCTATTGTCCATCTGCATGGGTGTCATGAAGTCTGCCACTACTGTCTTAAGAAGCGTGAAGTTGACTTTGGAGAAATTTTTATGGTGGTTTCCATAATGGGGGGTGGGGGCGGGATGTGGATGTCTAGGGTGATTAGCTTGTGGTCTGATCTGACCAACAAGGAATTGACCTCTGGTGTGTTACACCGGTTGCCCATGTTGGTAATGACCAGGTCTAGGACATTGCTGCCCTTGGTGGGGGGTGTGGATAAGTTGATCCAAGGCATTGGAATTTATGAATTCCAGAAAACGTTGAGCAAAAGAGTTGGTACATGAGTAGTTTTCCCAGTTAATGGTGGGGTAGCTGAAATCACCCATTATTAGGTTGTTAGGTTGTACCCTAATATTTTCCAGTGTATCAAGAAATGAGGAGTGGGAATCCTGGGGCATTGTGGGGGATCTGTAGCAAGCTACAATTTGGATTGTGGTCTTGCCCATAGTTAGTTGCACTTGGATAATTTCAGATGCATTATGCTGAGCAACTAGCCTGGAGGTGTGGATATCGTTAATGAATATGGACACGCCTCCGCCTTTAGTGTTTCGGTCCAGGTTAGGTAGCCGAAAAGTGTGGTATGAATTATAGCCTGGTAATGCAGCTGTGCTCTCTGGAGCCTTGAACCAGGTCTTTGTCACTGCAGATTCACTGCAAATATAGCATTTACATTATTATTACTATTAATTGTTATCTTGCAGTATTTCAATACTGCAAAAATATGGGATAATATAAAAGGTTAATACAGATCTACAGTTTATTAAGGTTTCCTTTTTATTTATCCATCCTTTGTTGACTGGTTACTCACATTAGGCTAGCAGACTCTTTTCAGAGGAGAATCGAGGTGGTATTTATACTACTAGGGGAGAGTTGGCCAGGGCATCAGGGAACTTCCCTGCTCTTTTTGATAGGTGCCGTGGGATCTTTAACGTTTCACCTGAGCTATCACCAACTCAGACAGATGGGGCCTTGGTTTAGCATCTCATTGGAAGGACAACACACTCCCCTTATGCTATACTGCGGTGTTGGTAATCTGTCTACTTGGTGTGGGACTAGAACCCACAGCCTTTTGCACGATATACGAGTCTGCCACCTGTTGTGCCACTGACATTGACCCACTGAGGAGAGAGTTTAGAAAATTATATGATAATAAACATTTATTATAGTTATCAACATTTTTTAGTCCTAGGTTGACAGAAGATGAACCTCTAGGGTGATTTAGGCGCTTCGCTATAAATGGACTATGTTACACTTAATTATGGACTACATAAGCAAAGGTAGTTCGGTCAATGTCACCAAACTGAACAGAACTTTTGGCGATAATTTTTTTACTTTGAGAGCTTCACCTATACACATATACAATGATAATGTTTTTTTTCAGTCATCTGGTGCTGACTGAACAGTGACTTGCTTAATTAAGCAGTTCCAAATCAAACAGCCATGTGTTCAACTCTTTCATTTTGCGAACTGAAGCTAAGAGATGCAAAACAGTTTTACAGGCTGGAGTTTGTTAGCAATATTTGTCTTAACTGTTTTATTCTACTTTTCCACAGCAGGTAATTTGCTAAGCTTGCTTTTAACTTTAGTACAAGGGATTTAGGCTAGAAACTGCTGATGAGCTTTACCCTGTAGTCCTGGGTTTGATTCCCCCAGTCATCATGTGCCTTTTATGTGACTATGAGCATTTCACGTAAGCAGACAGTGTTCCCAGATCACCCACTGATAAGAGGCATTTGTGCCCTGGGAGCTTTGCTCGTAAAACAATAACAATAAGTAAATGTCCTTCCTCCATTGAGCAGTTGAAGTGCATTATACAAAAGTTCACAATACTCAACTGTCTCTCTGGCATGAGAAGTGCATGCCAAATTGAGACAATGTGTTACAACAGTTACATTTACTGACCTAATTTTGTGTGTGTGTGTGTGTGTGTGTGTGTGTTGGGTGGGGCATTTTTTCAGTGCAGCAGCCATGAGCCCACTGTAAGCATTGCTCAGAATGTGTTCCAGGAATAAATTGACCTTCAAAAGCCGTCACAGCTCCAGACCTTTAACTATACATAGCATCACGGTGGCTAGAGTGGGGATGTTTGATGAATTTGTATATTTCTGTAAAAAAATCATGGCTTGCAAGAGGTAGTTACCATCATAAGAACACTTTTTGTGAGCTTAAGTCAAACACATGACAGATAGTAACATGACAATTTTGTATGATAAATGCGGCATGAAGTTCCAGTCAGAGCCATATTAAGATCCCACTGTTTTTACATTTGAACTAGAGTAGTGCAAAATACTTTACATGTTCAAATCCTTGAGGGTGTTAAGTATTACAGCAACAAAGGATTAATAGACATTTTTAATGTGTAGTTGTTTAGTCCTGGTAGTAAATCACACTTCCCTTAATTAGCTGTGTGCCATTTTAGTGCTACTGAGTTTCAGCAGCAGCTTCTGTTTGCTGATAAAGATTATATCCATTTCATATTGCTTATGCTGAACCTTTGGAAACAGATGATGGGTTTAACAAAATATATAAAAAATCATCTGTTTATTTTTCCTCCCTGCAATAAAAGTATTTTGAGGCACACTTGATTATGTCATCTGCTAGTTCATCATTTGGGGTTTTTGTTTCATGTTTCAATATCTTCCCCCTGCTGCTGGCATCTTCATTCCCTCCTCCTCCTTGTTTGATCTATTAGTGTTCCTGGGGAAATGGGGTTTATAAATCATGATAATGTAATGCCAGGAATGACGGTGCTTAGCGCTGGAAGAAATACATTGCAGCTAACGATCCCGGCAGGGAGGAAAACTCTTGCCTTGCATGCAAGGCTACAGCGACAGGTTACTGATGGCGTTTGTTTTTTTGTGTCTGCAGGAGTGCCACTGGAGCAGCACCACAGGGAGCTCTCTGTGCTTGGGCTAGGTAATATTTCATAGTTTCTGCATAAAACAAACAGCTCCCTTGCAACAGAAGGAACTGGATTACAGTGAAAGCAGAAAAACTGAAGCAAAAAAGAAAATTCTCACCAGTGCCACACGCCTAGAACTGTACTTAGGATGATATCACCAGCATAGAAAGAAAAACTCAGTCTTCCCTTGTAGCTGGCACTGATTCAAATCTTGAGAGCACCACATCTCATGAAACAATTGATAGCAAGGAACACATTAGTCTGGGTAAGAAAATCTTTACCTTATAATTGCAGATTGAGATCTGAATCTATTTTATATTAATCTGCAGTACATAGGCCTGCAGTATGCCCTGTATGGGCTGTGGGCAAGCTTCAAAAATAATTTCTTATTCCTTTTATTATAAATGTTAATGATTTTGTAGGTCTGACACAATACCAGCATTCTCTTTACAAACAGAACAGTAAAAAATCATTCACAATTTTCTTTTGTGTCCACATTTTAGAAGGTTAAATTATAAACCAAGAGCCTTATAAATAAAACAAAACAAAGGAAAAAAAATAAACATACTTAGTGTTGTACTATATTTTACTGTAATTTTATGCGCTCATCCATTGTTAATGTGGTTTTATTTACTTTGGTTAATAACCTTTTTGACTGGCTTCCTGTTAGAATGTCAGAAAATAGTAAAACCCCACTCATTGTATGTATTTCACTGGTCATTTAGAGCATTACTGTAAAAACAGTATGTAGACAGACCTACATGAACAGACTGGGTGCACCTTATATATTTATGTGTGTTCATTTTAGTGAATTTTCGTGACTTTGTATTCTGACTTCATTAAAGATTTGGTTGAACTAAAAGTAGTCCTGTCTTTGTGGTGTAGAAGGATAAAGACTTGACTATGACCTAAATGACCAAAGTTCAAATAGAGGATCAGACACTGGAAGAGCTATGTGGGGGCATGGATTAGCATTGAGTGACTAGCATGAACTAGCCTACCCGGGGGAAGGAAGTAGTGGTCTGGCTGATTGCTTTGTTAAATGCAAGTGAAGGCTTGTTTGCAATGAAGCTGTAGCCATTAACCAGGAATGTGGTCTTGCTTTGCCAAGCCAGTTATGGTAGCTCTCATTGGAATTCAGGTGGAAGCACCTATTTGCAAGGAGAAGACATAGTAGGCTCCTGCAGTGACCCAGGCACTCATACCAGTTACAATGGGTGGGGTTAGGGGCTGTCTAGAAGTGCCATCATTGCTGACATCATTAGATGTGAGTGAAGGTACCGACACTTTCATGGTTACATGGACGACAGCCCTTGTCTTGCCTCCGCACTGGTGACATCCAAAGTGGCAAGAGAATGAATGGGTTCAAGTCAGCCTGGGGCCTGATGGTACTGATGGAAAAATCACCAGTAAAGATAACATTGCAGTTTGATATAATAGCAAACTAATAAGTAGCCAGCTGTAACTTTTTGTTTCCTTTTGTCACAATTCTTGGGTAGTCTTATGTGTGACCACATTGCAGAGGATGTTTAGAATAATGCTTAGCCAGAGAGATGCAGTCTCTTCCCCCACCACATCATCAAATTGTAATCCTACCAAGTGTAACAGCATCATTAATTAATCTGGCAATCAGTGAGTATGACTGTATACAAGTTTATGGTCTCAGAACTCCATTACATATTAGCTACCAGAGATCTGTGCACTCAGTATAAATGACATTACAAAATCAATATTTTGCTTAAGTAAAATTTATTTATTTTGTTTTTTATTTAAAATAAAATTATTTAAAAGAAAAAGAAATAAAAGAAATAAAAAATAAATAAAGCAACACATTCGACATTTTCAAGTCCCCCCCAACAAAAACAGGACAGAACTGCAGAAAGAGAGACAAGTGGCAGCCCAATCAACTAGGTCCACTGATACTGTTCATAAAAGGGACTTTTATGCTTTTTTTGACATCCTCTCAGAGAGGGATGCATATCTGGTACATCTAGATCCACGGTAAGAGATTTCCACTGACTTTAGGTCAGTCCTTACAGTGATAAAGGAAATGTGACCATTGATGGTAACTATAATTTACAGCTGAATTTACTTTAACATAAGTTCACTATGTGCCGTTACATTAAAAACATTCTGAAAATGAAATCAGAAGTACTTAACTGTGTTGAAATGCACACACAAACATACACACACAGACATGCTCTCACAGACAGACAGACACAGTCAGATGTCCTTTTAAATACAGTACTGCATCCCACATTTAATATTCTACATGTGATATAACAGTTTTATACACACACACACACACACACATATATATATATATATATATATATATATATATATATATATATACACACACACACACACACACACACACACACACACACACACATATATTAGTGCACGTTTAAGTACAGTTCTAGGTGTGTAGCACTGGTGAGAATTTTCCTTTTTGCTTCAGTTTTTCTTCTTTTACTGTAATCTACTTCTCCATTTTTTTATACACACACATACTCTCATATGTTTTTGTACACTTGTACTTTATATATATATATATATATATATATATATATATATATATATATGAACATATACATATACAGAAATACGTACACATACACTCACATACTATATATATATATATATATATATATATATATATATATGCAGTAGAGTTACATTACTAACATATACATTCTAGTAAATGTTGCTTAAAGTTTTACGTATTCACTGTCACACATTGGCTATGTGTTGCACATGCAGTCTTTGTCATTGTCTTTATGTCAATATTTTTTTACTTTGTATTGCTAAGTGCATTTATTACTTGTTATTATCTTTGCAAATTTAGCCTGAGTCATGGCTAAAAAGGGTCATGGGACCAGTTCACTTTTCTGGTTTCCACAGTATAAATAAATATGAAATAGAAACATGAGTGGGGTGAATATGACAACAATAATTAAGAAACTATTAAAGAACATTTCAATTTGCCATCATTCGTGAGAGAGAAAAAAACTTCCCACTGAAGGCATTGGGAAGTAGCAGGCAGACACCTCAACATGAGAATGTGGGGGAAGGTCTGTCAGTTCTTTTAGAACTACAAAATAATTCCTTTACAAAAGCCTGCAATTTGCCTACTTTCTTTTGCTGGTAGTAGCTAACAGCTATTTTTAGCATAGAACAAGCTCTGACAGACACATAAATAAGTTTCAGTTAGGGAATCATAGAAGTAGCTCTGTTACAGAATGTGTGTTTAGATGACATTGCTTCATAGCCCTGTCATTCTGCCTTAATGGCATGAGAAAACAGTACCATTTCCTTATCTTTAGCATGAATCATAAGAACTGGACTTGAAATGTATTCTGGGAAGAAAGAATGAAAGCAAGAAAACATGCTCATGTTACCAAGTCATGACCCATCACCTGCCATTTTGTGGGAAACAAATTAAAATTGTAAAAGAAACATAGCTCTGAAAACAAAGAATACAATGAAAAACATGCTTTTTAAGTTCTAAGGTGGGGTTTTCCTTTAACCCCCCCCCCAGTGGCCCAAAAGCTAGCCACACTGGGTCTTTTGTGAACACACCTCTCAACACTCCAGATCTTTGCCTCCTATTTGTGGTCCGTTCCTCATAAATTTTGTGTTTTTTTGCAAATCACTGAGGACTGAAGTCTCTAAATAATGACTCACATTTGAGTTTCAAATGTTATAACCTTCAAAAAATGTAGACTAAAGCAAATCCTGTTATTTTAGTAACTTTCTATGTTCATAAGAGGAATATTTAAAATCTGTCCCTATTTCTGGGCTTTTGTACCCTCATTATTTTAGGCTTTGTCCATATTTTTTGCGTTAAGAAGTTGAAATTGTGTGCTTCTGCTCACCCAACCCCCCCAACTAGAGTGCCTGCACTGCTGTGCAGTTTCCAGCTGCTATGCCCCTAGTGTCAGAATGTGATAACTGTATTCCCAGGTCTTCCACTCAGTGAAGCTCTTGTACTAATTCTCCACCAACACTATTGCCCTGGATGTGTAACTCAACATCAGGTGTTTATCCTCACCCTACATTAGCTGCCCCCTCCACTATCCTGACTAGAAATGTTCAAAGTTTTATTGAGCAAGTGAAATTATAAACTTTAGTTTGTCCTCCTCACACTTTCTCTTCTTCTACTGCTGATGGGAAAGTTATATTTAAAACAAAAGTGTATCCTTTTTCAAGAAAGAGAGGTATATAGACGTTCCAGAAAGGCTAAAAAATAAATAAAATCTGCTGAACAAGAGTCTGTCCAGAGACAGGTGCCAGTGACCTGGGGGCCTGACTGTGTAAGGCCTAGTGAGAATGTTCTTCCACAAAATGATGATTTTGTTGTTCTCCTCAGTGATTGTGGTACCCTATTATGGATCTCTTGCTAATCCATTTCCTCTGTTTTTGAACTAGGGTACATAGTAGACAATGCACCTTCTGAAGAAGTTGTGAATGCACATTTTCAATGTTTGATGTAATGATTATGGCAAACTGAAGGCCTTATGAGTGGACTCCTAGGGATTTGCCTTCTTAATGTTTTGTACCACAGACTGATACGCCAGACCACTTATTTACACCTGTCTTAAACAGAGCAAGAGAAGAAGATGCTCTAATATAATGGTAAGGAATTCCACAACCTGCCTCCCCTGCACACAAAACTGTTATTCATAACTTGAGAGGAGGCAACAGGTAGCTTGACCAATAAACTCTAGCTCCTATTATTGGCACAGGGGTCAGTAAATCCACTACCAATGACTGATGAATATTTTCAGTATTGAAACACTTGAAAATAAGAATAACATCACATCAGTCTATATGCAACAGCAAGTAAGTTTAATGTCTTACGTCTATCCATGTAAGGCAAACCACAGGGACCAGGAATCTACCTTGTACACATTTTCTGGATTAATTTGAACCTACAAAAATAAGCTTTAATATAGACACTCTGACCCACCACAATCTACATGCTCCCTAATAAGGGTGATTTATAATTCATGTATAAGGACCACATAACCTGGCTATGCCTTCTACTACTAGTTCTTAGAATGAACTTCATTATCCCTTAACATTTACACAAGATACCAGGTGCATAGTTGTTGGATTTCAATTACTTATCTATAGTTACCATGAGATCCTTAATATTGATAACTGCTGGAATACTTTTATGGTCTACAGCATAAAGATACTCATGGTTTAATTCCCCAAATGAATGACACTAGACTTACCAGAATTAAATTTAACACCCTGTTAAACATAAACCAGTAATAGTGCTCATCCACATACCACTACAGGATATTAATGACAGGACATCCAACTATCTCTGTGAGACACTAATGACAAGACATCCACATATCTCTATGGGACACTAATGACAAGACATCCACATATCTCTATGGGATAATAATGACAGGACATACGGATATCTGTATGGGATACTGATGACAGGATATTCACATATCTCTCCTTCTTCTTCTTTCGGCTTTTCACAGTTAGGGGTCGCCACAGCGGATCACCTGTCTGCTCATCACTGGCAGTGGAGTTTTTTGGTGTTGAGTTGCCAGCCCGGTGCCCAACCTTCCACAGAAGGCACGCAGATTGGGAGTGTCCAGTCCACCTGGACATCCAGATATCTCTATGGGACACTAATGACAGGACATCTACGTATCTCTATGGGATACTAATGACAGGACATCCCGATATCTGTGGGATACTGATGAGAGAATATTCACATATTTGTACAGGACACTAATGACAGGACATCCACATATCTCTATGGGATACTAATGACAGGACATTCAGTCTCTACGGGACACTAAGGACAGGACATCTGCATATATATACAGGATACTAAAGGCAGGCCATCCACATATCACTACAGGATACTAATGGCAGGACATACACGTATCTCTACAGGATACTAATGACAGGACATCCACATATCTCTAAGGGATACCAGTGACAGGATATCCACATACCTCTATGGGGCAATAATGACAGGACATCCACATATCTGCGGGATACTAATTACAGGACATCCACATGTCTCAGGATACTAATGACAGGACATCCACATATCTCTACGGGAGACTAATGGCAGCACATCCACATATCTCTATGGGATACACTAATGACAGGACATCTTCATATCTCTCTGGGACACTAATGACAAGACATCCACATATCTCTACTGGATACTAATGACAGGACATCCACATATCTCTCTGGGACACTAATGACAAGACATCCACATATCTCTACTGGATACTAATGACAGGACATCCACATATCTCGAGATGCTACTGGCAAGACATCCACATATCTGTACAGGATACTAATGACAGGACATCCACATATCTCTACTGGACACTAATGACAGGACATCCACTTATCTCTATGGGACACTAATGACAGGGCATCCACATATCTGTATGGAATACTAATTACAGGACATCCACATATCTCTACTGGATACTAATGACAGGACATGCACTTATCTCTCTGGGACACTAATGACAAGACATCCACATATCTCTACTGGATACTAATGACAGGACATCCACATATCTCTACTGGATACTAATGACAGGACATGCACATATCTTTACAGGATCCAAAAAAGAGAAAGGTGGTACAACACGACTATTGAAGCTGACTGGGTTAGAAAATGAATCCTTTATTGCAACAACATCCAAGTAAGCACTTTCTGAAGAAGCATTAGTAATAACGTGAAAGTGCTTACTTGGATGTTGTTGCAATAAAGGATTTATTTTCTAACCCAGTCAGCTACGATAGTTGTGTTGTACCACCTTTCTCTTTTTTGGATTTATACTTCTTTTGTTTGGGAGGTACTTTACCTTTCGTGTTTCTCTTTTTATGAAATATCTCTACGGGATACTAATGACAGGACATCCACATATTCAATGGGACACTAATGACAGGACATCCACATATCTCTACTGGATACTACTGACAGGACATCCACGTATCTCTACAGGATACTAATGACAGGACATCCACGTATCTCTACAGGATACTAATGACAGGACATCCACATATCTCTACTGGATACTACTGACAGGACATCCACGTATCTCTACAGGATACTAATGACAGGACATCCACATATCTCTACGGGATACTAATTACAGGACATCCACATATTTCTATGGGACACTAATGACAAGACATCCACATATCTCTACTGGATGCTAATGACAGGACATCCACGTATCTCTACAGGATACTAATGACAGGACATCCACATATCTCTACTGGATACTACTGACAGGACATCCACGTATCTCTACAGGATACTAATGACAGGACATCCACATATCTCTACGGGATACTAATTACAGGACATCCACATATTTCTATGGGACACTAATGACAAGACATCCACATATCTCTACTGGATGCTAATGACAGGACATCCACATATCTCTCTGGGACACTAATGACAAGACATCCACATATCTCTACTGGATACTAATGACAGGACATCCACATATCTCTCAGGGACACTAATGACAAGACATCCACATATCTCTACTGGATACTAATGACAGGACATCCACATATCTCTACGGGATACTAATGACAGGACATCCACATATCTCTACGGGATACTAATGACAGGACATCCACATATCTCTATGGGACACTAATGGCAGGACATCTTCATATCTATACTGGATACCAATGACAGGACATCCACATATCTCTATGGGATACTAATGACAGGACATCCACATATCTCAACTGGATACTACTGACAGGACATCCACATATCTCTACGAGATACTAATGATAGGACATCCACATATCTATAGGGGACACTAATGACAGGACATCCACATATCTCTACTGGATACTAATGACAGGACATCCACATATCTCTACGGGATACTAATGACAGGACATCCACATATCTCTATGGGACACTAATGACAGGACATCCACATATCTCTACTGGATACTAACGACAGGACATCCACATATCTTTATGGGATACTAATGACAGGATATCCACATATCACTACAGGACACTAATGACAGGACATCCGCATATCTCTACTGGATACTAATAACAGGACATCCACATATCTCTACAGGATACTACTGACAGGACATCTACATATCTGTATGGGACACTAATGACAGGACATCCACATATCTCTACTGGATACTAATGACAGGACATGCACATATCTCTACGGGATACTAATGACAGGATAGCCACATATTGCTATGTGGCATTAATGACAAGACATCTTCATATATATATATATATATACAGGAAACCAATGACAGGTCATTCACATATCTCTATAGGACACTACTGTTAGGACATCCACATATCTCTATGGGATACTAATGACAGGACATCTGCATATCGCTATGTGGCATTAATGACAAGACATCCACATATCTCTACAGGACACTAATGACAGGACATCCACATATCTCTATGGGATACTAATGAATGGACTTCTACATATTTCTATGGGACACTAATGAATGGACTTCCACATATCTCTACGGGATACCAGTGACAGAATTTCCCCATATCTCTAGAGCATAATAATGACAGGACATCTATGTCTCTATAGGACACTAGTGACAGGACATCCACATATCTGTATGGGATGCTAATGACAGGACATTCACACATCTCTACGGGATAATAATGACAGGATATCCAGATATCCCTCTGGGACACTAATGGCAGGACATCCACATATCTCTATGGGATGCTAATGACAGGACATCCACATATCTCTATGGGATACTAATGACAGGACATCCACATATCTCTATGGGACACAACTGACATGACATCCACATATCTGTACAAGATACTAATGACAGGACATCACATATCTCTATGGGATTCTAATGACAGGACATATGCATATCTCTATGGGATACTAATGACAGGGCATCAACATATCTCTACTGGACACTAATGACAGGGCATTCACATATCTCTATGGCAATCTAATGACAGGACATCGACATATCTCTATGGGATACTAATGACAGGTCTTCCACATATCTGTATGGAATACTAATTACAGGACATCCACATATCTCTCTGGGACACTAATGACAAGACATCCACATATCTCTACTGGATACTAATGACAGGACATCCACATATCTCTCTGGGACACTAATGACAAGACATCCACATATCTCTACTGGATACTAATGACAGGACATCCACATATCTCGAGATGCTACTGGCAAGACATCCACATATCTGTACAGGATACTAATGACAGGACATCCACATCTCTCTACTGGACACTAATGACAGGACATCCACTTATCTGTATGGGACACTAATGACAGGGCATCCACATATCTGTATGGAATACTAATTACAGGACATCCACATATCTCTACTGGATACTAATGACAGGACATCCACATATCTCTCTGGGACACTAATGACAAGACATCCACATATCTCTACGGGATACTAATGACAGGACATCCACATATCTCTCTGGGACACTAATGACAAGACATCCACATATCTCTACTGGATACTAATGACAGGACATCCACATATCTCGAGATGCTACTGGCAAGACATCCACATATCTGTACAGGATACTAATGACAGGACATCCACATATCTCTACTGGACACTAATGACAGGACATCCACTTATCTGTATGGGACACTAATGACAGGGCATCCACATACCTGTATGGAATACTAATTACAGGACATCCACATATCTCTACTGGATACTACTGACAGGACATGCACATATCTCTCTGGGACACTAATGACAAGACATCCACATATCTCTACTGGATACTAATGACAGGACATCCACATATCTCTATGGGATACTAATGACAGGACATCCACATATCTCTACGGGATACTAATGACAGGACATCCACATATCTCTATGGGACACTAATGGCAGGACATCTTCATATCTATACTGGATACCAATGACAGGACATCCACATATCTCTATGGGATACTAATGACAGGACATCCACATATCTCAACTGGATACTACTGACAGGACATCCACATATCTCTACGGGATACTAATTACAGGACATCCACATATTTCTATGGGACACTAATGACAAGACATCCACATATCTCTACAGGATACTACTGACAGGACATCTACATATCTCTATGGGACACTAATGACAGGACATCCACATATCTCTACTGGATACTAATGATGGGACATGCACATATCTCTACGGGATACTAATGACAGGATAGCCACATATTGCTATGTGGCATTAATGACAAGACATCTACATATATATATATATATATATATATATATATATATATACAGGAAACCAATGACAGGTCATTCACATATCTCTATAGGACACTACTGACAGGACATCCACATATCTCTATGGGATACTAATGACAGGACATCCGCATATCGCTATGTGGCATTAATGACAAGACATCCACATATCTCTACAGGACACTAATGACAGGACATCCACATATCTCTATGGGATACTAATGAATGGACTTCTACATATTTCTATGGGACACTAATGAATGGACTTCCACATATCTCTACGGGATACCAGTGACAGAATTTCCCCATATCTCTAGAGCATAATAATGACAGGACATCCATGTCTCTACAGGACACTAGTGACAGGACATCCACATATCTCTATGGGATGCTAATGACAGGACATTCACACATCTCTACGGGATAATAATGACAGGATATCCAGATATCCCTCTGGGACACTAATGGCAGGACATCCACATATCTCTATGGGATGCTAATGACAGGACATCCACATATCTCTATGGGATACTAATGACAGGACATCCACATATCTCTATGGGACACAACTGACATGACATCCACATATCTGTACAGGATACTAATGACAGGACATCCACATATCTCTATGGGATTCTAATGACAGGACATATGCATATCTCTATGGGATACTAATGACAGGGCATCAACATATCTCTACTGGACACTAATGACAGGGCATTCACATATCTCTATGGCAATCTAATGACAGGACATCGACATATCTCTATGGGATACTAATGACAGGTCTTCCACATATCTCTGCGGTTACTAATGACAGGACATCCACATATCTCTATGGGATACTAATGACAGGACATCCACATGTATGTACAGGATACTAATGACAGGACATCCACATATCAGTGTGGGACACTTATGACAGGACAGCCACATATCTCTACAGGATACCAATGACGGCACATCCAGATATCTCTACTGGACACTAATGACAGGACACCCACATATCTGTACAGCATAATAATGACAGGCCATCCACATATGTCTATGGGATACTAATGACAGGACATCCACATATCTCTATGGGATACTAATGACTGGACGTCCACATATCTCTACAGGTTACCGATGACAGCACATCCAGATATCTCTACTGGACACTAATGACAGGACATCCACATATCCGTACAGCTTACTAATGACAGGACAGCCACCTATCTCAACAGGATGCTAATGACAGGACATCCACCTATGTCTGTGGAGACACTAATGACAGGACATCCACCTATATCTGTGGAGATACTAATGACAGGACATCCACCTATCTCAACGGGATGCTAATGACAGGACATCCACCTATATCTGTGGAGACACTAACGACAGGACATCCACCTATATCTGTGGAGATACTAATGACAGGACATCCACCTATCTCTGTGGGGATACTAACGATAGGACATCCACGTATCTCTACTGGACACTAATGAGAAGTACTCACATATCTCTACGGCACACTGACAAGACATCCACATATCTCTACGGCATACTAATTACAAGTTGGCCACATATCTGTGGGGTTACTAATGACAGGACATCCACATATCTCTACGAGATGCTAGTGACAGGACATCCACATATCTGTACAAGATACTAATGACAGGACATCCACATATCTCTACGGGATGCTAATGACAAAACATCCAATGTCTAATGGACACTAATGACAGGATATCCACATGTCTTATGAGATACCAAAGGCCGAATGGCCACATATCTCTACAGGATACTAATGATAGGACATCCACATATCTCTAAGGGATACCAATGACAGGACATCCATATACAGTATCTCTATGGGACATTAATGACAGAATATACACATATCTCTACAGATAACTGGTGCCAGAGCCATGGCCTAAAGTTAAACGCCAAGAAATGCATAGTCATACCCTTCGGGAAAAACAAGGTTACCCCTAGCTACCATATAGGTGGCAATCCAGTAAGCACAGAAGAGGTTATCAGGGATCTGGGGACCCAGGTTGACAGTAACCTTTCGTTTGACACTCACGTTGCCAAAGTAGTTAGGAAGACCTTCTACATTGCCCACCTGATCATGAAGGGATTCACATCTAGATCAAGGGAGGTCATCATCCCCCTGTACTCATCACTCATCAGACCAATGATTGAGTACAATGCCCCATTCAGAATGTATCTGACCCGACACCTGCAGCAACTGGAAAGGCCCCAAAAGTTCCTCACCAAAAGGATAAAGGGTCTCAAAAATATGTCTTATGCTGCCCGACTGAAGGAACTCCAGCTCTATTCAGTCGCTTACCGTCTGCTCAGAGGTGACCTGTGCCTGACATACAAGGCCATGTCCAACCTGGAATTGATGAACATGCTTCACCTCAAAAATCTAGATCCCTCAGAACTACAAGGGGAGACTTAAACCTTGACACGGTTATTAATAGGACGTGCTGGAGGGACAGATTCGTCACCCAGAGACTCCCTATGCTGTGGAACAAAATCCCGGTTCATGTGAGGCAGAGCACCTCGCTGGCCTTGTTCAAGAGAAATCTTGACCAATGGATGGGAGATCGCAGATATACCCCAGGGATTACCTCAGTGTCACTGCTTGACAGAGGCACAGCAAAATAATGGGCATAGTATCCTTCAAACTAAAGGGGTGGCGAAAGCCACAAAACTCTGGGCTAGGCTTATAAATGCCCTTGGGCAGATAGCCTAGTATGAACCTATGAACCTATGAAGTATACCAGTGACAGGATTTCTACGTATCACTAGAGGATATTAATGATAGGGCACCTACATGTCTCTACAGGATACTAATGACAGGACATCCACATACAGTATCTCTATGGGACATTAATGACAGAATATACACATATCTCTACAGTATACCAGTGACAGGATTTCTACGTATCTCTAGAGGATATTAATGATAGGGCACCTACATGTCTCTACAGGATACTAATGACAGGACATCCACATACAGTATCTCTATGGGACATTAATGACAGAATATACACATATCTGTACAGTATACCAGTAACAGGATTTCTACGTATCTCTAGAGGATATTAATGATAGGGCACCTACATGTCTCTACAGGATACTAATGACAGGACATCCACATACAGTATCTCTATGGGACATTAATGACAGAATATACACATATCTCTACAGTATACCAGTGACAGGATTTCTACGTATCTCTAGAGGATATTAATGATAGGGCACCTACATGTCTCTACAGGATACTAATGACAGGACATCCACATACTCTATGGGACATTAATGACAGAATATACACATATCTGTACAGTATACCAGTGACAGGATTTCTACATATCTCTAGAGGATATTAATGATAGGGCACCTACATGTCTCTACAGGATGCTAATGATAGGACATCCACATACAGTATCTCTATGGGACATTAATGACAGAATATACACATATCTCTACAGTATACCAGTGACAGGATTTCTACGTATCTCTAGAGGATATTAATGATAGGGTACCTACATGTCTCTACAGGATACTAATGACAGGACATCCACATACAGTATCTCTATGTGACATTAATGACAGAATATACACATATCTCTACAGTATACCAGTGACAGGATTTCTCATATCTCTAGAGGATATTAATGATAGGGCACCTACATGTCTCTACAGGATACTAATGACAGGACATCCACATACAGTATCTCTATGGGACATTAATGACAGAATATACACATATCTCTACAGTATACCAGTGACAGGATTTCTACGTATCTCTAGAGGATATTAATGATAGGGCACCTACATGTCTCTACAGGATACTAATGATAGGACATCCACATACAGTATCTCTATGGGACATTAATGACAGAATATACACATATCTCTACAGTATACCAGTGACAGGATTTCTACGTATCTCTAGAGGATATTAATGATAGGGCACCTACATGTCTCTACAGGATACTAATGACAGGACATCCACATACAGTATCTCTATGGGACATTAATGACAGAATATACACATATCTCTACAGTATACCAGTGACAGGATTTCTACATATCTCTAGAGGATATTAATGATAGGGCACCTACATGTCTCTACAGGATGCTAATGATAGGACATCCGCATACAGTATCTCTATGGGACATTAATGACAGAATATACACATATCTCTACAGTATACCAGTGACAGGATTTCTACGTATCTCTAGAGGATATTAATGATAGGGCACCTACATGTCTCTACAGGATGCTAATGATAGGACATCCACATACAGTATCTCTATGGGACATTAATGACAGAATATACACATATCTCTACAGTATACCAGTGACAGGATTTCTACGTATCTCTAGAGGATATTAATGATAGGGCACCTACATGTCTCTACAGGATACTAATGACAGGACATCCACATACAGTATCTCTATGGGACATTAATGACAGAATATACACATATCTCTACAGTATACCAGTGACAGGATTTCTACATATCTCTAGAGGATATTAATGATAGGGCACCTACATGTCTCTACAGGATACTAATGACAGGACATCCACATACAGTATCTCTATGGGACATTAATGACAGAATATACACATATCTCTACAGTATACCAGTGACAGGATTTCTACGTATCTCTAGAGGATATTAATGATAGGTCACCTATATATCTCTACAGGATACTAATGACAGGACATCCACTTACAGTATCTCTATGGGACATTAATGACAGAATATACACATATCTCTACAGTATACCAGTGACAGGATTTCTATGTATCTCTAGAGGATATTAATGATAGGGCACCTACATGTCTCTACAGGATACTAATGACAGGACATCCACATACAGTATCTCTATGGGACATTAATGACAGAATATACACATATCTCTACAGTATACCAGTGACAGGATTTCTACATATCTCTAGAGGATATTAATGATAGGGCACCTACATGTCTCTACAGGATACTAATGACAGGACATCCACATACAGTATCTCTATGGGACATTAATGACAGAATATACACATATCTCTACAGTATACCAGTGACAGGATTTCAACGTATCTCTAGAGGATATTAATGATAGGGCACCTACATGTCTCTACAGGATACTAATGACAGGACATCCACATACAGTATCTCTATGGGACATTAATGACAGAATATACACATATCTCTACAGTATACCAGTGGCAGGATTTCTACGTATCTCTAGAGGATATTAATGATAGGGCACCTACATGTCTCTACAGGATACTAATGACAGGACATCCACATACAGTATCTCTATGGAACATTAATGACAGAATATACACATATCTCTACAGTATACCAGTGACAGGATTTCTACGTATCTCTAGAGGATATTAATGATAGGGCACCTACATGTCTCTACAGGATACTAATGACAGGACATCCACATACAGTATCTCTATGGGACATTAATGACAGAATATACACATATCTCTACAGTACACCAGTGACAGGATTTCTACGTATCTCTAGAGGATATTAATGATAGGGCACCTACATGTCTCTACAGGATACTAATGACAGGACATCCACATACAGTATCTCTATGTAACATTAAGACAGAATATACACATATCTCTACAGTATACCAGTGACAGGATTTCTACGTATCTGTAGAGGATATTAATGATAGGGCACCTACATGTCTCTACAGAATACTAATGAAAGGACATCCACATACAGTATCTCTATGTGACATTAATGACAGGACATCCACATATCTCTACAGTATACCAGTGACAGGATTTCATTATCTCTAGAGGATATTAATGATAGGGCACCTACATGTCTCTACAGGATACTAATGACAGGACATCCACATACAGTATCTCTATGGGACATTAATGACAGAATATACACATATCTCTACAGTATACCAGTGACAGGATTTCTCACATATCTCTAGAGGATATTAATGATAGGGCACTTACATGTCTCTATAGGATACTAATGATAGGACATCCACATACAGTATCTCTATGGGACATTAATGACAGAATATACACATATCTCTACAGTATACCAGTGACAGGATTTCTACATTATCTCTAGAGGATATTAATGATAGGGCACCTACATGTCTCTACAGGATACTAATGACAGGACATCCACATACAGTATCTCTATGGGACATTAATGACAGAATATACACATATCTCTACAGTACACCAGTGACAGGATTTCTACGTATCTCTAGAGGATATTAATGATAGGGCACCTACATGTCTCTACAGGATACTAATGACAGGACATCCACATACAGTATCTCTATGTAACATTAAGACAGAATATACACATATCTCTACAGTATACCAGTGACAGGATTTCTACGTATCTGTAGAGGATATTAATGATAGGGCACCTACATGTCTCTACAGAATACTAATGAAAGGACATCCACATACAGTATCTCTATGTGACATTAATGACAGGACATCCACATATCTCTACAGTATACCAGTGACAGGATTTCTACGTATCTCTAGAGGATATTAATGATAGGGCACCTACATGTCTCTACAGGATACTAATGACAGGACATCCACATACAGTATCTCTATGGGACATTAATGACAGAATATACACATATCTCTACAGTATACCAGTGACAGGATTTCTACGTATCTCTAGAGGATATTAATGATAGGGCACTTACATGTCTCTACAGGATACTATTGATAGGACATCCACATACAGTATCTCTATGGGACATTAATGACAGAATATACACATATCTCTACAGTATACCAGTGACAGGATTTCTACGTATCTCTAGAGGATATTAATGATAGGGCACCTACATGTCTCTACAGGATACTAATGACAGGACATCCACATACAGTATCTCTATGGGACATTAATGACAGAATATACACATATCTCTACAGTATACCAGTGACAGGATTTCGACGTATCTCTAGAGGATATTAATGATAGGGCACCTACATGTCTCTACAGCATACTAATGACAGGACATCCACAACTCTCTATGGGATGCTAATGACAGGACATCCACATATCTCTACAAGATAGTAATGGCAGGACATGCAGCTATCCCTACAAGGCACTAATGACACGGCATCCACATATATCTACAGCATACTAATGACAGGACATCCACATATTTCTACAGCATACTAATGACAGGCCACCCACATATCTCTATGGGATAGTAATGATAGGACATCCACATATCTCTACAGGACACTAATGACTGGATATCCACATATCTCTACAGGATATTCAGATATCTCTGTGGGATACTAATGTCAGGTTGTCCACATATCTCTATGGGATACTAATGACAGGACATCCACCTATATCGACAGGATGCTAATGACAGGACATCCACCTATCTCAACGGGATGCTAATGACAGTACATCCACATATCTGTATGGGACACTAATGACAGGACATCCACATATCTCTACGAGATGCTAATGAGAGGACGTCCACATATCTCTATGGGGCACTAATGACAGGACATCCACATATCTGTACAGGGATACGAATGACAGGGCATCCACCTATCTCCACTGGACACTAATGACAGGACATCCACATATCTCTATGCGATACTAATGACAGGACATCCACATATCTCTATAGGTTACCAATGACAGGACATCCACATATCTCAATGGGATGCTAATGACAGGACATCCACCTATCTTGACGGGATGCTAATGACAGGACATCCACATATCTCTAAAGGGATACTCATGACAGGACATCCACCTGTCTCTACTGTACTGTCTGTATGGGATACTAATGACAGAACATTCATATGTCTCTATGGGACACTAATGACAGGACATCCATTTTCCTGTATGGGATACTAATGATTGGACATCCACATGTCTCTACAGGATACCAATGAAAGGACATCCACATATCACTATGGGATACCACTTAGAGGACATCCACATATCTCTACCCGATAAGATACACCCTGCACTGATCGACTACATTACATGTAACAATGGCAGTCCACTTTGCAATTAAGCCATGATAAAGGAGAAATTATTATCATAGAGATAAAAATTCAAAGGGGGATACTCCAGGGTGACTCTCTGCCACCGTTGCTATTCTGTCTTGCCCTTAACCCATTAAGCTGTCTACTTAACAGCTTAGGCCATGGTTATAATTTGGCTCCTAGAAAACAACACAGTCTAAAAACTTCTCATATTCTCTTTTTCGATGATTTAAAACTGTATAGCTCATGAGGTGAGAAACTGGAAGCACAGCTGTAGGTTGTCAAATCTTTTATATTAGAATTTCATTTGGCCTTGATAAATGTGCAAAAGTAACCTTTAAAGCAGGAAAACTGCAGCACCAGGAAAACATCAGTTTGGGATAAGAATGTGATATAAAAGAACTTGAGCAAGAGGGAGTGTATAAATATTTGTGAATTGTTGAAGGATCCACAGTAAAATATGAACAAATGCAAACAAAATTTAGTAAGGAATACTTTAGAAGACTTAAATTAATCCTGAAAACAGTGTTGACAACTAGGAACAAAATCCATGCTATAAACCAATTTGCTCTTCCGGTCCTAACTTACAGTTTTTGAGTGATTGATTGGCCCCAAAATGTGTTGGATAGATTAGATATTAAAACAAAAAGGTTGCTTCATGGTCACCAAATGATCTATGGAAATCAGTGCGTACAAAGATTATATATTCTCTGTTCTGAAAGAGGGATGGGGCTCCTTGAAATTGATAACATGTATAGATCTGCAGTTGTGGGACTCCACACATATCTGCTGACCTCACAAGACCCAAACATAGTGAAAGTTTTGAAACATGAGGATAATAAATCTAAAATGACTTCTCTGCTTAATCTAGCAAAAGCATATCAGCGTCAAACAGGAATGGAATTCAAACCAGAAGTAGATAAAAATCAGGCAGCAACTGAATGTGCCAAAAAACAAAAGAAAGAATATAAGATGAAGGACCAGATGAAAAGGCAAGAAATGTGGAAAACGCATAAATATATTTGCAAGTATAAAAAGTCTTCTGGAAGAACCTCATGTTGATCAGGAATGAACGAAGGAATGGTTAAGGAGAGACGAATTCAAACCAAGAGATGAAAGGTTAATATTGGCGGCCCAAGATAGTGGGCTACATTCACGCTGGTTTAGATAGTCCATTGAACATGTGGAAGAAACAGACAAATGTAGATTTTTTAAAACTGAATTGGAAACAGTCTCATAGCTCATTGCTGGTTGTGACATACTAAAAGCAGAAGGACTTTATAGTGAAAGGCATAATAATGTGGCAAAACTGTTACGCTGGGATTGTGCAAGCATTATGGTATTGAATGACTGAAAAACACTGGAAACATGAGCCACAAAGCATCATAGAAAATGATGAAGTGTACATCACATGGGATCATCCACTGCCAATACATCAAATAATAGCTGGTAGAAAAACGGATATAGTGGTCCAAGAAAAGAAGACAAAAATAGCATTGATCATTGTAATCGCCACACCCGGTGACTACAGTGTCCTGCGTACAGAGAGACACAAAGTTATAAAATATCAAGATATGCAAGCAGAAATGAGAGCAATTTGGAAAAAAGATACCCAGATAGTTTCAATAGTAGTAGGAGCAATGGGTCTTATAAGGAACAGTCTGCAATCATATTTAGATATGTTACCAATACATGTAACTCCATATGAACTGCAGAATGAGTCTTTACTGGGCACGTTGTGTGTGTTTCAAAGAGCACTTTTGGCTGACATCAAAGAGTGAAGCAATACTAATTCCATGAATTTTAATCATACTTTGACTTAGAAATGGTGTCCTTTCTTGTCATGGTATTAGAAACCCAAAAGATTTGGAGAAATTAAAAAGGAGAGACTAATGACAGGGAATCCACATATCTCTTTGGGACACTAATGACAGGACATCCACATATCTCTATGGGATAATAATGACCGGGCATCCACATATCTCTGCGGGATACTAA
This sequence comes from Protopterus annectens, assembly GCF_019279795.1. Lineage (NCBI taxonomy): Eukaryota > Metazoa > Chordata > Ceratodontiformes > Protopteridae > Protopterus > Protopterus annectens. The sequence goes on from NC_056750.1 coordinate 31,034,846, forward strand.
TGACAGGACATCCACATATCTCTATAGGATACTAATGACAGGACATCCACATATCTCTGCGGGATACTAATGACAGGATAGCCACATATCGCTGCAGGATATTAATGACAGGACATCCAGATATCATTACGGGACACTAATGGCAGGATGTCTACAGATGTCTATGTGATACTAATGACAGGACTTCCAGATATCATCATGGGATACTAATGACAGAAAATCCACATATCTCTACAGGATGCCAGTGATAGGACATCCACATGTCACTATTGGAAACCAATGGTAGGACAACCACATATGTCTATGGGACACTAATGACAGGACATCCACATGTCTGTATATGATTCTAATGACAGGACATCCACATATACCTAAGGGATACTAATGACAGGATGTCCCCATATCTCTGTGGGATACTAATGGCAGGCCATCCACGTATCTCTACAAGATACTAATAATAGGGCATCCACATATCTCTACAGGATACCATTGACAGGACATCCGCATATCACTATGGCATTCCCATGACAGGACATCCACATATCTTTGCTGGATACTAATAATAAGACATGCAGATATCTCTATAGGACACTAATGACATGACATACACATATCTGTACCAGATACTAATGACAGGTGAGCCATATATCTCTGCAGGATTCTAATGACAGGGTATCCACAAATCTCTAAGGGGCACTAATGACAGGACATCCACATATCTCTATGGGACACTAATGACAGGACATCCACATATGCCTATGGGACACTAATGAAAGGACATCCACATATCTCTATGGGACACTAATGACAGGGGATCCGCATATCTCAGTGGGATACTAATGACAGGACATCCACACATCTCTACGGGATACTAATGACAGGACATCCACATATCTCTACGGGATACTAATGACAGGACATCCACATATCTCTATGGGACACTAATGATAGGACATCCACATATCTCTACGGGATACTAATGACAGGACATTCACATATCTCTACGGGATACTAATGACAGGACATTCACATATGTCTACGGCATACTAATGACAGGACATCCACATATCTCTATGGGATACTAATGTCAGGGCATCCACACACCTATATTGGATGCTAATGATAGGACATCCACATATTTGTATGGGATACTAATGACAGGACATTGACATTTCTCTACAGCATACTTATAACAGGACATCCACATATCTCTATGGGACACTAATGACTGGACATCCACATATCTCTACGGGATACTAATGCCAAGACATCCACGTATCTCTACGGGAGTCTAATGACAGGACATCCACATATCTCTATGGGAGACTAATGATAGGCCATTCAGATATCTCTACACGTCACTAATGAAAGGACATCCACATATCTCTACAGAACACTAATGACAAGACATGTACATATCTCAGATCCACATATTTCTGTGGGATACTAATGACAGGGCATCCAGACACTGGGATACTAATGACAGGACATCCAAATGTCTCTATGGCATACAAATGACAAGACATGTACATATACCAGGATACTAATGACAGGACATTGACACAGGTTCATAGGTTTATAGATAGGTACTAGGCTATCTGCCCAAAGACATTTATAAGCCTAGCCGGAATGCGTTGGCTTTCGCCGCCCCATAGATTAGTTCTTTGCACCTCTGTCCAGGCGAAGTGATCCCCGGGGTAAACTTTCTGTTTCCTATCCACTTGTCAAGGTTTCTCTTGAAGAGTGTTTGTGAGGAGCTCTGCCTAATGTAGATTGGAATCTTGTTCCAGAGCATGGGAAGTCTCTGGGACAGGAATCTATCCCTCCAGCACATCCTATTTATTGTAGTGGTGAGGTTTAGATCCCTAGAGCATGTGGCTCGAGGGGATATGTTTTTTTTTAGGTGGAACATGTCCATCAGTTCTGGGTTGGTCATGGCCTTGTATGTCAGACAGAGTTCATCTCTGAGTAGGCGGTATGCAACCGAGTACATCTGGAGTTTATTCAGTCAAGCTGCATAGGGCATCAGTTTGAGGCCAGTGATCCTCTTGGTGAGGTACTTCTGTGGTCTTTCCAGCTGTTGCAGGTGTCTTGTAAGGTACATCCCAAATGGGGTGTTGTACTCTATGATGGGTCTAATGAGTGATGCATAGAGGGGCACAATGACCTCTTTTGATCTGGATGCAAACCCTTTTGTGATTAGGTGGGCCACATTGAAGGATTTTCTAACCACTTTGGCAATGTGATTATCAAAGGAGAGATTACTATCTACTTGGGTCCCCAGATCCCTTATTATGTCTTCCATATTTAGGGGGCTACCACCTATGTGGTAGTTTGTGGGTACTTTGTTTTTTCCAAAGGGGATGACTATGCACTTTTTGGCATTTAGCTTGAGGCCATGGGTTTGATACCAGGTATCTGTCTCAGTGAGACCCTTTTGGAGGATGTCTGTGTCAGCCAGAGAGTCAATTATAGCCCCTAGTTTGCAGTCGTCTGTAAACTTGGTCAGCCATAGTCCTCCTGTGCTTGCCTGTACCTCTGAGAAGTATATGCCGAACAGGAGGGGTCCTAGGACTGAGCCCTGGGAAATGCCACTTGTAACCAGTTTAGAGTCAGACCTAGCTCCCGCATCTCTTGCCATGTGGATTCTATTCGTGAGCCAGTTGGCTACCCATCTCATGACATAGGGGTTTATGTTCAGGTGGGTGAGCTTGTCTATAATACCAGAATGGGGAATGGTGTTGAAGGCCTTTGCAAGGTCTAGGTAGGCTGTGTAGACCACCTTTCCTTTCTCTATAGCCTTGGTAACTGTCTTAAAGAAGTCCACCAGGTTTAGGAGGCATGATCTGCCCTTAACAAAGCCGAACTGGGTAGGGTCCAGTGTTTGGAGGTTCCCAATGTCTCTTTTAATGAGATCCATGATGATGCGCTCCATAGCCTTGCAGACCAAGCTAGTCAGGCTTATAGGGTGATAGTTCCTGGCGTCTGTTATGGCTCTACCTTTGTGGAATGGAAAAAACGTTGCTTTGCGTCACTCTGTCGGCACGTAGCCTGTGGAGAGGCTGAGTTTGAACAGTGTGTTTAGGTGAGGGGTTAGTTCATCTTTGAGCTCATGTAGGACACAGCCTGGGACACCATCCGGTCCCACTGATGCTGTGTTTTTGGCTTTGGAGAGGGCTGTTTTAACCTGAGTGTCTGTGATTTCAGGGCCACTACAATCTTCTGGTATTGTTGTGGGCCCTTTTGGGTGTGAGAGGGGGGTGAAGTTTGCACTGAACCTATCTGCCAGGATGTTGGTGATATCGGTCGGGTCAGTGTATTTTGTGCCATTCTGCACTAACTCCGAGCAGATCTGAGAATTGCCACTTAGATTCTTGACATAACTAAAGAATGCCTTGTGGTTATCTTTGGAGTCCTTGGCAATTTCTCTTTTGAAGCTAGCCTTGGATGATTTTATGAGGGATCGTAGTTTCTTGCTGATACTGATGAGGGATGTCTACCCCTCTTGGGATTTTACTCTTTTCTGTACTAGTTTGTTCCTTCTATTGTATAGCTTGTTTATGGCAGGGGTCCACCAGACTGGTTTCCTTTTCTTGGAGGAGTGAGTCTTGGTTTTGCTTGGGATAGCATGATCCATGCATTCTTGTAGGTGCCCATAGAGTGCATTAGTAAAGGATTTTGCAGCTTGGGCAGCATTATCCTTTAGCATTGGGAATTGAAACTTTCCACCTCAGTGTTAAGTAATGTGAAGTTTGCTTTTGAAAAGTTTTTCATGGTGGTTTCTTTGACCAGGGGTGGGGATATCCAGGGTGATTTGTTTATGGTCAGATCTAACCAGCGAGTGATTGACTTCTGGTGTGGAACACAGGTCACCCATGTTGGTGATAACGAGGTCCAATATGTCACATCTGGTGGGGGTGTTGACCAGTTGATCCAGGGTGTTTGAGTTTATAAATTCTAGGAAATGTTGGGCAAGGGAGTTAGTACTTGAGTAGTTCTCCCAGTTAATGTTTGGGTAATTGAAATAACCCAATATCACGGTGTTTGGTAGGACCTTTATGTTTCCTAGTGTTTCCAGAAATGTGGAATGGGGGTCCTGGGACATGGTGGGTGATCTATAGCAAGCTACAATTTGAATTGCAGTTCTGCCTATTGTTAGTTGCACTTGGGTGATCTCTGAAGCATCGTGCTGTGCCACTAACCTGGAGGTGTGGGTATCCTTGATGAATATTGATATGTCCCCGCCTTTTGTTTTTTGGTCCGGGTTTTGTGGCCAAAATGTATGGTATGAGTTGTAACCTGGTAGTGCTGGGGTGCTCTCTGGAGCCTTAAACCAGGTTTCTGTTACTGCACATATATTGATTTTCTCCATACTGAGGAGTGCCTTGAGTACATGCATTTTGAGGTTTAGACCTCTGGCATTGAGTAGCATTACCCTCAGTTTTTTTGTTACTTGTGCTATTTACGGTGGTGGGTTTGTCTTTTGAGCCTTGCCTAAAAAAGGCACTATGGGGGTGGCAAGAGCCTTGGCTAGTATTCGAAAGCCTAAGGTGACAGGTGCAAGCAATCTTTAGCGAAGCAGCGTGGCTTATTGAGCATGTCATCCCAGGCTGACAGACATTGGATCCCCTTTGAATGACACCAGAAGCTCAACTAATTGTTGAAATTGATAATTTTTTCTTTATACCGTGGTATCATTTTTGGTGAGGGCAGGATGCTACTCAGGGTCTGGGTCATACCAACCTGGGCTACGTGATCAGAGAGCTCTTCCATGTCTCTTTTCATGTAGTCCAGGGAGGTATGGCTCAGGTCATTCACACCAACATGGACAATGACAGAGTCGTATTTGTAGTTCTGGAGTGACCTGAGTGCTTGTGTTATGTGGCGGATCCTGGCACCTGACAGGCAGCTAACAGTAACCTTCTCCTTGTTCAGCCTAGTGAGTGAGACGTCAGTGTGCCTGACTATAGAGTCACCTATTATTAGTGTGTTGGGTATGGTATTTTGCCTTAAGGGCTGTGATTGCGTGGCACGCTGGTTTTGTGAAGTATGTGTTTCATGGTTTGTGTTGGGGGGTGCAGGTTGCTTGAATGTCTGCTTTGGAGGTCTCTGTTGCTTTTGCAGATTCTTATTTAGAGCCTCCGAGTTTGTTTTCATGTATTTATGTGTGTTTTTTGCCGGTGCTGGTTTCATAGGTCTATGTGAGACTGGTGGTGTGATGCAAGTAATTCCCTTCTCCTCTTGACTGTCTGGTCTAGTCTTGGGTTGAGAGAACTTAACCTCCAGTTTGGCTGTATAATTGCATCTCCCGCATGTATTAGTGTTTGGTGGTAGGAGGAGAGGGTTGTCTGTGTACACGAGGCAGTTGTAACATTGCCTCAAAATGCCCAGACTCACCACTTGAAAATGCCCTTTGGACATGCCTGGATAGCTACAGTGAGCTGTTTTACTAATTGGCTGGTAAGGTTGAATAGAGAGCCTTGCCCTTCTCTACAGTATAGGGAGGTCTAGTGCTAAGATTTATTAGTGCTTGCTATGAGTTTTGAGCAAGTGCTGGGCTGAGAAGTGAATGGTTTGAGTGCCTAAGTTGAAAGTTTGTCTAGTTCCAAGGGAAAAATTGAAGAGTACACTTTGTGGAGCCGGGAATACTTATACCCTAGCTAATCAGCGCTGTCTGGCATGCAAAACCACGCAAATGCAGGTTTTATAGCAGGGAAAGGAAAGAGATAGAAATTAGCCCAAAAATGACCAATAAACTACTAATTTCTGGGCTGAATCCACTCCTGCAGGGACAGATAGGCTGCTCAAATCTCCCCTCTCTCACAGGTGAACAGAGAAACTTCCATCTGTCCAAGTAAGGTATGGGCAAACACAGAAACTTGTAACACAGCCCTGAATTCAGCCCTAACCTGAAAACTGGAGTATACTAGCTTAGAAAGGTGGGAAACCAAATACATTTTTTTTTTTTTTTTCAGAAAATAAAGCAGATACAATAAAAAAAAAACACTTTAAATGCACAGAAATGGCTATCACACTTGAGTGTGTAGCCTGCAACAGTTAAACATGTAATTTAAGCACAAAAATGACTTTGTTAAAGTGCGGGCAGTAAAATAAGTACAATATGTAGCTGAAACAAGCTTTTTAAATTACAGAAACTCTAAAAAAATCAGCGTTTTAGATGGAATTAGCTAAAGGCAGCAAGAAAATGCAGAAATATGATACTTAATCACTCCAAAGTCTCTCTTTTGTCTCTCTGCTGCTGTAGAACTCTGCAGGGCACCAGGCAAGAGCTTGCTGAGCTGTATACAAGCACAAAAACCTTGCAAATGTGGGTTTTATAGCAGGGAAATGAAAGGGAGAGAAATTAGCCCAAAATGGCCAATAAACTACTAATTTCTCGGCTGAAACCATGTCTTTATGAGATGTTAATGAAAGGATATCGACATTTCTCTACATGATTCTAATGACAGGACATCCGCATATCTCTACAGCATACTAATGACAAGACATCCACATATCTGTATGGGATACTAATGACATGACACGTCCATGTATCTCTATGGGATAGTAATGACAGGACATCCACGTATCTCTGTGGGTTATTAATGGCAGGACAGCCACATATCACTACAGAATATTAGTGACAGGACATTCATATATCTCTACAGGATACTATTGGCAGGACATCCACATATCTCTATGGGATACTAATAACAGGACACGTAATCTCTATGAGACACTAATGGCAGGACATCCACATATCTGATCAGGATAGTAGTGACAGGGCATCCACATACTAACTGATAGCAAACCAGTAAACCACCAACCACACAGAGAAACCAGTTTATTCAGTTGAGTGCATTCATTCACTAGGAACTTCATCAGAACAATAAAAATATCAAAACCACACCCTTAAATACCTCTCGGTGTGTGTCACATGATTGTCCATAACCAATAATAATACCAGTACAAGATACATAAAAAACACTTATGTAATTCAATTCTATTAACATTTGTAATAATTATATCTAAAAACATATATAATGCAACACGAAATAACATAAACTATAGTTTTAATTTGCACCATAAAACTTCAATTTTAGTAAAGATGTGATAGAGCAGGAATCATTAAACCCTGGATAATTAGTGGCATCCAATATCAATTGCCATTTAAGTTCATTCTTGTCCAGATGTTCATCAATTATCCACTCTTGTGTATCTTTTTTTACCTACTCTGTTATAAGAAAGTTAAAACTATGTAAAATATATTTCTTAATGTGCCTGTATAGAGCATTAGTTGATTTTTTTATTCCTGATATCCAAAATATGCTGATATAGATGCCTTTTAAACTGCCTGCTGGCCTTACCAATATAAAACCCAGGACAGCCGTTACATTGAGTTAAATAAACCACATTTGATAACAGGTGAATTACCCTTTAATATTATATACTATATCCTTAATAGTGAAACTATCTCCTGTATTAATATAACAACATGAAGAACAACTACCACACTTTTTGGTACCAAATTGCATACATTTCTTCTTAGTCACACCCTTATGCTTTCTTTCCATAAGAATTTCTAAAGATTTATCATTTTTTATGTAACTAATGGCCTATCACCCACTTTCTCAACCAAATCTGCATCCCTCATAAACAACTCCCATTTTTTTTGAATACAGTTAAAAATAGAGGGACTATCCAATGTATAAGTAGTGATGAAACATCTAAAAGATCCATATTGATTACCAAATTTATATTCAATCTCCCCACTAATTGTGGGTACTGTGTCACCACCAGAACTCAAAATAGGTGCATAGAAGCAGTAATGACCTCATTCTTTATATCCACTAAAAATTGTTCTGGCTAGCCTCTTTTCCGGAACATTTCTAAGACCATATTACATTCCGAATAATGTTTGAAATCATTCTGGCCAAACAAACTGGCCTTTTACCACTGCCTTCTTTTGAAATCTCGGGTGCCAGCTGGAATAATGTAAATATGTATTGGAGAAGGTAGGTTTCCTAAAAATATTAGAATAAAACACCTATTTAACATGTCCTTACCAATCACCACATCTAAAAAGGAAATTTTACGATCGTCATAATGAGAAGAACATTTCAGGAAATCCACAGTGTTATTAATATACACAATAAATTATTCTAATGTTTCTTTGGTATCCACCCAAAGAATAAAAGCATCATTAAAATATCTAGTGTATATAGGCCAACAGCTAGCATATTCACTTACAAAAATATATTCAGCCTCCCACTGGGCCATAACATAGCAAAACTTGGGGTGCAGGCAGCCCCCATTGCAACACCTATTTGTCTGTAGGTCTGACCCTCAAAATAAATAAAATTATTCTTTAAAACCACATCCATCAGAGTAACACAAGCATTGACTAAGTCTGTACTTAAACAATCACTATTAAGAAATTGTTCAAACCAAATCAGACCTTCTTCTTGAGGTATTACAGAGAACAAATTATGTACATCAATGGTAACAATATCAGTTTCACAAAAAGAGATGTTATTAATCATTTCCAAACAAGCCACGAATCTTTACATATATGTGAATTGTTAGCTAGGCCTCTTTTAACATGATAGTCAATCCACTGTGCTCTAAAATACGTTTTAGACCTTGACCCATCTACAATGGGTTTGAGTGGTGGATTGTTGAGGCCCTTATGTATTTTTCAAATGCAAAAATACTTGCTAACACTGGCTTCTCGTTATACATGAAATCATAATCTTTTTTTTCATTTGTCCCTGTAGAAGCATATCCTCAAGAAAAAAAATCAGTATTCTTAAATGCAACATTAATTTCATTACGGGAAACTTCCAAATACTTACTCCCAAATAATAAAAGATTCATCTGGTTTTGGTAATCCACCGAGTTCATAATCACCACCCCATCCCCCTTGCCTGGTTTCATTACCCTGATGTTTGAATCATCAGTCAACCCTTTTTATAAGTTTTTTCTCTTCTTCTGACACATTGTAATATTTAATTCTGTTTTTTTGCTTTAACAACTGTCATATTTCATGCTCACAAACTCTCTCATAAGTTTGGATACAACTATTTAGGGGTGGGTTGAAAAAACGTGGATGCTGTAATGACTTATTAAATTGAACATTTTCGTGGGTAAACAGCAGTTTAAAATTCAATTTGCGGGTAAATGCTTTAAATTCACAAAGAGTATTAACAAGGTTAGCTTTCCGAGCCGGCACAAAGGATAAACCTTTTGATAAAATATTAGTAGGAGCCGTATTTAAAGTTTTATCAGAAACGTTGTAAATTTTAAAGTCAAAAGTATCATTGTTAATAATTAACATTACATTGATTAAGTAAGGCTCTAACCACAGGTTGAAAATGTGCGTTAAGTCAGTCATGTATAACCTTACCTGTCCATCTATACCAATCGTCCAGATTGTGAAACATAAAAGAGATTAAGCTTCAAGTGAAGCTCCCTCCCTTGCCACATTATCTGATAGTTCTTGGCATCTGCATTTTGTGTGTCCATATATGATTTCAACAAGTTCCCAGTCAGGTTTGACAGAATTCTGGCACAGTCAGTTTGAAGCCACTTTTCATAGCTGCTTCAGTGAGTTGGAGGACACATCATATTCCTTTCTTAGCTGCTTTGCAGAGTTTGGAATTCTCAGCAATGATGACTGCTAGTTTAAAATTGTAACCATGTGTAGCTGCTGTCTAAAAAGGTGTTAATTCATGGCAGAGTCTTTTTAGAATTTATCAAGGCCTTGAGTAATCTCTTCATTTTGTATTGGATTCAGCAAATGCAGTTCAGTACAACACACAGGGCGAAAGATTCACAGGAAATTCCAAAACTGGGAAACACTTACAGGATAATTCCTCTGCACTGCCAAGAGGATCCTTGTCCAAAAAACATCCCTGCATGGGCACAAGAGAAACCCCTTATTCAGTGTTGTCTCTTCTATCCTTCCTCATGAATAGGTTACCGGATCTGACATCGGCCACTCTCAGAATTTGTATCTAAGACTTCAGCTCATACTCTTACCCATAATCTCATCTAGATAGCAAACTACATCAGATCTCATTTTCCACTCATTTGCATTGATTGTAGTCTCTTGGCTCAGCACTTTGCTGACAGGTAAGTCCTTTTTTGACATTTTTCTTTAATACTGAAATACAATTAGTGATCAACCTTAGTCTTTCTTTGCCCACCCACCTCCCGTTCTGTTTTCATATATATATATATATATATATATATATATATATATATATATATATATGTGGATTTAGGACAGTTGATCGAAAGACCAACTGTCCAAATCCAACCCTACCGAACACCGTTTACCGAAACTGCTTTCACTGACAAAGCAGATGTCCTTCAAGGATGCATCTGCAGTCCTTACATATGGGTTGTCCTGCCTCAGGCAGCCCTTCGGTCGGCCGGATTCCAAAGTCTGGGTCCGGCGTTGGCTGATGTCGCCCTTTTCCCCGACGTCAGAGCGCCTGGGGTATAAAAGCGGCAGCCGACGCCATCTTCCTCAGTCTTTCTTGCCGTGCAGTGCCCGAAGCAGAAGCAGTTCGCAAGTGCCGGTTGGCCAGCTCCTGTGATTTCAGCTACCAAAGTCTTCAAAAAAGCTAAGTACCCCGTTGGGGACTCTTTCTTGCCTCAGCTGATGTCAGATCAAACAGTTAAAGTTAATAATTGTTTAAAATGTGGGAAACAAATACCTCATAAGGATTTCCACTCTTACTGCTTACCTTGCCTAGGCCCAGACCACGATGTCTCGGCCTGTACAGCCTGTGCTTCCTTCAATAGATGCACACTTAGGCGTCGGGCAGAGTTTGCAGAGGAATATTTTGGGCAAATTTACTGTTATAAAATGCCGTCGGAGCTTCCGACAGCTCATTTACCCAAAAAACGTAAGGAGAAGGACCGACACACGCGGTCCGCGGTTCCGGCCGACTCCACGCCCAGGCCTACCGCTAGTGTCTCGGTCTCTGCTGAAACCGAATCTCTACTGATTCCGACCGACGACACCGCACAGCCGGTACCTTCGGTACCGGAGGCTTCCACTGGGTCGGTCTTAGAATTACCTTCTGAAACCGGTGCTCCGGAGATATCCGACACCATTTCTGTGGATAAAACTACCCCAGCACGTGGGGCAGCCAGGCCTCCTGTATCCATGCCCATTAAGGCTTTTACTCATGCTAAAGCTGCTAAACAGCCAAAATCTCTCCCTCCCAAGGCTTTTCCTCAGGGATCCTCTACAGGTTCACAAATCTTAAGCTTAGCTGAGGACCTTATCTCCTTAATCAGGGGCTCTCAGCCACACCCAGACAGGGGCTCTCAACCTCCTCCAGACAAAAGGCCCAGGGTTGAGCAGACAGATCCCCAGTCCTCTGATGAGGCCTCAGATGACTCTGCCCTTTCAGATTACCAGGAGGAGGCCTTTCTGGCCTACGAGGATTCTGATGCAGAGGAATCTATTCCTCGCCTCCCCCTGAAGAGTTGTCCTTTGGGGAGACCCTTCACTCCATGAGAGAGCATTTTAAATGGCAAGGCCAGGAATTCTCTGATTCCAGGAAGAGGTTAAGGACTTTTTTGCATTTACCTCAGCATAGACCTTTGGCTATTCCTCCTGTTTTAAATGTCATAGAGGATGTGTACTCAGAGTCTAGTATTTCCCCAGACTCCCTCCCTCCGGCTCCTGTCAAACCCAACAGGTACTACAGGGTCCCGGACACACATCTATTCCTTTACAAGGGCCACTCAGCTGACCCATAAACTATTTCCCAGGGGCCTAAAGGGGTTGCAACTTCCACTACTAAGAACCCACTTCCTTCTGAAAGGGAATCCATGGCCTTAGAGAGATGGGGTAAAAAAGTGTACACTTCTTCCACTCTTTCTATGAGAGCATTGAATTGTCAATTCCATATGATACAGTATCAAGAATATCTGTTACATGAATTGCATAAAAAACTAACCTCACCTGGACCCGTAGATCGCAAGGCACTTCAGGATCTGGTGCATAACTCCCAGCAGGTTAGCAACCATTTTTTACAGTGTGGTTATGATGCATTGGAAGCTTCATGTAGGTCAGCAATGACAGGTGCAGTCATATGTAGACATGCTTGGCTGAAGGAACAAACACTGCCAGATCATGTTAAAGCAAAGCTTCTGGATGCACCCCTGGAAAAACAAAAGTTATTTGGTTCCACGGCTCAAGAGGTCTTAAAAGAAATTTGAGGAAAAGGCTAAGTCAGTACAGACAGTCAAAGATTTTCTCCAGGTCCAACCACCAAGATTCAGCAGAAATTGGTCCTTTCCAGACACAGACAGATTTCAAAGAGGCAAGAACAGGCGTGCCAGAGGTAGAGGGCAAGCTAGAGGCTCCTACAGAGGACATCAATGGCAGCCTCCTAACCAAAGAAGTAGTGCAGGACCAACACCTGCTGCACAAGGACAAACTCAATGACTTGACTCTGACCCCGCCAACCAGGGCTCAATTGGAAGCACCTTTGGGCGGAAAGCTATCTTTATTCTCAGAAAATTGGCACATTATTACAAGGAACAAATGGATACTGCAAATAATAGACAAAGGATACAGATTCCATTTTCATACATTACCAAAAAGACACGGCATGCCAAATCTGCCACCGAATCAAAGGACAGAGGCTTTCAAGCAAATTTCCAACCCACTGCAAATGAAAGCAATAGAAAAGGTTCCTCTCATAGAACAAGGCCAAGGATTTTATTCCAGACTATTTCTTGTCCCAAGAAAAGAAAAGCAATGGAGGCCTATTCTGGACTTGTCCGCACTAAATACTTACCTCATTGTGCCAAAATTCAAAATGCTGACCTTACAGCAACTCCTTCCCATGCTGGGCAAGGGGTCCTGGCTGGTAACTCTAGACCTCAAGGAGGCATACCTGCATGTCCCTATTAGACAAAGTTGCAGAAGACACCTCAGATTTCTTGCAGGTTCAGAGCATTATCAATTCTCAGCATTGCCCTTTGGCTTATCTACTGCTCCCAGAGTATTCACGAAATGCCTGGCATCAGTAATTGCACATTGCAGACTTCAGGGGATTCAAATATACCCATACCTGGACGACTGCCTTATACAAGCGGACAGCCAACAAACATTGGTAAAACACTTGAATTATGCCATCCACCTACTTCAGGCTTTGGGATACACAGTCAGCATTCAGAAATCAAGACTTGTTCCATCCCAAAGAATAAATTTCCTGGTTGCAAAACTAGATACAACCACCCAAATGGCTTTTCTCACAGAAGAAAAACAAGAACAACTACTGGATTATTTCAGAAACCTGACAAAACAAACCCAACTGACTGCAAGGAAAATCCTGCAGACCCTGGGTTTCATGGCATCTTGCATTCTTCTGATTCCACAAGCAAGGCTGCATATGAGGAAACTACAATGGTACCTAAGGAGTCTATGGTCTCAACACAGTCACAGCCTAGAAGCTTTGATCCCCCTCATTCCATGCCTTCAAAAGGAATTTCTGTGGTGGGGTCAAGCAAGCCAGTCAAACATGGGTCTGCCTTTCAGAAAACCAAATATCAGCCAAACCATTACAACGGGCGCCTCAGACCATGGATGGGGAGCGCACATGGAGGGCAGATGCATTCAAGGACAATGGACACAAACAGAATTTTGCCTGCACATAAACCAAAAGGAAATGCTGGCAGTGATACATTCAATCGAGGCCTTCAAGCACTTCCTACATCAAGGCCACCTGCTAATAAAGACAGACAATACCACAGTTATGTGGTACATAAACAAGCAAGGAGGTACCCATTCTTACCCTCTTTGCAGGCTGGCAATGAATCTTTGGGAACTTTCCCTAAAACTCAATATAGAGCTGCAATCCCAGTTTGTACCAGGAAAAGACAATGTACTGGTGGACAGCCTAAGCAGAAACATCATGGATCCACACGAATGGATGCTGCACCCAGACACCTTTCTTCAAATAACACAATCATGGGGAAGGACGGACATAGATCTTTTTGCCTCCCACCACAACCATCAACTGAAGAAATTCTGCACAAGGACATACCACCCACAAGCATGGAAAGTGGACGCTCTCTCTTTCAGCTGGAGTACTCTAACAGTATATGCATTTCCACCTCTTCCGTTAATGACCAAGGTCTTACTGAAGATCAGGACAGAACAACCAAAAGTGATTCTGATAGCTCCGTACTGGCCAAGACAACACTGGTACCCACTGTTAAGGAGCTTGTCACGCACGAAACCGTGGCCTCTACCACAATGGCCACTTCTTCTGACATAGCACAATTACAAAACTCTGCACTCCAGCAGCTGACAGCCTGGAAAATACCTTGACTCCTCGCCTGGATAAACTATCCAAAAGGGTAAAGGATATCATCAAGGAAGCTCGGCGACCTTCCACAAGAAAGGCATATGCAGCAAAATGGAAAAGATTCCGCACTTGGAACTCCACAAAGGGCCAAGATCCGACAGTATGAGCATTCCACATATCCTGGAATACTTGGCAGAAATGCTCCATAATGGCCTTTCTTACTCTTCCATAAAAATTCATGCTTCAGCAATTTCAGCAGAGTACAACACTGATCCACCTGTATTTTCTCATCCGCTGCTAAAGCAGTTTCTAAGAGGGATAAAAAACATCAACCCTCCAAGGAAACCACCAGTGCCTACATGGGACCTTAACTTCATGTTGGAAAAATTAACTCTACCTCCCTTTGAGCCAGCAGCATCTGCAGAACTACAGTACCTGTCTTGGAAGACTGCCTTCCTTCTGGTCATAACCTCAGCAAGAAGAGTATCTGAGTTACAGGCCCTCATGGCAGTACAACCATTTCTTACTTTTCATCAGGACAGAGTCTCATTGAGAACCAATCCTTCATTCATGCCAAAGGTGGTATCCAGGGTCTCACTGAACCAAGCTATTCACCTGCCTACCTTCTTCCCAAATCCACAAAATAAAGGAGAGAAACTTCTTCATACCCTGGACATTCACAGACAGTTGCGCTACTACTTGGACAGAACTAAGACTTACAGGAAAACTGACCAGCTTTTTGTAGCATATGCTGCTGGTGTACAAGGAAAAGCAATTTCCAAACAGACAATTTCAAAATGGATAGGGAATTGCATTCGATTCTGTTACTCTTTTCATGGCAGAACTGTGCCAGCCAACATTAGACCTCATTCCACCAGAGCCACAGCCACCTCCACAGCCTTCTTAAGAGGGTGGCTACAAAGAACATCTTAGAAGCTGCTACATGGAGCTCCGTGCATACATTTTCCAAGCATAACAACTTACCTTTATATTCCAGATCCAGAGCAGGCTTTGCTACTGCAGTCCTGCAGGGCATTTTAGCTACACCATCCTTTTCTTAGGTCCTACCACCCCCAGCTTGGCTATGGTATTCTACCCATATGTAAGGACTGCAGATGCATCCTTGAAGGACATAGTACAGTTTTGTACCTACCATAAATGTAGATGTCCGATAGGTATGCTTCTGCAGTCAGGTTTTCCCTCCCTCCTACCCCTCTGTGGTATTCCTTGAGTATTTATCCCTCTTTCTAGCTAGCTGGGGTTATCTATTATGGTGTATTTGTTTTATATTACTGTGCATGTTTGGAATTTTTTGCATCTCTCCAAATTTAGCCTTCATTAGAGGGCACCTGGCATCTGGGGCAAGAAAAACTGAGGAAGATGGCGTCGGCTGACGCTTTTATACCCCAGGCTCTGACGCCGGGAAAGGCGACATCAGCCGACGCCGGACCCAGACTTTGGAATCCGGCCGACTGAAGGGCTGCCTGAGGCAGGACAACCCATATGTAAGGACTGCAGATGCATACCTATCGGACATCTACATTTATGGTAGGTACAAAACTGTACTTTTCGGTAAACGGAAGGTAAAACACACACACAAAAACCAAAAAAAACACACACAACATGTTTACGCGGGGGGGGGGCTTTGCCCCCCCTGGACCCCCCACGTGAGGGGCTCTGCCCCACCCCCCTACTTTTATGTTCTCACTCCGAGATCGCACTACAGTGGGGAAAAGGGAATATTCCCTTATCCCCACTGTAGTCCGATCTCGCCCACTACCACTTCCCCCTGATTCCCTGTACTTGTTTCGAAAGCACTTTTTGTTAAAAGTGCTTTCAAAACTGTGACAGCCCATTTCACTTTTGGTGAAACAGTCTTTTCGTGGACTGTCCTAAACCCACATATATATATATATATATATATATATATATATATATATATATATATATATATATATATATGTGTGTGTGTGTGTGTGTGTGTGTAACATCTCCAACGCCCAGGTGAGAACTGCCCTCACTAAGGCAAAAAACACAACATCCATGGGACCGGATGGTGTCCCCGGCTGTGTGCTTCATGAACTCAACGAGGAATTAAACCCACAGTTAGGACAGCTGTTTAATCTTAGCCTCACCTCAGGATACGTACCCAAGGAGTGGCGCACGGCGACTGTGGTCCCACTTCATAAGGGCGGTGCCTCCACAGACCCTGGAAATTACCGCCCCATTAGCTTGACAAGCCTTATCTGCAAAGCCATGGAGAGGATCATAATGGAACTCATAAATAAAGACATAGGGAACTTGCAGACTTTGGATCCAACCCAGTTTGGCTTTGTCAAAGGCAGATCCTGCCTCTTAAACTTGGTTGACTTTTGAGACAGTCACCAAGGCCATTGATGAGGAAAGGCAGTCCATACAGCCTACCTCGACCTGGCAAAGGCCTTCGACACAATACCCCACTCAGGTATCATCGAAAAACTCATCAGCTTGAATGTAAACCCGTACATCACAAGATGGGTTGCAAACTGGCTAAGTGACAGAACCCACAGGGTCAGAGTTGCTGGAGCCATGTCAGACTCAAAGCCTGTCACAAGTGGTGTCCCACAGGGCTCAGTCCTGGGTCCACTCTTGTTCAGCATCTACTTTTCTAAAGTATAAGCAAACACAGGAGGGTTGTGGCTGACAAAGTTTGCAGATGACTGCAAACTGGGCGCCATAGTCGAAAACACATCTGACACAGATATCCTCCAGAAGGGCCTCACAGAAATGGATAACTGGTGCCAGAGCCATGGCCTGAAGTTAAACGCCAAAAAATGCATAGTCATACCCTTCGGGAAAAACAAGGTTACCCCTAGCTACCATATAGGTGGCAATCCACTGAGCACAGAAAAGTCATCAGGGATCTGGGGACCCAAGTTGACAGTAGCCTTCATTTGACACTCATGTTGCTAAAGTAGTTAGGAAAACCTTCTATATCGCCCACCTGATCATGAAGGGATTCACATCTAGATCAAGGGAGGTCATCGTCCCCCTGTACTCATCACTCATTAGACCTATGATTGAGTACAATGCCCCATTCGGAATGTATCTGACCAGACACCTGCTGCAGCTTGAAAGGCCCCAAAAGTTCCTCACCAAAAGGATAAAGGGTCTCAAAAATATGTCTTATGCTGCCCGACTGAAAGAACTCAAGCTCTATTCAGTCTCATACCGCTTGCTCAGAGGTGACCTGTGCCTGACATATAAGGCCATGTCAAACCCAGATTTGATGAATATGCTTCACCTCAAAAAATCTAGATCCCTCAGAACCACAAGGGCGGGAGACTTATACCTTGACACGGTTATAAATAGAACGTGCTGGAGGGACAGATTCATCACCCAGAGACTCCCTATGCTTTGGAACAAAATCCCGGTACATGTGAGACAGAGCACCTCGCTGGCCTTGTTCAAGAGGAATCTTGACCAATGGATGGGAGATCGCAGATATACCCCAGGGATTACTTCAGTGTCACTGCTTGACAGAGGCACAGAAAAATGATAGGCATAGTTTTTATTCAAACTAAAGGGGTGGCGAAAGCCACATAACTATGGGCTAGGCTTATAAATGCCCTTGGGCAGATAGCCTAGTATGAACCTATGAACCTATGAACAAAGAGTTTGTTCTTCTTTGCCTTTTGCCACCTTTTTGATCTTTGTCCTGTTTAGGTTCATCTGAAACATACCTTGTTAAATTTAGTGGTTATTATTGTTCCTCCTGCCTTTGTTTCTAGTAGGGTTATAGTTTTATAGTTGTTATAGTTGTTGTTGTTGTTGTTGTGGTGGTGGTGGGCAGACCTCTCAGCTGTCCCTGTTCTGTAGAGACCCTCCTGATGTTTCGCAAAGATTTTTTCCACTGCTTCTAAAACTGGAAATAAATTTTGAGAGTTGCTAAGATATCAGTGACAACATTTCAAATGTGTCCCTAATTTGGAGCCTTTTCCTTAGGTATTTTTTTACTTTGTTACAAATTCTGTTGGTAAAAATTGAAAGCTCTGTGCTGAAGTGTCAGTTGCTATGCTGGAAAAACCTTCTGGCTATAAAAAGTGTGTTGGTTGTGCCCACAAAATTCCAAACTTAGTTGCTCACCCAAAATGCATGGCTCATTTAGGGGCCTCTGATTTAGATGAGGAATTCTCTGTCTGTATTTGTTTTGGTAGCAGGGCCTTGGTAGAAAGAAGAAACAAGCTGCTACTTAAGGGACTTCTCCCTGCTCAGCATGCCTCACTCTACTTCTTCTTCCTCTACTTCTTCACCTACCTCCAAGAATTCTTTTGAGAAGACTAGGGTTGCAAATAGTGTTGACAAGTCTAGGGACAAAGATAAGGAAAGAAACAAGGATCCAAAGAAATGTTCCTTGGCTTGGTCGAGCTCTTCTGGCCCAGCTCTGAAATTACAGAAATCATCTGATCCTGTTCCAGCTCTGGAGCCTGTCACCATTTATTCCACACTCCTCTATGGCCAGAGCTGTGGTTCTCACCGGAATTGGCTTCTCCTAGGTTCTGTTGCTTTTCCTTCAAGAAAGACCTTTTCATAAGCCATACAGACCCACTTCCACTGCTTTATCCCTGAGATTGGTGCGGTCCTCCAAGAGCCTGTCTGAAACTAATGTTGATGGAATGATGAGGAACTTCCTCAGGTCCCAGATTCAGCTGGGGGCTCTCTGGGCTCTGACTCCTGTCAGAGTCTCAGACCATCCCCTCATCTGATTGTAGCTCCTTCCCTAATCAGTTTATAGCCAATACAAAGCCATTAACAATCAGGCACAAAGTAGAACATGTCTTGTATATCTATATTTAAATCTGGGAAGTTGGAGAATATTAAAGAGGGTGGATTTAAGATATTGGTAAATATGCTGCTAGGTGTTGCAAGATTTAGTTGAGTTATTTAAAAAGCATATATGAGTGAAATAAATGGGAGAATATTATATCAATAACCCACAGCTGGGTATGGGTAATGCTGGATTTAAAATCAAAACTTGGCCAGCACTTAGGTGAACCAGGCTTGGATGACAGAAAATCCAAGAAATACAGCAAAAAATCCAAGTACTGGAAACATAGGGTGAAGTAGAAAGCCAAAAACTGTTTATCAAAAACTTTTATTCCAATTACAGAGCTTTCGGGATTAACCCTTCTTCAGTATGTAGGATAAGCTATAAAACAATCACTTAAATACCTGTTATAAATCATATGACACAGTCAAGGAAACAATAAAACAATTAAATTGTATGTACAAAAACATACATAAAATATACATAATAATATATATATATATATATATATATATGTATGTAATATTATATGTCTTACTTTAAAAACATTTGTTTCTTCTTTAAAGTAGGTTTCACACAAACTGCTACTTTCAGACCTGGTGGCTGGTCTGCTTCCAGGCGAGTTATCCATTCATATTCACATAACTCTAAATCGTTATTAAAATTACCACCTCTCTTATTCTCATATTTTCTATCTATGACCCTAAAACTAAACCTATGAGTATCACCTTTTTCTCTCATGTGTCTTCTTAATGCATTAATGTTCACTTTCCTGCATATCTCGTACTTATGTTCAGTGATTCTATTTCCTTATACATTTGCATATATAAAAAGCTGCACATGCTACACAGCATGGCATGTACACAATGGCAGTCATGTTACAGGTGGCAAAACACCTAAATAGATATCTCTTGCCTGTAGCAGGTTGTAAAAATTCATTACTAGTTTCTATATCACTACATCATTTACAGTTTTTATGAATAGAACTAGTAATATTATTTTGAAGGCTGCCAGCCTAGATAGATAGAATTTTGTAAATAATTCTATGTCATTTGTAAATATTACTATAATCTACAGGCTTAGAACTGTGGTGGTGCTGCGGTAGCGTTGTCGCCTCACAGTAAGACGTTGTCCTGTTTGATTCTCAGCTAAAGCGTCTTCTGTGTGGAGACGTGTGAATGGGCGTACCTTCGTTGTAGGTTGTGCGTCAGGTCTGGCAACTCGGCATGTAAAAATCTACTGCCAGTCATTAGCAGACCGGAGTTCTGCTGTGGCAACCCCTAACCGGGAAAAGTCGAAAGACACAACAACTATAATCCACAGGCTTGGTTTACAAATGTAAAGAGAACTATATGTTATGATTAAACTATATGGTGTACTGATCTTCAAAAATGTAATCACAGTGCACTCTGCTGGAAGAAAGCTGAGAAGTCAAGCATTGTATGACTGATCTCAAGTTCGGAGACAGAATGTCTGGACTAAGGAATTCTTTCTATTGTCTTAGGACAAGAGTTAATTACTAGATTTTACATGTAAAATGTCTTTTATTGCTGTGGCTTCCTGCAGGTGCAGATTACAAAAAGAAATGTAAATTTTGAGTTTCTATTAGCCTGGGAAACTAAATCAGAACTGTTAGGAATGATGCAATCTGAAATGACTCAGCAGTACTGTGTTATCAATTTAAGACTTTCTGAGAGAGAAAGATAGAGCATTTTGGATTTTGTCTGAACCTGAACGCATCAACTCATCAGCACTCTGCCTTTGCTCTGTTAGTAAGATATTTATTTAGAATAGTGATTTCTGTTAGAGATTGATATAAATAGCTGGATTAGTCTAGCAGTTTTCTATATTTATGTCAGACTATTCTACAGTATTATTTTAAAGCATTTTCCTGTGATCTCTGAACTCTTTAATGTCATTGTGTTGAAGTAATAAGTATTGTCTTGTGTTTTTATTATTTATTATTAAATAGTTTTAAAAATTTCAACTGTGGCTGTTTGTGTAGAGATAACTTAAGCTCTAGAGTACTTGCATGTATTTAGTGAGACTGTACTAAGCCACTCCAGAATAGCCTTATCCCTGGATTACACTTACTATTTGGAGAACAGTAATATTGCACAGTGAAATTGGTCACCCATTGGGAAGGGCCTTATAGTGGCTAATATTAGTGGTTGGTGGCAGTGATTTCTACCTTATAGTCTGGAGAGAAAGGGGGATTTCTGGCGAACCTGTGCCAGCCTTCCCCAGGAGTGTCTGTGCATTTCATAGGTTCATTGGTAGGTGCTAGGCTATTGGCCCTAGGGCCTATATAAGCCTAGCCAAAAAGGTACCCTGGCTTTTGCCACCCAAGAAAATTATTTTCCTGTGCCCCATGTTGAGCAAAGCCACAGAAGTGATCCCTGGGGTGAATTTCCTATCTCCCATCCAGTCATCAAGATTTTTTTTGAAGAGTGCTAATGAGGAGCTTTGTTTGATATAGATAGGTAGTTTGTTCCAGAGTATGGGAAGTCTGTGGGACAGGAATCTATCCCTCCAGCATGTTCTGTTTATTGTGGTGACAAGGTTTAGCTCCCTAGAGCGTGTAACTCGGAGGGATTGGGATTTCTTTAAGTGGAGCATGTCCAACAGCTCTGGGTTTGACATAGCTTTGTATGTTAGTCTGGTTGGACAGAGAGGGTGCTGGAGGTTTTAGCTTGACCACTAGGCTTTGATCTGTACCGTACAGCTGTGCCAGTGGGGTGCCTTATTGGGGATCTGGAGAGAAAGGGAGAACCAGCCCCAGACTGACTGTGATGTCTGTGTGCTCTTAAGGGAATTTGTACTTTACTGTGTGTGTACTTGTTATCCTTCCTAATGTGCACGCCCCTCACTGGTGCTAGTGGTGAGGATTGAGGCTCCTTGATTGCTGGACCAGTGCATGGGCATCACAATTATCAGCACTCTTAACTAAACATATATCTAAATAATTGATATTATCTTTTGAAAACTGTACTGTAAATTTCAAAAAACCTGTAGTTTGGTTTAAATAATCTACAAATAAGTGTAACTCTGTCATTTCCACCCTATAAGAGGAACACATCATCTACAAAGCGCTTAAAAAATACATTTTGTTTCTGTTTATATGCAAAATCTTCTTCCCATTGGGACATTACAGTGTTAGCATAGGTGTTAGCCATCATAGTACTCATGGCTACATCGTTCTTCTGTAAATAGACAGAATCATTGAACATGAACACATTATTGTCCAACACCAACTCTGTAACTTCACATACTGTTTCTACCTCCCTAGCACACAAATCTGTATTCATACATAAAAAATGCCACAGAGCTTTTAAGCCATACTCAGTGGGTATTACTGTGAACAGAGATTTAATATTAAGGGTCACAAACATAAACTCACATCCTTTGTGGTCATTATACCAGTGATAAAGTTGTTGTAAAAAATCTTTTATATCCTTGATATAACGTTTCACTTTAGATATGTATTTACTCAGATTGGACTGCAAATAGATGGAAATAGGCTTAGTAGCCCAGACACTACCAGATATGATAGGCCACACGGGTGGATGGTCAAGAGGGCCAAACAAATCTAACCATGGGTAAATCCAGCATTACCCACACCCAGCCAAGGGTTATTGCTATTATACAATGACATTATTTAACAAAAAAGTTAGTTACTTTTCTTAAATAATGTCCTTGTATAAGGGCACCATGCTGCCCTTTTGCATTTTTCCTGTGTTATCCTGGGGCTTTCCTGATGTACTGTGCATGCATATGGGACTTTTGCTCCCATGCTTACGCAATACATAAGTGCTGTGTAAAGGAAGCAACAGACAAATATAGATCTCTGTTGCTTATTTCTTGTTTTTAATTAAAAAAAGAAACCTGGAGACTTTCAGTGTACTGGAGAGACAGGACAGAGAAAATAAAAGGATAATTAGGTATGTTTCTGTAGTATTGCATAATGTATCTGATCATCCTTTTAATTTTATAGGTTCATAGGTTCATAGGTTTATACTAGGCTATCTGCCCTAAGGCATTTATAAGCCTAGCCCAAATTATTAACGGCTACGCCACCCTTATATGAAAAAATACTGTGCCCATTAGTTTGTTGTGCCTCTGTCCAGCAGTGACACAGAGATGATTCCTGGGGTAAACCTACGATCTCCCATCCACAGGTCTAGATTTCTCTTGAACAGAGTCAGCGAGGTGCTCTGCCTCACATGGACCGGGATTTTATTCCACAGCATAGGGAGTCTCTGAGTGATAAATCTATCCCTCCAGCACGCCCTATTTATATCCGTGCTAAGGTTTAAGTTTGCTCTGGTTTTGGTGGATTTGGATTTTTGAGGTGGAGCATGTCCATTAATTCGGGTTGGACATGGCCTTGTATGTCAGGCACATGTCACCTCTGAGCAGACGGTATGCGACTGAATAGAGCTGGAGTTTCTTCAATCTGGCAGCATATGACAGATTTTGGAGTCCCTTTATCCTTTTGGTGAGGAACTTTTGGGGTCTCTCCAATTGCTGCAGATGTCGGTGAGATACATCCGAATGGGGCATTGTACTCGATCATTGGTCTGATAAGTGAAGAGTACAGGGGAACAATGACCTCACTAGATCTGGATGTGAATCCTTCATGATCAGGTGGGCAATGTAGAAGGTCTTTCTAACCACTTTAGCAATGTGAGTGTCAAAGAAAGGCCACTGTCAACCTGGGTCCCCATGTCCTGATAACCTCTTCTGTGCTTAGTGGATTGCCACCTATATGGTAGCTTGGGGTTACCTTGTTTTGACTATACATTTTTTGGCGTTTAACTTCAGGCCATGGCTCTGGCACCAGCTATCTGTTTCCGTGAGTCCCTTCTGAAGGATATCCGTGTCCGATGCACTTTCCACTATGGCGCCCAGTTTGCAGTCGCCTGCAAACTTTGTCAGCCAAAGTCCTCCCATGTTGGCCTGTACTGAGAAGTAGATGCCAAACAATAGGGGCCAAGGACCGAGCCCTGTGGGACACCACTTGTGACCGGCTTGGAGTCTGACACATCACCAGTAACTCTAACCCTGTGGGTTCTGTCCTTAAGCCAGTTTGCAACCCATCTTGTGACATATGGGTTTACATTTAAGCTGGTAAGTTTTTCTACAATACCGGGTATTGTGCAAGGTCAAGGTAGGCTGTATGGACTGCCTTTCCTCATCAATGGCCTTGGTGACTGTTCAAGAAGTCAACCAAGTTCAAAAGGCATGATCTTCCCTTGACAAAGCCAAACTGGGTCGGTCCAATGTCTGCAAGTCCCTATATCTTTGTTTATGAGCTCCATTATGATCCTCTCCATAGCTTTGCAGACTAGACTTGTTAAGCTTATGGGTAATTACCAGGGTCCGTAGAGGCACCGCCTTTGTGGAGTGGGACCACAGTTGCCGTCACGCCACTGAGGGCACGTATCCTGTGGTAAGGCTGAGATTAAACAGCTGCCTTATGTGCGGGTTTAATTCCTCATTTAGCTCGGTAGCACACAGCCGGGGACACCATCCGGTCCCATTGATGCTGTGTTTTTAGCTTTAGAGAACAGCTTTCACCTGCGCATTTGAGATGTCGGGAGGCTACACTCGGCTGGGATAGTTATCTCTCCTTTAGGGGAGAGGGTGAAGTTTGCACTGAACCTGTCTACCAGTATGTTGGCAATGTCTGTGGGTTCAGTGATTTTTTGTATCATTTTGGACTAATTCTGAGCATATCTGGGAGTTTCCACCCAGGTTCCTAACAAAGCTGAAAAGGCCTTATGATTGTCCTTTGAATCCATGGCAATTTTTCTCTCAAAATTGGCCTTAGTTGATTTTATGAGTGCTCGTATTTTTTACTAATAATGATCAGGGTGACTTCCCTTTTATGGATTTTGTTCTATCATGTAATAGCTTTCTCCTCTTATTGTAAAGTTTGTTAATGGCTGGGGTCCACAAGACTGGGCGTTCTTTGTGGAAAGAGTCTTGGTTTTATTTGGGATTGCCTGATCCATGCAGTCCTGAGGTGTTCATAGAAGGCATTTGTAAGGGCTTCATAGCTTGGGTTGTGGTTTCCTCTGGCTCAGGGGCCTTGAAGGGTACCACACCAGTCTTGAGTAGTGTGAAGTTTGCTTTAGAGAAGTTCTTCACTATGGTCTTTTTTGGGGTGGGGCGGATGTGGATTTCCAGTGAGATTAGTTTATGATCAGATCTCACCAATGAGGGATATACTTCGGTGTGGAGCATTTTGTCCCCATGTTTGTGACAATGAGATCTAGTATATTTTCTCCTCTCGTGGGAACAGTGACTAGCTGTTCCATGGCATTTGAATTTATGAACTCCAGGAACCGTTGGGCTAGAAAGTTAGGGCTTGAGTAATGTTCCCAGTCTATATTCGGTGGTTGAAGTCACCCAATATGATGGTGTTTGGAGATACATTTATACCCTCCAGTTTCTTCAGGAAGGCTGTGTGGGTTCCTGAGTTTGAGAGGGTGGCCTGTAGCATGCTACAATTTGTAGAGCAGTTTTTCCTATGGTTAGTTGCACCTGGATGGTTTCGAAGCTGCGTTGCCACCAACCTGGAGGTGTGAGTATCCTTTATGAATATGGATACACCCCTCCTTTTGTGGTGTGGTCCGGGTTTTGGCATGATATGAGGTAAAACCTAATAGTGCCGGGTGCTCTCAGGAGCCTTGAACCAGGTTTCAGTTACAGCACAGACATCGATGTTCTCCATACTGAGAAGGGTGCATTTTGAGATTTAGACTTCTGGCATTGAGCAGCATTACCCTCAGTTTCTTCCCATTTTTGTTTTCTAGGGTGGTAGGTTTAGAATTTGAGCCTTGCCTAAAAAGGCACTATGGGGGTGGCAAGAGCCTTAGCCAATATCCGAATCCCAGGGTGACAGGTGCAAGAAACAGCGTGGCTTGTCAAGCATGTCATCCCAGGCAGACACTGGATTCCTTTGAATGACACCAGACATTAAGCCAATTGTTAAAGCTGATCATCTTGTCTCTATATTGTGGCATCATTCTTGGTGAAGGAAGGATACTGCTCAGGGTTAGGGTCATACCTGCCTGGGCTACATAATCAGAGAGCTCCTCTATGTCTCTTTTCATGTAGTCCAGGGAGGTGCGTCTCTCGTTCACACCAGCATGGACAATGACTGTGTCATATTTGTACTTGCCATGGAGTGACCAGTGCTTGTGTTATGTGGCGGATTCTAGCCCGATAGGCAGCTACTGTGACCCTCTCCTTGTTCAGCCTGGTGAGTGGGGCGTCAGTGTGTCTGACTATGGAGTCACCTATGACAAGTATGTTTGGTGTTGTATTTGGCCTTAAGGGCTGTGACTGCTTTGCACACTGCTTTTGTGGTTTATGTGTTGCTTGTGGGGTGTCTTGAGGTAGCAGTTGTTTGGGTGTCTGCTTTGGAGGCCTCTGCTGTTTAGGTAATTTTACTCAGAGCCTCCGAGTATGTCTTTGTGTGTTTATGTGTTTGATTCAGTGGAGTGGTAGCATTATGTGAGGCTGGTTTTGTGGTGTGTGTAGTTGCCTTCTCCTCCTGTCTGGTCTTGCCAGTCCTGAGTTGAGAGAGCTCAGCCTCCAGTTTGGCTAAATAGCTGCATCTCTTGCAAGTATTTGTGTTATGTGGGAGGAGGAGAGGGTTGTCTGTGTCCATGAGGCAGTTATAACATTGCCTCAAGATTCCCAGATTCACCAGCTGGACCGGAGAGGAGATTGACAACAGACCTTTGGACATGCTAGAATAATATTGGGAAATCCTTAATTGAAAACAAGGGCCAGTGGGGAGTGAGGGTGTAGTGCTTTTAATTTTTAGTGCTGACTTATATAATTGCTTTAGTGAGCAAGTGCCAGGTAACTTGAGTGCAATGTGTTACAAGTAACTAAATGCAAAATCGACAAACAGTAACTTTCTTTCAAGTGAAACAAGGAAATAAGTACAGTAAGCAATGCAGATATCACTAGTGATCCACAGAAGCTGAGAAGTTCGTATTAGGTGGAATTAGCTTCCAGGGAAATAACAAGCAAACAAACAACAAGCATATAAACAAAGCTAGATTCAGTAGGCCTGGATCTAGTCTATGCTAGAGCAAACAAGGTGAACCAATTTCAGTAAGATACAGTTTAAATATTCAGGCACTATAAACCTTTAACCAGAAAATTCCCAGCTCAGAAGGGCAGAGTCCAGCCTCTTCTCCCACAAGAGTGCAGACCACGAACCTTCTTAATGTAAAATAACTGGCCTGAAGCCCAAGTGCCTAAACCAGAACTAATACACTTGGACACTGGGCTCTCAATCAGCAGTTCCCAACTTAGAAGGATGAAAGCTACCTGTCCTGCCACCACAGTGCTTGCCACAAACCTTCCTAATGTAAAACAACTGTTCTGAAGCCCAAGTGCTTAATCCAAAAGACTTGAATGATAGCTACACTTTAATCAAGTTACAACCAAGCAGTAATAAATACCATTGAATACTTTAGAGAATGTCTGGATTAGTGCTCAAGTTACACAAACAAAGCTAGATCCAGCAGGCCCGAATCCAGTCTATGCCACAGCAAACAAGGCACCAACTTCAGTAAGGAACAGTTCAGATATGCATGCACTATAAGCCTTTAACCAGAAATTCCCAGCTCAGAAGGGCAGAGTCCAGCCTCTCCTCCCACAAGAGTGCAGAACACGAACCCTCTTAATGTAAAATAACTGGCTTGAAAGCCCAAGTGCTTAAACCAGAATTAATACACTTTTAGAATAACAGACACTGAGCCCTCAATCAGCAGTTCTCAACCTAGAAGGATGTAAGCTACCTGTTCTGCCACAACAGTGCAGACCACAAACCCTCTCAGTGCAAAACAACTAACTGGTCCGAAGCCCAGGTGTTTAAACCAAAAGGCTTAGAATGAGTTACACCAAGCAGTAATAAATACAATTGAGTATTTTAAGATGATGCAAAAGTAAAAAGAAGTAGGTAAAAACACAAGTACAGTAAAAGCAGATGAAATTTTTTTTTTTGCCTGTGCCATCTCTCTCATTGGTTTGAAGTTTCCAGTTTTTGTAAGTTTTTTTTTAAATAAAACAAAGCGATCCTTGATATATAATACAGTAATGTTAAAAACTCAAATAAATTAATATAACCAAGACAACAAGAATGAAAAGACAGTTGCTTTTGTTCATTTAGTTAGTAAACGGAACTTCATCTGATGAACGAAAGCACTTATCAACTCTCAGTTTTGGTGCTGGACGTGTGCTTCCTTCTTTCAGCAATGGTCTTTTTGTTTTATTTTGGATTTAATACAATAATGCTGAAACAAAAGTAAATTTTTCATAGCATATATTAATGGAAGAAAGTCCAGGCGACTGGACTTTTTTCTATTGGTATACACTTGATTTACAAAAGGGACGCTGGTTGGGCTGACCAATTAGCAAGCTTGTTTTCAAATGTTAATGGCCAGTCATTGTATAGTTAGCAATAATCCATGACTGGGTGCGGATAATGCTGACTTTACCCACAACTGGCATGGTTGAGTGTGAAGGTGAAGTCCGAGTGATCAAACAAAGCCAGACCTGGGTAAATCCAGCATTACCCACACCAGGTTATGGATTATTGCCATACTGCACTGATATTATTTAAGAAAAACATCTCACCGTTTTAAAAAAAAATGTTATATAAATAGACTTTAATGTTCTCCTCTGTGCCTTCTCTTGTTGAAGATGTTTAAAGGATTTACTGCATACTTGTTCACCATGTACATGTTCGTACTTACACAATACTTTGCAGTTACTGTTGCCTTTTTTTAAAGGAGTCAGAAGTGGTATATTTATTGTACACTCCTGACATTATGATCCATGTATGTTTTTTCTATTTTTTTGTCATCCAAATGTATTACATGATGTTTGAACAGCAACAGCACTTCTGCAGCTGGTGGCTGCCTCAGTGATACTTATTTTTGGCATGGCTGTTGGCTCCTGAACTCCTTTTCATAAGCCATGCTGGATTTACATTGGGAGCACTGATAAAAGGATTACCCTTCTTTCAGCCATTGCACACTGTTCTGTAGCCAGAAATATTCCTATTTCGAAAATTGAAAACACCCAACAACTCCTAGCACTTCACTCAAGCTCAGGTACTGAAAAATGACCTGTTTTGGAGAACAAGAATTGCTCTTTTATGTTATTTGCAGGCTTTAAGTGGCTACTTATTCCTAGAAAAGCTGAAATGTTACTAGGTGATTTTTTATATAGAATAACAGTACTTTGTCAATGTCCCCCTACTTAAGTCTTGCATTTTATCACAGACCCATCATATGTTCTGAGAGATACTCAGACAGATGGCATCACTTTGATTAGAACTTGTTTCGGTATAGCCATTAGTGAAAGAGTGTTTTCCAAACTTGGCCGTGCATCTTGGGTCATACTTTCCAGATGAAGTTAGAACTCAAACAATTCTTAAGGTTTTCATCACCAAACTTAAAGAACATCTACTGGATGAAGCCACCAGTACTTGCTTTAATTATAATGGCTAGTTAAAACTCAAAAATCTGCAGTAAATATGAGAATATTTTTCTCGAATAAATGACCTACTCTCAGTTGTCTAACCTGTAAAAATGTGAATAACTTTCACCTGATTATTGACTTACTCTCAGTAACTTATTTAGCATATGAAGTTGACACACATTAACATTTGTAATTGTAACAAAAACGTCCATTATTTTATTTTGATTGTAAGATTGCACATTGTGACTCCCTATGAGCCTGGGTCATGGCTGAAAAGGGTCATTTAGTTAACAAATTGCAATAAATAAATGCATATTTTTGAATAGTAATACTCTAGAATTGTATAATATCAAATACCTTAAATTGGTAATGGATATAATACCCCATGTAGGATGAAAGGAAAGGCGGGGGGGGGGGGGGCTATGCATTGTACAGGGTGCTCCAGGATTTGGTTAACTGACTTGCACAGTCACTCAGTTTTTGTAATGAGGAGCTAAGTGAATCAAAGCCTGTCCTACAGGATGAGGCTCAGTAGCTGCTTGTAGCCTTTGTTAGCCTGACTAGCTGAAGAAGATGCTCAAGTGGGCTAATTTAAATACATTTTGGGATTTAATAAGAACCCGTAATATAACAGGGAAATTGATAGGGTTTGTTATTTTTCAAGGATGAGAGTATAATTTGTATTAATGGAAGGAAAGAAAGGAAAGGTGATATAAAATTGGTAGAAGCTCATTCTGGAGCTGTCCACTTACTCCATTATTATATCTTTTGTACTGCTAAAGTACTAAAGCAAACAGGAAACTTTTGAGTGCACAGGGTATAGAAATTGGAATGGTGTAAGAGGTAAAGCTGATGCCTATACATATGACATTTTTATTAGTCTCAATGCAAAGAATGATATGGAGAGAACTTGGATAATGGCTAAAATATTTTTTTTAATTCTTCTTTTAGCTTCCTACCAGTCTGGTCATCTAATCCTTTAGTGTCTACTGGCCTTTAATTTCTACTTAACCTGCACAGACTTTGTACCCCACACCCACATATATGTGTATGGTGCCCTCTCTTCACTGGGGCTTTGCCTCAGTTGCTACTCATCTTTTCAACTACTGACAAACCATCATTCTTGCTGGGTCACCTACAGGCCTTGCCTTTTGGCTGGTGAGTATAGTGCAATGATCTACTATGATAAGCCCATTGTACATCCACTTTTTCAAGCACCCATGCTACTTTGCTGGACTGTAGGCACCCTTTGGATGGAGTAATTATTCTGAGTTGCTATGTGTACTGAATACACTTATAACAAGACCTGCACCAAGTTTTTGCTTCTCAGATTGAGTAAGTTGGCATCATCTGTTCACTTGTATTCGTCCGCATTCACACTTCCAGTGTCTGTGCTGTTAACTGAAGCCAGTTTCATTCTGTTGCAGCCAGGGCTTTAACCCTCTGTGCCACAAAGCTTGCATATTTGGACAATTTTTCTATGGAAATTAGTGTGGGAGCAAAGGGTAATAAAACTGAATGTTCGTTATTACAGCTGGATCTGATGATGCAGAAATACGAGGGTTTATAGTGGTGTAATAATGTATAAAGATAATAATTTCTTTAGGAATTAGAGAGAACCCACGATGTTAAGTTGTCTATCTCGCCTACATTCTTGCTGGATGGGTTCGGAGCTGACCTCGGCTCTGACTCGGCCACTCTAAAAGCTCGAGAGTTGGTTCCACCGGCTTGAGGCTCCCCTTATATCCCACAATGCTAGGCGTGAGTTACCTCAGATCTCGTTTGCCGCTACAGCGATCGAGGTGTTGGTTTTCTACCGGCTTCTTGGTGAGTAAACTTTCAGTAAAGTTAGTATACTTAAACCCCTTTATTTTTAATTTTAACTATTGTTTTCCTTAGTTTAGTAGAATTCTACCCCTTTTTTCATAAAAATCCCGTTTCTTCCCACAAGAACTTACAAGTTCTCCCCCGGGCCTTCAGGCCCTTTCTTCCATTCCATAGTGGTGTGTGTGTGTTACTTCTCTTAATTAAAACTATTGATAGTTGTTTTATTTTTGAGTTTAAAAATAAGATAAGGTGTAATCAGTGTGTTTGACTGAGTGGGTGTGATTACACTTTCTTGTTCTAAGATGTCTAAAGACACAAAGGTCTCAGGCTTCAAGAAGTGTGATGCGTGCTGTCAGAAAATGTCTCTGACAGACGGTCACACTTCTTGTGTCTACTGGGGCCTTTGCACCTGCAGGACTCCTGTGCTGTATGCCACGGCTTCAGTCCCAGGGTCCTGCAGGAAAGAAAGAACAAATTGATCCTAAGGGGTCTACTCAAGCCTGAGGATTCCCTCTGTCTCTGGGAAGCCCTCCAAGGCTTCTAGGTCCTCGGCTCCAGCTACTGAGCCGAGACCTAAGGCTACTAAACCTGCCTGCATCGGCTCCGACTGGAGCCGATGAGTCTACAGCCTCTGTGGTTCCCTCGGCTCCGGCTGGAGCCGAGGTATTAAATTCCCTTGTCGGCTCCGACCAGACCTTCGGAGCCGACATCTAGGAAGAGATCTAGGTCACCATCCCTTGGCTCCGTTCATTCGGCTCCAGCATCTCCTCTGCTGTCTGAACGGAGCCATAAATCTCACTCCTCTAGGTCATCGAGGCTGTCGGATCATGACCTTCAGAGGGTAGTGAGTCGACTTCTTAAGTCCGAGGCACTGGCCCAGATGCTTCAGAGCCCGACTCATCAGTCGATGCCTGCCCCTGTCCATCAATATGTTCCTCCTCCGACTCCGTTGAGCTCGGGCCGGGCGTTGAACCAAGACTGTGGTAGCATCGGAGCCGATACAGATGTCTTCGGGTCCGTCGTCGGCTCCCGTTTTTTTCTTCGCAGAATCTCTGCGCCGGGCTTCCCTCGTCGGCTCCAAGGGGTGAGTGGCATCGGACCCTTGTCCGACCCGCTCTTCCTCTCGGAGCTTGGGCGCTGGTGAGTTCGGCTCCGACATCGGCCTCGAGCCATCACTGTCGGTGCCGAGGGAGGTTCTCAGCTTCTCGGAGCGGGGACCTCTGGCTCTGCCTGACAGGGGTGCGTTCGAGGTCATGCGGAGTGTGTTAGAACCTGGTTCTACTCCACAGTCGGCTCCGTCCGCCTCCCTCACGGTGCCTCAGGTCAAGTCGACTCACTCCCTCATCCCGGACCGCAGAGAGCCAGCTCCTCAGGAACCCCTGTGGGGATCTCATCCTCTTCGAGGCCTCTCCTGATTTGGCAGAAGAGCCCCCTCGGAAGAGAAAGTGTAAGAGGAAACACATTGACTCACCTGAGTCCGTCACCTCTGACACAGATTTAGAGGATTCCGAGGGTTCCCCCCGTTCCCCTTCTGAAGATGTCTCTTTTGCAGACATTCTAGAAATCCTTAAACAGAGGGGAAATTGGCCAGC
Organism: Protopterus annectens; assembly: GCF_019279795.1. Taxonomy (NCBI): domain Eukaryota; kingdom Metazoa; phylum Chordata; order Ceratodontiformes; family Protopteridae; genus Protopterus; species Protopterus annectens. Next base: position 31,067,929 of record NC_056750.1, read on the forward strand.
CCTCAACCCTTCGGAGGATGAATCTGTGTACCTTGAGGTATTTGGCTCTCGTCCTTCCACCTCCTGGGTGTCTCCCCCCTTTGACCCCCTCATGCAAGTGGTAGCTAAAAAGGCATGGACGGCTCCTGATTCGGTGGACCCCACTCCCAGGAGACCCTCAAAATTCATAACGGCACCAGCAGACAAACAGTTCTTGACAAAAGGAGTTTCTGTGGATGCTATGGTGGTTGCTGCTGCCACTAAGAAGGAACTAGCTGATCCTTCAGTACCTGTCCATCCACCTAACAAGGAATCTAGGTCCATGGACAGGTACGGGAAGTGGATGTTCTCGTCAGCGACATTTGCAATGCGTTCGCTGAACTACCTATGCCATTTTACTCGTCTTCAAAGGGACTTGATCAAAGAAGCGAGTGACATGTTGAAGGATCCTACAGCTGCGGGTTTTCAAGATAAGATGAACACTCAGCTGGCTACCCTGAACTCCATAGCCAACTCCTCCATGCGCCTCCTTTCTTATGCGGCTGATGGAGCGAGCAGGGCCGCAGGGACAGGTGTGGCCTTACGTAGGCATGCCTGGATGCGGCTATGCAATTTTGCGGACCCCTTTAAAACGTCTTTCACTAATTCCCCATTCGATGGATCATCTCTCTTTGGTCCTCAAGTGAAAGAAACCTTGACTAGGTGCGAGACTGATGGCAAGACTCTTTCTGCCGTCGGAGTCCGTTTTTCTACTCCTTCTAGGCCTTACCCCAAAGGCCAGAAAAGTGGGAAAATGTGGTTCCGTAAACAATCTCAAGGGACTTCGCCTGACGCACAGAGTCGGTTCCCGCCAGAGGCAGAGGTGGGAATAACAATGGTAGACGTCGCCCTAGAGGCAGGGGGGGTCCGCAGAGCCAGGGCAATCGAGAAGCCTTCTCTGATAAGCCCTTTCAGCATCCCTGAGGTGTTGCCCGACTGCCCACCTTCGGAGGCAGTCGGGGAAGATTGTCACTGTACCCAGAAGCCTGGCTATCCCTGACTCAAGACAAATGGGTACAGTCCATCATTTCCAAAGGCTATTCCATTCCCTTTCTTCGCATTCCAAACCAATCAAAAAAATCCCTTCCAGATGTTCCACCCGCTCAAAGGGATCTAGCGGCTTTGGAAATTTCAAAGCTGCTTGAAAAAGAGCAATTCAGCCAGTTCCAGCAGACCAGCAAGGATCCGGAATCTACTCAAGGTTCTTTTTAGTTCCAAAGAAAACGGGACTGGAGACCAATTTTGGATCTCAGTATCTTGAACAGATCAGTCAAGAAAACAAGATTTCGGATGGTCACGCTGCAGTCCATCCTTCCCCTATTGGGAAAAGGAAACTGGATGTGCTCTATAGACCTTCAGGATGCGTACTATCACATAAAAATGAACAGGCGGCTCCAGAAGATTCCTCCGCTTCAGGCTGGGAACCAGTCATTTTCAATTCAGGGCCCTGCCCTTTGGTCTCACCACTGCCCCTCGGGTGTTTACCAAATGCATGGCAGTGGTAGCTTCTCACCTGAGACGACAAGGATTCCAGGTGTTTCCAAATTTGGACGACTGGCTCCTCACAGCTCCCACCAAGCATCTCCTTCTGATGGCCAGGGATTACACCTTTCGCATTTGTCAAAAGTTAGGCATTTCAATAAATTGCGAAAAGTCTGTTTTGTCGTCTTGTCGTACTATTACCTTCATAGGTGCAAATCTAGACACAGTCGACATGTCTGCGAGACTAACAGATGAGAGAATAACAGACATACACAAACTGGTCTCATTCCTTTTCAACAACAACAGAATCAAAGCCAGGTTAGTTCTGAAAGTGCTGGGAATTATGGCGGCGGCCATACCTCTGCTTCCATTAGCCAGATTCCACATGAGAATCCTTCAATGGATGCTCTTTACACAATGGTCATACCAGCAACTTCCAATGTCCCACACCATTATGATCACGCAGACGTGCAGAGATCATCTCATGTGGTGGATGTCTTCCCTTCAGCTCTTTTTGGGAAGACCCTTTGTTCCTCCCCCTCCGGTTGCTACTCTGACAACGGACGCCTCCCTGATCGGGTGGGGGGGGCATTATCAGGGCAGTACGGTCCAGGGCACATGGCAACCAGACGAATGCCACTTGCACATAAATGTTCTGGAGATGAGAGCAGTGCTTTTAGCGTTGCAAGCCCTTCAAGACTCTCTTCCCTTGGGAACAATTGCAATCCAGACAGACAACATGTCTGTAGTGTGGTACATCAACAAACAAGGCGGAACCAGGTCCTACCCCCTGTGTCGAGAAGCACTCAGATTGTGGCAATGGGCGATTTCTTCTCAGCGGTTTCTGATAGCAACGCACATCCCTGGGAAGTCCAATCAAATCACGGACAAGTTGAGCAGAGCTATCCTCATGCCTCACGAGTGGTCTCTGAAAGACTCTGTTGTGAGAGAAATTTTTCTCAAGTGGGGTCAGCCTTGCTGCGATCTTTTTGCTACTCCCCAAAACAGCAAGTGCAGAGATTATTTCACTCTATTCCCTTTACCAGGCCAGCCCAGCAGAGGCGCTCTAGTCCAAGTTTGGCCCCGGGACTTCTGTATGCATTTCCCCCTTCCCACTAATCTCTCAAGTGATACAGAAAGCTATCGCTCAGAAGGCCTCGTTGATCCTCATTGCTCCTTACTGGCCTCGACAGGTGTGGTTCCCCTTTCTACATCAATTTCTATTGGAGCGACCTTGGCATCTGGACCTAGATCCAGATCTTTTGATCCATCAGTCGGGTCAGTTTCATCGCTCCCTCCCCTCTCTGAACCTCACTGCTTGGTTCCTCCAGTTCCATCCTTAGCCAGGCTTCCTCAATTATCTCACTCTGTTCGAGATATTTTGATAGCTTCCCATAAATCTTCCACTCGGAAGATTTATTTGAGTAAGTGGAAACGCTTCACATATTGGGCTCAAGGAAGGGACATAGATCCTTTCACTGCTTCCATCCAAATAGTCCTTGATTTTCTAGCTGAACTCTTCCATGCAGGTTCATCTCCTTCTACTCTTAAAGTTCAATTGGCAGCTATTTCTAACTTTCATGTGGGTATTTCTGAGTCTGCCTTAATGTCCCACAAGCTTTGCAAAGCCTTTTTGAAAGGAGTTTTTCTTCTCAGACCTCCTATAAGAAATCCTCCTTCTCCTTGGGACCTAAATTTAGTTCTTACTTCTTTGATTCTTCCCCTTTCGAACCTGCAGCCTCCTGTTCTTTAAAATTGCTATCATGGAAGACTCTCTTTCTGGTAGCTATTACTTCAGCTAGAAGAGTTTCAGAACTTCATGCACTCAGCTGTCGACCTCCTTATCTATTGTTCCATAAGGACAGGGTATCTTCTGAACCAACCCGTCCTTTTTGCCTAAGGTAGTCTCGGCGTCTAACCTAAATCAAAGCATTGACCTCCCTGTCTTTTTCCAGAATATTCCAATAGGTCTGAACAAAAATTACACTGGCTAGATGTTCATCGTCAGTTGAGGTACTATTTGGATAGAACAAAACAATTCAGAAAATCTGACCAGCTGTTTGTCTCCTATGCAGAAGGCAGAAAGGGACTTTCAGTTTCAAAGGTATCATTATCTAGATGGCTAACATCTCTGATTTCCCTTGTTTATGAAATTAGACACCAAAAGCTGCCTAATAAGCCTAAGGCCCATTCCACCAGAGCTTTGGCTACTTCTTTAGCCTTCCAAGACAGACTGCCTATTGACACCATTTGTGCAGCGGCTACTTGGGCTACTCCTCACACTTTCATTTCTCATTATAAGTTGGATTTAGCTTCTAGGCATAGAGCTAACTTTGGTTCCACTGTTCTCAGGAGTCTGTTCCGTTAGGCCACCCGGGACAAGGTGCTAGGGACGCGGTCCCATCCAGCAAGAATGAAGGCGAGATAGACAACTTCAAAAAACCAAAACGGACCAGCATGTATAGGATGTAAAGTAATAGTTTATTGCTTCAATAAATCCATGTATCAGCAATAGTAAAAAACCATGCTGAATAAGCAAATAAGCAAACCGGTTTCGGCTAATGTTAGCCTTTCTCAATGCCAAATATCCATTAAAATAAAACACCACCATTTTGAAACATACTTATAGTCCCTCTCTTAAAGAGATATTGCCCAATTGTAAAAATATTAATATTAAATGTACTCCCCAAATACAGATATCCTCAAAATGTGCACCACATGTTCAAAAATCAATTATATATTTAAACAAAAATAAATGTAGATATATCCCATCCAGAAAATCTGGCGGATATAAAACATATACTCCAAACATATAATATTATATAACAAATATAACAAATATGATACCAAGCAAATAACCTGCCATTATAAATATATAACAATACATATATGGCTGGAATATAATGTTTAATATTAATAAGACCGCCCATAATAAATATATTGAAAATGTATATAGCATGGTTATTTGCATACATAAAAAAATTGGAATGAACATGTGTTTACAACCTAATAAATTGGTTCCAATGTATTCAATCCTGGTCTAAAAAGACCCCCTAACCCGATAATCCATTTGTACTCCATGTCATTGAGTTTCTTGTGCCATCCTGCTTTGAATTTTCGATGTAAAGTAATTCTATCTATAATGATGAATGTGAAATGAGCAGAAGGGTGTTCAAGGGTATGTTTATACAGAGCGTTGGTCATACGTTTATTTCTAATCGCACTTATATGTTCACATGTTCTTTTTAGTATTCTGAGGAGCGGTGGCCATTTTGACTTTTTTGGTTATTCATTATGGACAAATTTATATCAATACATTGTGTTTGTTGTGAATACATGCATGTTACATTTTTGCAGAAAGGTTTTTTCACATTCAGGGTCTGTTCTTCACAGTTGCATCAGGTCTTGAATATATGTTAGGAGGGTGTTATACTCTGGTTATAAGTTTCATTTATGATCTGTCGCATGGGTTTAAACAGCGGTTTGCAATGATGGTTTGCGGTTGGGGGAAATGATCATTACGATCGGTTTGCTGTTTTGTAACAGTGGTTAGGGCCGGCCAGTGAAACTTTCAGGATCACGGATTATTCAAACTATAATTTGATTTGGAGCTCGCATGCCCTTGATATTATTTATTCACTAGACAGGGGTTATTACACAGCGAATTATATATACCCAGTTTTTTTTGGGTTTCATTAGATACAGGTTGTAGGAAGCACACTGTTCAATACTGTTTTTTAGATATTAACTGGCATTATTGGTTGGGATACAGTCATTCCTTATTAATAATAGTATTTTTTTCATTGGATCTTAATTTTTCTGGAACATCCTCAGCAGGAAAATATTTGGGCAAAAATTTACTACTTATTGGTTTGGTTATGTGTGGTCAAAATATGTTCAACACTGCATTTATAACATTTTGAGATCTGAATAAGGAGACCTAAATAATTTTAGTGTTGGGTAGCATTGGCTATTATAATACCAGATGAGATGAAGGTCGATCTGGTTTAAAATCATTTATTGCTCATTTGAATTTTGTTTAACATAGACCATATCAGTACCAGATGAGACGAATGTCATTCTGGTTTATAATTATCATTCTTGCTTCTTTGAAGTTGTTAAAGTCACCTCAATACCAGAGGAGATGAAGGTCGATCTGGTTTAAAATTAATATTATTCATCTGGCTTATTTCAATCCTGTCTAACACAGGTTATATTAGTACCAGATGAGACGAATGTCATTCTGGTTTATAACTATTATTTTTGCTTCTTTGACGTGTCAAACCAGTTATATTTTCTATCAGGGAATTGGTTCCCTTTGAGGTTGTGCCTCATTTATTAGTATTGTGACACTGGCTGAGACGAATGTCATTGCAATCAATATATTTTAGCCTGAAACACCAATTTATCTTTTGTCATATGTAACAATATGGGTTCTTATTATTATGGATAGGTAGTGTTTTGGTTTTGACTACTACATTCCAGAAATGTCTATAGAACATTTCTTTCAATAATAGATAGATTCCCTTTTTTCTGTTTGTGACTGTTTCAGAAATTTCACAATATTGTTTTTTGTACCCTATTGGGTTTTTTTGAATTATTCCAATATGGATTTAAATGATATCTTACATGGACTAGCAGCTGATAAGGATAATTTGGAGGTGTTTGGCCTGACTACTAATGCCAGTTTAAATATGACTGATTCTATAACCAATGATGAACAAAAATGCAGTTATACATTTACCAAACTAGGGAGACAGATGAGAATTTTACGAACGAATGTTTGGCATATGAAGCTGTTCAAGGCTTATCAAGCTAAGAACACAACACCAAGGGGGCTGAGAGTACGGCTACAACCTTTGGTGGCACATATTGATGATGAGTTATCCAAAGATTGGGTTGAAGCACAACATTCAGCATCCATGCTTTTTGTAGGTTGTTTGTTATAATATTATGACAGAATAATCACCACTAATCTATCAGATATTCAATGTTTGTGCTTGGAGGCTGAACAATTTAATAAGCAGCAGTATTATTCTCAGCATGTCTCCAATTTGGCTAAAGATTTGTCTGTTCTTGAAAAACAACTTATGAAAAGAAAGATTAACAAATTTCAGCGTGATCTTATGGACTATGAAAAAGGCAAGCCTTTTATTAGTCAAAAAACAGTTAGATTCAGTGAACCAAAAACCACTCAGAGGGGTAACAATAACAAGAAAAGACCTAGGTCAATCCTTAGACATCAACATATCTCTTCAGATTGTACTTCTGAGGAAGAAACTTCTTCCACCACTGATGGAGAAGTGTCCTCATGCCAGGCGTCCCCAGTGGCGAAAAGAAGACAGATGCCCCCTTTAGATCAAAGGGTAGGAGGAGGGGGGCAGAAAACACAGATCTAGGTTCAAATACCCCAGCTCTACAGAATCTGTTGAAACAAATGATACAATAATTAATAATGTTCATAATATTTCTTCCACTGTTCTTTCCCCTGCTCAGATTACACTTTTAAATAAAGGATTGAACTTTGTTCCAAGTTCTGTGGTTCCTGAACATGATTTATTAAATGATGTTAACAATTTTTGCAGACTACTCAATCTGAAAATATTTTTTTCAGATAAGAATGACTCTCAAAGATCTACTGAATTTAGATTCAGAAAATCCACTTTTGTTGCTCCAATGAACAAACATGTTTCTATTTTCAGGGAATGTATCATGAAGGAGTTACACTATGCTAATGTATATCAACCACAATTTAATAATCTATGCCCCATGGAAAGACAGGCCTTATTAGATCTCAAAAACAATCATCAGCTAGTCATTACAATGGCTGACAAAGGAGGTGCCATAGTGGTAATGGATTATCAAGCTTATACTAATGAGGCTCTTCGACAACTATCTGACTCTAGTTATTACAAACAGCTAAAGGTGGATCCTACTCTACGTTTCAAGGCTGAAATAGATAGGTTTTTGGAAGTGTCTACTACTCAGGGGGTGATTACGGAAAAGGTAGCTAAGGAGTTACAGGTGGAGGAACCTTTTCCCCAATACCTGTATCTGTTACCTAAAATTCACAAGGATGCAAAAAACCCCCCAGGCAGACCCATTGTTTCTGGGCGTGGTTCTTTAACTGAACCTCTATCGACCTTCCTTACTGTATATTTAAAACCATTATTGAAACAGATTCGATCGCGTATACAGGATACAACTGAGTTTCTCAATATAGTTCAAGACTCACAACTAGAATCCTCGTGGTGGTTGTGTACCCTTGATGTAGCCTCATTATACACAAGCATACCACATGAATTAGGCATTTTAGCTGTTTCATACTGGCTTTACAAGTCTAAATTATATTCTACAGAATTTAACAATTTTCTGACTAAACTGACCGAATTTGTATTATGTAAAAATATTTTTCATTACAACGGCCAAGTTTATTGGCAAATTAATGGCACAGCAATGGGGGCGTCATTCGCCCCCATATATGCCGATCTGTTCATGGGTTATTTTGAGGCGACATATATATATGATACACATCACAACTTTTTTTTGCCACATCTAGATATTTGGAGAAGATATTTGGATGATTGTTGGATGGTGTGGCGTGGAAATAAGGAACAACTTTCTAATTTTGTGGACTATCTAAATGACAACAGTTTTGGAATTCGATTTTCAGCTAATATAGAACATGGTAGCATTGTGTTTTTGGATGTTTTGGTTACCAGACTTGAGGATCATACCTTAGCCACGTCGGTTTACAGGAAATTTCCTCAGTACAACACTCTGCTGCATGCGAATAGTTGTCATCCACGCCACATCATCCACAACATCCCCAAATCTCAGTTTATGAGGATGAAAAGAATATGTTCTTCTCCAGAGGATGGCTCTAATTTTTGTGATGACCTTGTCAATAGATTTGTTGATCGTGGATATCAAAAATATACCATTTTCAAATCTTTGAAAACAGTTAACAATTTATCACGTTCTGATTTATTACAATACAAATCTAAACAACATTTCATGTCTGGATCACGGAACAATTCCACTTTGAGGTTAGTCACTACATATAGGGCTAATACTAATCGATTTCTTGATATAATTAATCAACATTGGGATATTCTACGCTCCCATGAAATCCTGAACCGTATATTACCTCAACAATGTTCCTTTTCTTACCGCAGGGGAAGAAATTTAAACTCTTTTCTAACTCATTACAAGAGATACAGTTCACATAACTCATTACAGACCACTTTGGAGGGAAAAACACTTAAGGGGAGTTTTCCATGTGGCCATTGCTCATTTTGTAAACATATGCCTAAAACTTGTGAGTTTTCTAGCAGAAACACATCTCAGGTTTTTGAGATTAGGATGTTTGCTAATTGTAGTTCAGACTGGGCTATATATTTGGCCACTTGTAATTGCTCCGCATTTTATGTGGGACAGACCTCCAGGCCTGTTAAATTCAGGGTTTGTGAACATATAAGTGCGATTAGAAATAAACGTATGACCAACGCTCTGTATAAACATACCCTTGAACACCCTTCTGCTCATTTCACATTCATCATTATAGATAGAATTACTTTACATTGAAAATTCAAAGCAGGATGGCACAAGAAACTCAATGACATGGAGTACAAATGGATTATCAGGTTAGGGGGTCTTTTTAGACCAGGATTGAATACATTGGAACCAATTTATTAGGTTGTAAACACATGTTCATTCCAATTTTTTATGTATGCAAATAACCATGCTATATACATTTTCAATATATTTATTATGGGTGGTCTTATTAATATTAAACATTATATTCCAGCCATATATGTATTGTTATATATTTATAATGGCAGGTTATTTGCTTGGTATCATATTTGTTATATTTGTTATATAATATTATATGTTTGGAGTATATGTTTTATATCCGCCAGATTTTCTGGATGGGATATATCTACATTTATTTTTGTTTAAATATATAATTGATTTTTGAACATGTGGTGCACATTTTGAGGATATCTGTATTTGGGGAGTACATTTAATATTAATATTTTTACAATTGGGCAATATCTCTTTAAGAGAGGGACTATAAGTATGTTTCAAAATGGTGGTGTTTTATTTTAATGGATATTTGGCATTGAGAAAGGCTAACATTAGCCGAAACCGGTTTGCTTATTTGCTTATTCAGCATGGTTTTTACTATTGCTGATACATGGATTTATTGAAGCAATAAACTATTACTTTACATCCTATACATGCTGGTCCGTTTTGGTTTTTTGAGGTCTTGTTGCTTTTGGACCGTGCACGCTGGTCCCACGTGCGTGATACCTTTGGTTTGGTTGCAGTCGCGAGATAGACAACTTAACATATAGAAGTTATGTTCTTACCATAACGTTCCATGTTAGTTGTCTTCTTCTCGCCTTCTTCTTGCGTCCCACCCTCCTTCCCCCTGGCCTGGACAGACCTAGAGGAGTTGTGATTGTGACCTCTCTTTCTACCACCTCTTTTCTTAGGCATATGCTGTTGTGCATATTTCCTGGATCAGGATATAGGTCACCCTTCTTTCCCCCTGGTTTTAGAGGTGGACTTTGTTTATAGTTATTCTGATACTATTATAAGCTGGGGTTAGCTTACAAACGAGATCTGAGGTAACTCACGCCTAGCATTGTGGGATATAAGGGGAGCCTCGAGCCGGTGGAACCAACTCTCGAGCTTTTAGAGTGGCCGAGTCAGAGCCGAGGTCGGCTCCGAACCCATCCAGCAAGAAGAAGGCGAGAAGAAGACAACTAACATGGAACGTTATGGTAAGAACATAACTTCTATATCCTGTTCATTGGATCTGATTTGGCAGCATCAGTGATCCAGCCTCGAGCCCCTTTAACATTTTCTCTCCCATAATGTACCATTCCCCCAAACAACCTTAAATGTAATTTGCCACCTGCGTGAACGGACGTAGATCTTGGCAGCTAAGTGCTCCACCTTGCTTTTTTGAATCCTTTAGCAATACTTAGGCAATATCTTTTTCTGCCCTGTAGTTAATTCTCTCTTTAACTATTTCTAGCAATAGTTAGCCATTAAGATGCCCTTTTCTGAGCCAGTTTCTAAGTATTTCTTGTTGTTGCTGTTGTAAGCACCTTTTGTCAGGGTGTTTCTCAAGAGTGCTTCTGGAGTCTGTTTTCCTCTTTTAGAGTTTAGTAGATTTAAAATTAGGTAGAGTTTAACTTTTTTCCCTGTTATAGCCTTCTTTGTTACTGTTAGTAGAAATGGATACTTTTATATTTAGAAATTAGAAATTTATAGTAGATACTTGAAATGTATAGCATGTTGTTAGTAGTGGATAGTTTTATGTTTAGAATGAGAGATTTAGATACTTAAGGCATTTATACAGTACTGTTATTGCTGTTGTGTTTCGATAATTATGTGTGTGTGTGTGTGTGTGTGTGTGTGTGTGTGTGTGTGTGTGTGTGTGTGTGTGTGTGTGTGTGTGTGTGTGTGCACGCGTGCAAGATCCCATCACAGGATTTGAACAACCAATGCGTTGTTTGTCTTGGGACAGCTCATCTCAAGGTGGACTGTGAAATTTGTAAATGTTTCAGGCCTGGAGTCCACTCTGATCAAAAGAATAAGTTCATTTTGAAAGGGTCAGTCCTCCAGATCCAGAAACCACAAAAACTGAAAAACAGTCTGAAAAACACAGTAAGCCTCAGGACTCTGATCTGAAAAAAAGACCAGTGAAGCTTTTGTCCCAATCTGTGGCTCTGAAACAGCCAAGACTTGAAGACACTTTGGTCAGGACACCAAAATATACTCCCCCAGCAGATCCAAACACCTTGAATCCAGTTTCTACTGAGCCTGTTTTTTTGTTAGACTCTCCTAGGAAAAGAGGCTTTCTAGGAGAAGCTGGATCAACCCCCCCCCCCTTTCATAGACTTTTAACTGTGCTTTTAGCACATTCCTCCAGGTCCTACAGGAGTACCTCTGAAGCTGACTTGGACCATTTGATGCAGAGTTTACTGAGGACACAAATGGAATTGGGGGTCATTCTGACACCTTCTACTCTAAACAGTCAGATCTGTCCAGTTTATCCTGATCTTTGCTCCTTCTCCAATTTGGTTTTCCACTCTGGTGCATTTAGATCCATTGTTTAACATAGGCTGGTGTCCTTGGATTGGAATTCTCAAATAGGTTTGACTCTGAGGTTACTTGGATCTGACTCTGTCGATCCTGATCCCTTTGGAGCCAACACTATCCCAAAGCTGATGGGTTGGGTTAACGATGTCTACGCTGGCTTCAGATCTTTTGCCATTGTTGGGGCTGTCTGCCTTCCACCTCTTGGGTCTGATCCTCACATTGGGAGTGACAAACTATTTGGTCCCAGAGCCTCTTCATTTTCGTGTCAGATCCAGAACTCCAAAGGGAGTTTCAGATTCATTGACTAGAGAGAGGTCTTCGGATCATTCCCAGACTGGATAGACTTTTCAGGTGTTGGAAAAGATTATTGGTTCTCCAACTGGAATCCATACTTGCCCTCATCCAAGATCAGATATAACCAGAAACTCCCTTTATATTTTGCCTCCCTCTTCTCTTCAGTTGGGCAGTCTTTACCCTCTGCTCCACAGTAGCTTCAGTCTTCTGAGTGGTCAGACAAAGCCATCCCTGATGCTTTAGAAAAGAGGGTGTGCAAAAGGTAGCACATAGACTCCCCATTGGAGTCTCCAACCTCAGATTCTGACTCAGAGTATTGAGGCCTGGAGGATGCCTCCTTTATCAATATCATACAGCACATGCACCAGAAGGGAGCTTGGCCCATAGACTCCCCTTAGGATGAGATGGTCCTGAATGAAGCCTGTGGTTCGATGTCCTCTACATCCTAGGTGGTAATTCCAAGTGATAAGCATACAGATGTTGTCAGAAAGCAGACAGTTGTGAGGCAGTCTCAAAGAATCCTGATAAAATACTCAGACCCTCTAAAGACTGGCAGTTCTGGACTAGATCTCCTGCAGTGGACTCCATTATTTTACAGCAGCTGTGAAAAACGAATTATCAGAAGACTCTTGTTTCATCCACCCACCTAAAACAGAATCCAGGAGGGTGGATAGGCTACAGAAGCAGGCATATGGATCATATCTTGGAAGAATCAAGTTTCCATTCATGAGGGTCTGCCCTGGTCCTGCTCACATTTTTTCTCTGATGGAATGTAGGATACCTGTATAGTGAGATTATGCTGTGAAGCTATATTTCAAGCTAAGACATGGTTCCCCTTGTTTGTTGATGCACCACATGACTGTGGCATTGTCTGTAACTACTTGAAGAGGTCCCAGGGACCAATGATGGTTCATGGAGTTGAGTGCCTTGATCATGGCAAACATCTCATTGATATTTATGTGCTTGCATCTGTCTTTGGTGTCCCACACCCACTGCACCTTTATCCCTACTGAATCTACTCCCTATCAAAGTCCAAAGTGTTTGTGGTGACTGACTGCTTTGGAACACAGAGGAAGAAGGGAAACTTGGATCTGTAGCCTCAACCAAATGATTTCTCTTCTGACAAACCCCAGCACTGGGATTTGAAAATATAAAGGGTGTTGATGATGGAACCAAAGACATTTCAGATGCCACTGTATCTTTCTCATATGACGTCTTGCCAGGGGTATCATGAGAATCATAGATGCCATGAGACCCAAAATCCTGAGGTATTTCCTCGCAGTGACCAAAGTTTGAGTGGAAAACCTTAGAAATAGATCTAGATATAGATCTGTTTTCTGCTGTGGAAGAAAAGCTGTTTGAACGGAGGTGTCTAACTGACATTCCTGGTACACAATCCTGTGTGAAGGAGTCAAGAAAGACTTTTGAATTTCTCTTTGAATCCCAGCTTGTGTAAGAGATCTCTCACCCAAGACAGAGATTCCTGATGCCTTGCAAAAGATTCTGCAAAGATAAGCAAGTCACCTAAATATGGAAAAAATGTGGATACCCTGTAGTCTGCAGTGAGGTATAACTGGAGCTAGATAGTTTGTGAACACTCGTGGTGCAGTAGGTAGTCCAAAGAGTAAGGAAGAGAACAGATTATATAACCCAAGCACACAAACCTTAAAAACATCTGAAATCTGGTCAATAAGGGTGTGATGATAAGCATAGTGTAATTCTAATGTTACTTGGAAATTTGAAAGAGAAAGAAGGGGTAATAGGATGTGAGGTGACATCATTTTGAATTTGGGCACTATTACAAGCAGGTTTATGAAACAAAGATTCAGAACTGGTTTCCATGCATTTTCTTTCATTGGCTCTTGGAACATCCTTGAATAAAAACCCTTCCCCACATGGGAAGGATGAACTGTTTTTATCACTCCTTGGAACCGCTTGTGATGTAGGTGACCTTTCAAAATGGTAGAGCAAAAGGAAGCCTGGGTTCTGGAGATGCAGTCCAACTTATAATAGTTGACAGAGGTCTGTATGCCTGGAACACCAGGTAGCAGTCTCACAAATCTCCCCAATCAAAGATTTTCTAAAGGAGGCTATGGATGTAGCTACAGATCTAGTGGAATGGGCCATAGGTTTACCCAGTAAGGTCTTTTTTTGATCAGAATAAATGAAAGTAATACAGTTCAAAAGACGCCTAGAGTGAGATATTTGAAGAGTTTCTTGCCCAGCTTATTGGAGGCAAAGGAAATGAAAAGCTGAGCACCTTTCCTGAATAGCTTAATGTTGTGAATGTAAAAATTTGACTGTCCTTAAATGTCTTGGGTTTGCAAAATGTATTCTCCTTTATTAAAATAATTTGGGAAGAAAATTGTCAAGTGAATAAGTTGGGACAAATTAGAGTCCATAGCTACTTTTGGGTAAGTAAGGATTTGTCCTGAGAGATACCCTGTCTTATGAAAGATGGAGGGAAGAGGAAGAGGAAAGAGCTTGCAGCTCTGAAACTCTACTGGCCAAAGTAATGCCCAACAAAAACAGGGATCTGATGTTGTCAATCTTCATTTATTCTTGACCTATGGGACTCGGTTCTGAGTCTCAGAACCAGCTCAGCAGTTACAACAGCTTGCGCAAACCAAAAACTCCTGAGCCAAGTTTCTACCTAAAATGCCTCTCTCTAAATTACTTCAGATCTCATTTGCAGCTGTTATCATAAAGACGTTTCAGCCAAACTCTTGAGCTAAGTAAAACAATTGTTTACTTCTACTTCAAATTTCTATTTCATACCTAGTTAGCTTACTTCTGTATCCCTTAAAGTACTCTCTCTTTTTCCTTTAATCTTCACTTGTTGTTGTTTTTGGGGTGAGTGTTATTTCTTCCTCGTGCCATTTTTGGTATCTATCTTACCATTGTTGGTAGTGCTGTCTCTTTTTCCTACATCTGGTAGTTTGGCATACCATCGTTGGTAGCCCTTCCTTCCTTTTCTCCCTTTCCTTTATCTGTGTGTGTGTGTGTGTGTGTGTGTGTGTGTGTGTGTGTGTGTGTGTGTGTGTGTGTGTGTGTGTGTGTGTGTGTGTGGTCATTGTCTTCAGTATGGCAGATAAAAGCAAGGGAACTACTGGCTTCAAATCCTGTTCTGGTTGTGGCAGAAAAATGCTCAACTCAGATGGTCATGTTTCTTGTGTATATTGTTTGGGCCTGGTGCACTTAGAACAGCAGTGCAATATTTGTCAAGCCTTTAGCAACCACACCCTAGCTGAGAGGAAGAATAAGGTTATTTTAAAAGGTTTATTAAAAACATCATTTGAAGAGGCCTTGTCTGGTCAGCCTGGTTGTCCTTCAACTTCTTTCTCAAAAAAGAGAAATAACTTGGTGCTGACTTCACTCTCAGCTCCGGCTCATAAAAAGTTAAGACGTTCAATTCCCACAGCTCCTGTGGAACTGAAGGTGGAGTTGACACCTATGGAACCCTGTCCTTCAGTTCCGGTAGTAGTAACTACCAAGGCACCTCCACTCTTGGCGCCATCCATCTTGGTGCCGACCCTCTGAAAGTGCCTCTCCTTCTTCTGTACTGGTTACAGGCAAACAGTAATTTTGGAACTGGTTCTTTCCCCAGCGCCTAAAGCCCAGGAACCATGGTTTATTTTTGTTCTCAGAACCACGTACTCTCCTTCAATTGACCCCTTTGTGGGGCAATTACCAAGTCCCTTTTTGGACAGGCCAGAATCTCCTTCAGCCTTGTCAGTATAATCCTCTAGGAGTCTGACAGAAGTGACGTTGTGAGGTTGGTGTACCAGCTCCTCGTGGTGAGGGGTCTCTCCACTTCCTCCCAAGCTTCACTACCTACTGGAGATAGGCATCTTTCTCCACGGACTCCACCAGATATTCCTTCTCTAACCACTGTGGCTTTAGAGATTTCGGCTCCAACTTCCCTGATTACAGCTGCCCTGGTGCCAACAGCTCTTGTGTCTTCAGCACCAGTCTCTGCCCCGAGTTCTTCGGTTGCTTCAGAGTCATTGGACTCCCGGGGGTCATAGCTCCATGATTCCATTTGTGAGCTCCTCCATGGCTCCAACTTTATTTATTATTTATTTATTTTACATTTGTTGACCGGGCTAGTCTGGCTGGATACATGTCCATTTTCAGCAGAGGCCGAGGAGAAACTCCACTAAATACTAAGTACATTACAAAATATTACAAATGTTTATAAGTAACAAATTAGAAAATCATAACATCACACAGAATGCAAGATAGATTCAGGAGAAGCACATTTCGATGAGCAGTTAATACCATATTAGCAATTTTACATAGAATGTACCTAGGTCGATTAGTACTGTAAAAGGAGAAGAAATAAGACAGATACTAATAGGAAGAGTGAAGGAGAGATGTAGTATGAGAAAGAAAAAGGTTAGCCTGGTGTACTGCAGGAACAAAGCCAATGATTTAGGTAGTACAGTTTAATTTTCTGTTTGAATTGAGGCAGGGATGTAGTCAAAGTTATGTCACAAGGTAAGAGATTCCAGCATTTACCTATAGTGTTAGTGAAAAGAGAACAACCTGCTGTGTTGTTTGCCTTTATTGATTTAGTCATAAGTTTACTAGAGGAGCTGCAGTTCAGATTATTATCTGGGATTAGGAGTTGAGAGAGTATAGGGGTGTTGTCAGGTAGGTGTAATATGTTGTGAGCTATAGTGAGTTGAGGAATTTTTAGGTAGTTTTGAAATTGAGCCAGCCAAGTTGCTTTAGATTTATACAGTGGTGAGTCCTAAAGGGGTTACTAGTGGCGAAACGTGCTATGTTATTATAGCAAGTTTCAAGTTTGTTAAGATTGTTTTTCTTGAGGTTGGTATAAATGGGAGAAGCATATAGGAGAGTAGATAGGAGATGGGTTTGAGCACATTTGGTTCTTGTTGCTGGGGTTAGAAAAGGTTTAATGATATAGGGATCCAATTTTTTGTTAACAACCTTGATGGTGTTGTTTATGTGCTGATCGAAGGAAAGATGATTGTCAATGGTTATTCCAAGAAGTTTAGTAGTTGGATCAGGCGAGATGATAGTGCCATTATTAGAAGAAATGGTAAAGTTTAAAGGGGGGGACCGAGAGGTGGGGGAGAAGAGGAGGAGTTTAGTTTTGCATTTAGTAGGAGAAACCGTTTAGAAAACCAAGTTTCTACTTTGTTAAAGGTATTTTGTGTTAAGGATGTCAGTTCAGTAGAAGAAGGTGCGGAGCAGATAAGGGTAGAATCATCTGCATATTGTATGCAGGTAGCTTGTGGTATAGCAGTCTGAAGATCGTTTATAAAGAGGGTGAACAGAAGTGGACCTAGAATGGAGCCCTGGGGAACTCCGATGGAAATGGGCAAGAGAGAAGAGATGTGATTTTCCCAAATTACTGCTTGTTGTCTGTTGTTAAGGTAAGATTTAAACCAATTTGTGGCTAGTTTATCACAAGGAAGAGATTGAATATTGATTAAGAGAGAGTGGTTAACCATGTCGAAAGCTTTTGAGAGATCAATGAAAAGAGCGGAGGAGAGAGAATGGTTGTTTCGATTTTTGTTGATAGTATCTATAAAGGAGAGAAGGGCAGTGGTGGTACTATGATGGGGTCTAAAACCATGCTGGCAGTTTGCTATTATGTTGTGGAGGGAGAGGTGGTGTACCAGTTGCTGGTGAATACATTTTCCATTATTTTTGCAAGGGGTGAAAGAAGGGCAATTGGTCTAAAGTTGGAAAGGTCAAGGAGTTTCCACCTTTATGAAGTGGTATAATATAGGAGACTTTCCATATATCAGGGATGGTTCCTTCTTGGATAGTTCTGTTGATGAGTAAGGAAATAGGATAAGCAATTTCTTTAGCAGCTTTCTGAAGGAAAAGAGAAGGGAGCTTGTCAGCAGAAGGGGTGCAGGGTTTAAGTTTGTGAATGAGTTTGAAGATGAAAGAGGTAGATATAGGTTTTAGCGAAATTGAGGGAAGAGGTAGTTCTGTTAGGTGGTATATGAGAGTTGTTAGTGTTCATTTGTTTGGCTAGGGTTTGAATAGTTTCAGAGAAAAAGAGTTGAAAGCATTGGCAGTCTGGAGAGGGGTTTCTGGGTCAGCATTTAGAGGGAAGGAGTTTCGCAGTTCCTGGGGAAAGAAGTCTAGTTACTGATGGGCAGAACTGTTTAGGGTTGTTAATGTTTGTCCCCTGGAGGATACAGTAGAAGTTTTTCTTGTCAGAGATTATTGATTTTTGCTAAATTTGGCGGAATTTAACTAAGTCAGGGTTTAGTTTATTACATCTCCAAGATTTCCATGCTTTGTTTCTAGCAAGCATGAGTTTTTTTGTGTTGGTGGTCAGCCATGGGGTCGATTTGGTCTTTACTCTAATAGAGCGTTCTGGTGCATGAGAATCAAGTATAGATAGGAATGTGGAATTAAAGAATAATACTGCTTCTTCTAGGGGAGTGTTTTAAAGAAATCCCAATAACATGCACTCAGTTCGGCTTAAAAAGGTCTATGTTAAAGTGTTTGACTGATCGAATTAGCCTTGTATTTGGGAGGTTAACAAATTCTGATTTTTGTCTAGAAATGTAGGTTAGGCAGTGGTCGCTGATGTCATCAGGCATAATACCTACCTTATAATGTGTCTTAACTTTATTAGTTAGTATCCAGTCTAATATACTCTCTTTCTTACTGGGTTTATTGACTCTTGTAGTTGAGGTAATACTTTGTGAAAACCCATGTAGGTTAATATGGGAGGTGGGATTGACTGTATTTATAGTGTTCCAGTCTATGTTAACGTCACCAAGAATTATGGTTTCTTGGGGGTAGTTGGTAGAAACCCAGCTTAAAAAGTCTTCTAGTATTGGAATGTTATTACCTGGGGGAAGATACAAACAAATAATGTAAATAGATTTTGTGGGGTTAAGTTGGAGTTTAATAATGATTGTTTCTGTTTTGCTATTTAGGTTTGGGCATTCTGGTTGAATAGATATGTTAAGTTGATTTTTGAAGAGTATTGCTACTCCTCCACCCTTACGTTTTAAGCGGTCGTGTCTTATTATGTTATAACCCTGGGGTACAATCTCTGAGTCTTTTGTGCCTGGGGTAGCCAGGTTTCAGAGAGGCAAAGGATGTCAAATGAGTGTATATCTAAGAGGGCATGGATGAAAGGTATTTTGTTATTTATGCTTTGGATGTTAAGGTGTCCTATAAGGAAGTTATTGTTGGGGTTAGGCAAGCAGTTTTGGGGAGGTGGTGAGGTAGGGCCAGGGTTGGGGTGGATGTCTCCATCTAGTAGAGTAGGATTAATAAGTTTTGTTAAGTAGTTCTTATTTAGAATTGTTAGAGATTTTGATTTTGCAAGATAGTAGGGGGTATGTAAGGTGATGTTGCCTATGGAATTTAGATAGGTGATAACTAGGGGTGGAATTAACATTAGGGTAGGTTGTGAATGTGAGTCTAGTAGAGGTGTGTTTATGTGTGGAGATAAGAGAGTTATCTAGTGAAATTTCAAGAAAGGTGAGAAGGTATGTAGAAAGAAGGGTGGTTGTGATTGCGATAGAGAGTACAGGCATAGTTAGTATGTAGGGAGGCATCATTTAGTAATTAGAGAGGTGAGGAAGTAGAGGGGAAAGTGTAAAGGGGAGAAAATAGAATGTGGTAAGCAATATAGGGGAAAGTCTGTAGTTTAAAGCAGTAGGTAGATAAGAAAGGATATTAATTGGAAAAGAGAAAGAAAGGCTGGAGTGGAAGGAAAGTGTAAGGAGAGTGTTTGTTAGCAGTTTCCCCAGAGTGGGGGTGGGACCATGGTTCTGAGGTTGTCCTTTCCAGTTCTGGGCTCCTTTCCCTTTATGGGGGACCTGCTTTTTAAGTGATGGAGAGGGGCTTGGCCTCTGCTGGGTCCCAGCTAGTTTCTCCTCATCAGAGCCTTTTCCAGGGATTCTGTCTGTTCTAGGGCTTTCACCAACCTCCACATCCAGGCAGCGAGCACTGACACTGCAAAACACCCCTGCACAGGGCTACCTCTTCCGATTCCTCCACAGCAGCTCCCACTGAGGATGTGCCTCAGAAAAGGTCATGTAAGAGGAAACACCTTGATTCCCCAGAGGAATTTCTCACAGAATACATGGATTTTGATGATGGGAGGGGTTCGCCATAGACACACCAGAAGATGTCTCCTTTGGAGACATTCTTGAAATATTAAAGCAGAGGGGTGATTGGAAGCCCAAGACCCATCCTCAGAGGAGTCTATGTACTTGCAAGCATTCGGTGCTCACCCATCTACCTCTTGGGTGAACCCTCCAGCTGAAGATCTTATCAAAATGATCACCCAGTGGCCATGGAAGGCCCCAGACTCCATAGAACCAATCCCTAGGAGACCAGATAAAATACTTTCAGCTCCAAAAGACCATCAGCAATGGGTCAAAGTTTTAGTAGTAGATGACATGATGGTTGCAGCAGCTACAATGAAAAAACTGGTGGAAGAAAGTTCCACAGTTCATCACACTCACTGAGAGTCTAGGGCAATGGATATATTTGGGAAGTGGGTCTATGCTTCTTCAACCTTTGCCTTGTGGTCATTGAACTTTTTGGCACAATTCACTAGACTTCAGAGGGATCTGATCAAGGAACTCTCAGGTACCTTCACAGGAGCTGTGTCTGATGAGGTTCAGGATAAAGTAGCCTCCCAGCTTGCTACCCTGGAGTCTATCTCAAACTCATCCATGAGGCTCATTGCACATGCAGCTGAAGGGACGACTAGGTCAGTGGGTTCAGGCGTAGCAATAAGGAGGCATGCCTGGATGTGCCTGTGCGAGATTGCAGAGCCATTCAAGTCTTTGTTCATCAATGCTCCATTTGACGGATCTTCACTTTCTGGTCCGAAAGTGAAAGATACCTTAGCCAGGTGTAAAAAAAGATGGAAAAACTCTTTCTTTCTGTGCACATGTGTTTTTATGTTCCTGAATGATCCTATTCCAGGAACCAGAGAAGTAGGAAAATGTGGTTCAAGAAAATTCAAGGATCTTACCATTACTCACTTGGTAATGACTCCACTTGGGGCAGGGGGGGGAGTTATAATGGAAGACGCTGACCATGGGGCAAAGGTGGCATGCATATTTCAGGGTACCAGAGATTCCTTCTCAGGGAAACCATACCAACACTCATGAAGGGAAGCCCAATTGCTTCCCTCTGGAGGCAGTTGCGGGAAGACTGTCCTTGCACCCACTGGCCTGGCAAAAGATAACCACAGATGCTTGGGGGCTAGGGATCATTTCCAGAGGTTACCATATTCCTTTCCAACTAACCCCAAAACCAGGAAGGAGAATCCCCAATGTTCACCCAATCAGAGGGATCAGGCAGCTCTGGAAATTCAAAAGCTGCTAGAAAAAACGAGTCATCCAAGAACTCCCACCAGACCAGATAGGATCCAGATTCTACTCAATGTTCTTTTTGGTGCCAAAGAAGATAGGGGACTGGAGACCAATTTTGGATCTCAGCATTCTGTACAAGTTTGTTCATCAGACAAAATTCCGGATGATCACAGTGGAAAAAAATGATTGGATGTGCTCTGTAGACCTCCAGAATGGGTATTATCATATAAAAATGGACAAATTCTCCGCTTCCATCTGGGAGCCAGTCATTATCAGTTTCGAGCTCTGCCCTTCGGTCTCACCACAGCCCCCGGGTGTTCACCAAATGCATGGCAGCAGTAGCAGCTCACCTGAGACTGCATGGATTCCGAGTGTTTCCATATCTGGACAGCTGGTTCCTTACCTCTCTCACCAGGCATCTACTCAAACAGACAAGAGATTTCACCCTAAGCATTTACTCTTATCTAGGTGTGATGGTGAATCTCACCAAATCTCAGCTAAGCCCAGCCCAACAATTGGAATTCATAGGAGCCTGCCTGAATCCGACCTCTTGCATATTTTCCTTCCTATTCACAGACTGCAGAAAATAAGATCACAGGTAGACATTATTCTCTCCAATGACAATGTTTCTGCATTACTAGTTCTACAGGCTCTGGGATCCATGGTGGCAGCCATTATTTTAGTACCACTAGTAAGGTTCCACATAAGAATCCTACAGTGGCATCTATCTTCCCAATGGTCGATTCTCACTCATCCTCTGTCTCACCTCATCCGAATTACCAATTGTTGTAAGAAGGATTTATCTTAGTGGATAGAATCTGAGGAAATTCTTTTGGGTCGACCATTTGCTTCTCCTCATTCCCAGGCCATAGTGACCATGGAAGCCTCCCAGATAGGGTGGGGGCATTTTCAGGGAAGGACTGTCCATGGTACTTGGTCCCCAGTAGTGGCCAATCTGTATGTCAATGTTCTGGAACTTAGGGCAGTGCTCTTAGCATTGCAAGCCTTTGAAACTGTCCTGCCTCTAGGAATGACTGCAGTTCAGTCAGACAACATGTCAGTAGTCTGGTACATCAACAAGCTAGGCAGAGCCAAGTCTTACCCCCTTTGTCAAGAAGCCCTCAGAGTGTGGTAATGGTTGATCTCTTCAAACAGCTTTCTAGTAGCAATGCACATCCCGGGGAGCTCAAAAGTGAGAGCAGACAAATTGAGCAGATATATCCTTCTGCCTCACGAGTGGTCTCTCAATCCCAGAGTGGCGAAGGAGATTTTCTGTTGCTGGAGCCAGCCTTGCTGTGCCTATTTGCATCCCCCCAAAACAAGTGCAGCATCTACTTTGCCCTTATCCCCTCTCAGGGGAAGTCCCTGAGAGATGCTGTCCTTCACAATTGATCTTTGGGACTACTCTGTGCCTTTTCCCTGTTCCTGTAATACCCCCTTTCTTGAAGAAGGCCATAAGACTGAAGAGCAAAGTGATTCTAATTGCCTCATTCTGGCCTTGGCAGTCTAGTTACCCTTTGTTTGACCTTATCTACTTCAACGTCCATGGAGTCTGGATCCGGATCCAGATCTTCTGTCCCATCCTCAGGGACTAGTTCATCACAACCTGAAAAACCTCAAGCATACAGTATGGTTGCTCCAGTTACATTGTTTGCCAGATGAAATAATTTGTCTTTCCCACTTCAAAACATTTTGCTAGCTTCCCATAAACCTTCCACAAGGCAACTCTACCTCAGCAAATGAAAAAGATTTTCCATGTGGGAATACAATAACAAACTTGATCCTTTCTCGGCACCAGTTGAAGAGGTTTTGCAATTTTTGTCTACGCTCTTTGAAAAAGGAGCTTCTTTTTCTACCATCAAAGTTCAGCTTGCTGCTATTTCTAATTTCCATAATGGTTTTGAAGGGCAATCCTTAATTTCACATAGGCTATGCAAGGCTTTTTTAAATGGAACATTAAGGTTAAAGTCTTGTTATAGGGAATACCTTGTCCCCTGGGATCTTACTATGGTTTTGCAATCCTATGTCAAATCCCCCTTTGAGCCCACAGCTCCCTGTGATTTGAAGTTTCTTTCATGGAAGACCATTTTTGTAATAGCTATTACATCCGCTAGGAGGATTTCAGAGATTCATGCCTTATTTCAAAAACTCCATATTTGATTTTTAATAAAGACAAGGTATTACTGAGAACCAATCCATCCTTTCTTCCAAAGGTCATATCTGAGAATAACATTAATTAATCCATTGAATTGCCAGTGCCCTTCCCTAATTTTTCCAACAAGGGAGAATACTGCTTACATCTATTGGATATCCACAGACAATTGCGTTTTTATCAAGATAGATCTAAAGATTTCAGAAAGTCGGACCAGTTAATTTTCTCCTTTTCAGGTTCTTCCATAGATAAATCAGTTTCTAAGGTTACATCGTCTAAGTGGTTAAGATAATGCATTACCTTTGTCTACAACAGGAAAAACTTCAAATTGGCAGCTGGAGTTAGAGCACACTGCACAAGAGCTATAGCCACATGTGCTGTTTTTCATTGCAAGGTTTCCATGGATGACATATGTGCAGCCGTGACGTGGGCTTCTCCACATACCTTTATTACTCATTACAAAGTGGATCTGGTTTCTAGGGGAAGAGTGTCATTTGGTTCTATGGTGCGCAGGAGTATCCTTCCATAAAGCCTCCCAAGATACAAGGTAGTTGGGGACTCTGTCCCATAGGTCAAGGTTTAAATGAAGATTGATAACATCAGATAAAGAAGTTATGTACTTGCCATAACATTCCATTTGTGTTGTCGATCTCCATTTATCCTTGACATCCCACCCTCCTTCCCCCTCCTTCAGACTCCTTGAGGAATGGACCTCATTCCTGGCTATTTGTTTCCTCATGTATGACCTTGGACATAGCCTCTTGAATGGTTATAGTATTACCTTATCCTAGTCTTTCATTATAGCTGCAAACTCGATTTGAGGTAATTTAGAGAGAGGCATTCTGGGTAGGAACTTGGCTCAGAAGTTTTTGGTTCACATGAGCTGTTGTAATGGCCGAGCCAGTTCCAAGACTTCAAACTGTGTCTCATAGGTCAAGGATAAATGAAGATCAACAAAGCAGATGGAACATTATGGTGAGTACATAACTTCTTTTTTTTGAGGTCAGAAATTTCAGTTGTGCCATGGAAGCTGTCTTGAGGGCACCTTAGTTAAAGCCTTCAGTGACAAATTCAGATCCGATTGTGGAACAGGGTCCTTGATAGGAGGTCTAAGGAGAAAAATCCTTGTAAGGGAGATCTTGCATAACTTACGAGAAGTTAAAAAATGGTCTTCCAGCCCAACATGAAAGCTGGAAATAACTACAAGCTATAACTTGACAGTGGAAAAACTGGTACCGGCTTGAAAAATAAAATGTACAAATTGGAAAATGCCAAGTAATGGTGCATAAAAGCCCTGACAATTAACCCATATATCAAAGCATTTCTGTTTGCATCAATAGATTCTCCAAGTGGAATCCTTCTCGGTTCCTGTAGAAAGCTGCCAATCTATGCATACTGATGATATTGCACTGCATATACCTTGCTGTATTTTAAAAAAAAATATTCATATTCAATCCCATATAACTGTTAAAACTGTAAATTATGTAGCTGATATCAAGGATGTCTGAATAATGGAACTGTTGCTCATGAATGAAATTGACTGTAAATGATGAAACAATGCAAATGATCTCCATAATGTCTGTATAATGGAGCTTTCCTCTCTAGAAATCCACTGAAAAAGTGCACTGTTCAGTCATACTTTCCTGTTAAACAAATGCCAATAAATACATATAAATAAATACATTCTGGGAATCCTTAAGAATTTTGACCATTTCATCTGACAGATGATGATTTCTGGCCATCATTGGAACTGGAGAAACCAGGCAGTCTCCTATTCAGAATGTCTGAGTAAGGCTTGCTGGATAGGTTGGTGACTAGATCCATAGTGGTCCAGAATCCAGGGTGGCTTCAGAAGATAAAGCTTCAGCAGCGAGCCAGATTTCTCTGTGTCAGAAGGGGGCTAGGAAGGTGACAGTTGCCTTGCACTTTATTGCTTTCTGGATGAATCTGGGAATTAGAGGAAGATGGGGATAGGTATAGAGTAGCTCCAGAGGCCATTGCTGAGACAGAGTGAACCTGGGTTTCTGTCCCAGAGGGGGACATCAAGGCAAAATCTGCTACATTTGACATTCTAGGAAGAGACAATAGTACTGCAGCAGGAAGTGCCCAAACAATGAAAAATCTGATGTGTGACCATTAGAGTTTGGGACCACTCATGAGACATGAGTAGTGACCTGCTAAGCTTATCCCCAACTCCAATACTTTAATGTGAAGAGAAGCCTCTAGAAGCTTCTAAGTTGGACCACTGACCAGCCTCCCATTGCAATTGCATCCCCACCCTGTGGAGGGTGTGTCCATGGTCAATGTAGCCCTTGTAGGGAAAGTTACAAACTGTATCCCCTCTACGGTCAGGGGAGACTTGAACTACCATCTCAGATGAGACTGGGAAGAATTCATGATAAGTATTGTTTTGGAAAGAGGATGAAGACATTAGCACTACTGAGCTTGTAACAACTATGTCAGGATTCCTATGTAAAAAAGAGTGAAGTAGACGATAAGAATAGAAGAATCCATGAGACCCAGTGCCCTTAAAGTTCCTCAAGTAGACCTCACTGCTTCCTGTCTGAACAATCAACTGGCAAGATTCTGTTCCAGAACTCCTTGCACAAAGGCCTGGAAAACAGATGCCTTTTCTTTTCCTTGGACATGAATGTTCTTGTACGCTTTTCCACCCTTTCCACAAATATTCAGGGTACTTCTGAAGATTATCTCCCAAGGTCATTGTGTTGACTCCCTTCTGGCTCAGGCAACCATGGATGTTCATCGTGTTACCCTGCTGCAGTCATCACACTTGAGTTATCCTGCCGTCAGGCGGTCCCACAGTCGGCCTGAATTCCAAAGTCTTGGTCCGGCGTCGGTTGCTGTCGCTTCTTCCCTGATGTCAGTGCGCCAGGGGTATATAAGTGGCATCTGACGCAATTTTCTTCAGTCTTTCTTGCTGCGTGGTGCCCGAAGCAGAAGCAGTTTGCAAGTGCCGGTCGGCTGACACCTGAGATTTTCGATTCGAATTTCAGTCCGAAGTCTTCAATAAAGCTAAGTACCCCATTGGGGAACCTTTTCTTGCCTCAGTCCGATGTCAGAAAAAGTTAACAATTGCATTTCTTGTGGGAAGCAAATACCTCATAAGGACTTCCATTCCTACTGTATTCCTTGCCTAGGCCCAGACCACGACATCACAGGTTGTCGGTTTTGTGCTAGGTTTAATAAACGAACTATCAAATGCCGTTTTGACTTCACACGACATTACTTTGGTAGGAAATTTAATTATATCATGCCATCGGAGCAGCCGACGACTGGCATGCATAAAAAATGCAAGGATAAGGACAGGCAGCCTAGGAACAAGCCAGACTCCGAGGCCTCTGCTGGGCCTGTCGCCGGTTCTCCGGTTTTCAGTGAGGCGCCTACGCAGTCCCTGATGACCGCAGAACTGGAACCCCAGACAGCTGCGGATTCTCAAGCGGAGTCTACTAGGCCGATGCAGCCATCTTCATTAGGCCCTTCCGACACCGGAGCAGAAGTAGACCCCGGTGCAGTGGAAACACCTTTGGTTGCAGAAGGTGTCTTCAGACCGACTACACTCACCATTAAATCTTATTCTAAGCTTAAAACTCCTTTAAAACCGAAGAAGACTGTACATCAGTCTACAGTTCAAGGCCCCATGCCTAAGAAACAGATGCTTAAGATGGCTGAAGATTTGATTACCCTAATCAGGGGTTCCCATCCCGCTCTTGATAAAAGACCAAGACAAGAAGAGGATTATGCTTCCTCTGACCAGGTTTCAATTTCCTCAGATTCTTCTGAGGAACAGGATTACACTTTTCCACCTTATGAAGACTCTGATGCTGAAGACTCTATTCCCTCAGCATCTCCCCCTGAAGACTACTCCTTTGGGGAAACTTTACATACCATGAGGGAACATTTCCACTGGGAAGGCCAGGACTACTCTGATTCTAAGAAAAGGCTCCGAGAGTTCCTTTTACTACCCCAGCACAGACCTCTTGCTATCCCTCCAGCTTTAGATATTGTGGATGATGTTTACTTGGAGTCTAGTCTAAATCCAGACTCTCTACCTCCTGCTCCAGCCAAACCAGACAGATACTACAGAGTACCTGACTCACACAAATTCCTTTATAAAAGCCCTGTGACTGACCCAGAAACAATTTCCCAGTGTCCTAAGGGAGCTAAAGCTTCTATGGCTAAAAATCCTGTGCCCTCTGAAAGGGATTCCAGAGCCCTAGATAGATGGGGAAAGAAAAAATACACCTCAGCAACTCTGGCTATGAGAGCATTAAATTGTCAGTTTCACATGCTGAAATATCAGCAATTCCTAATGTCTCAATTAAAACAAAAAATGAGCACACATACTGTACAGTCTGAATTCAAGGAAATGCAGGATCTGTTGCATGCAGCTGAACAGGTGGGCAAACATACTTTACAATGCGGGTTTGATTCATTGGAAGCTTCCTGTAGAGCAGCTGTTACTGGCTCTGTCATACGTAAACATGCTTGGTTAAAAGAACAAACCCTTCCTGATCATGTTAAAGCAAAATTATTGGATGCAGCTTTACAGCAGGATGTATTATTTGGTGTCAAAGCAGAAGAGGTTGTAAAGAAAATGGAGGATAAGGCAAAGTCTATGCAGACGGTCAAGGATTTTTTGCAGATACAACCCCCTCATTTCAGCAGAAATTGGCCAACAAAAAACTGGTCCTTTCCAGCTTCTGACAGATCACAGAGGGGCAAATACAGACGCCCAAGGGGCAGAGGCCAGTCACAGGGCCCTTACAAACCTCACCAATGGGGTTCTGCTACCCAGAAAGGAGGAGAAGACAGGCCCCAAGCTAGCAAAAGTCAAACACAATGATTCAATCCTCAAACTACCAAGCAAATCTCTCTTGGCAGCTCCCTTGGGAGGAAAATTAGCATTTTTTGCAGACAACTGGCACATCATCACAAAAGATAAATGGGTCCTAAACATTGTCTCTCAGGGATACAGATTCCACTTTTATACCTTACCAAGGATAAAAGGAATGCCAAACCTGCCACCAAATCAATGGGCAGAGGCACAAAACCAAATTACAACTCTCATGGACATGAGAGCCATTCAACAGGTACCTACACAGGAGCAAGGACAAGGATTTTACTCAAGACTCTTTCTAGTCCCAAGAAAGGACAAAGCATGGAGACTCATTCTGGATCTTTCAATTCTGATACCTATCTGCAAGTACCAAAATTCAAGATGCTAACACTACAGCAGCTTCTTCCCATGCTGGGCAAGAATGCTTGGCTAGTAACATTGGACCTCAAGGAGGCATACCTGCATGTCCATATCAGACAAAATTGCAGAAGATACCTCTGCTTCATTGCAGGTTCACTGCATTATCAATTCTCTGCACTGCCCTTTGGCTTGTCTACTGCACCCAGGGTCTTCACAAAATGCCTGGCACCAGTAATTGCATACTGCAGACAAAGAGGAATTCAAATATACCCATACCTGGACGACTGCCTTATTCAAGCAGAAAGCAAGGACATTATTTTAAAGCATCTGGCATTTGTCAAACATCTTCTAAGTTGCTTAGGGTACACAGTAAATGAAAATAAATCAAAACTAGTGCCCTCACAAAACATAATATTCCTGGGTGCCAGCTTCAATACAACAGCCCAGATGGCTTATCTCACGCCAGACAAGCAACAACAGCTGACTCAATATTTCAAAATAATGGCAACAAAGACCCAACTCCCTGCAAGAAAAATTCTGCAGGTCTTGGGATTCATGGCATCTTGCATACTACTAATACCATTTGCAAAACTGCATATGAGGAAATTACAATGGTACCTGAAAAGTGTATGGACTCAGCACAGCCACAGCTTGGAAACAATGATACCACTCATTCCCTGCCTTCAACAGGAGTTTCTATGGTGGGCACAGGCATGTCACCTCAACAAGGGTCAGCCTTTCACCTTACCCACAGCCAGGCAAACTATGACAACAGATGCATCGGACTATGCCTGGGGAGCACACATGGCAGGACAGTGCATTCAGGGCAAATGGACTACAGATCAGAGGCATCTGCATATCAGTCAAAAAGAAATGCTAGCAGTACAGAATGCCCTAACAGCTTTCAAGGACCTCTTACACCCAGGACAACTAATAATAAAGAAGGACAATACCACAGTAATGTGGTACATAAACAAGCAAGGGGGCACACATTCCTACCCTCTATGCAGGCAAGCAATGACCTTGTGGAACAATGCACTGTCTTACCAGGTTCAATTACAAGCACAATTCCTGCCAGGAAATAAAAACACATTGGCAGACGACCTAAGCAGAAACATCATGGATCCACATGAGTGGAAACTAGATCCACAGGTATTTGCAACGATAGCTCAAAAATGGGGATGCCCAGACATAGATCTGTTTGCAGGCCCCCAAAACTACCAACTTCAAAAATTTTGCACAAGGACATTCCATCCAAAAGCTTGGAGAGTGGGCGCCCTCTCATTCAGTTCCTCCACTGCCTCTTCTAGCAAAAGTACTGCTGAAAGTCAGATTAGAGAGGCCACAAATGATACTCATTGCACCAGACTGGCCAAGCCAGCATTGGTATCCAATTCTAAGCAACATGGACCACGGCCCACCATGGATTTTACCGCAGATTCCTCACCTGCTCACCCAGCGAGACAATCAGATTCTACATTGCCAGCTCAAGACTTTAAACCTGGCTGCATGGCAAGTTACCCAAACAACCAGCCAACACCTCTATCCAAAGCTGTTATGGATGTCATTCTGGAGGCCAGGAGGCCCAGCACCAGGAAAACCTATTCAGACAAAAGGCCAAAATCCACTGGATCCAAACATTCCTCAGATTCTACAATATTTAACTGAGATGCTGCACAAAGGACTTTCCTTTTCATCTATTAAGATCCACGCCTCAGCAATTTCAGCTCATTACAACACGGATCCTCCTTTATTCTCACATCCACTCCTAAGACAGTACCTCAGAGGGGCTAAGAACATAAGACCACCAAGGAGAGCACCAACACCTACTTGGGATCTCAACTTTGTTCTGGAAAAGCTTACACTGCCGACCTTTGAACCAGCTTTTTCAGCTGATTTAAAATTTCTTTCATGGAAAACTGCCCTTCTACTAGCAATAACCTCAGCTAGAAGAGTCTCAGAGCTACAGGCACTAATGGCAGTGGAGCCTTTCCTCATTTTTCATCAAGACAGAGTCTCTCTATGAACTAACCCTTCCTTTATGCCAAAGGTGGTATCCAGTGTGGCCCTTAACCAAACCATTCATTTGCCCACCTTTTTCCCAAATCCACAGAACAAAGGAGAAAGACTCCTGCACTCTTTGGACATTCACAGGCTATTACGTTACTACTTGGATAAAACTAAGGCTTTCAGAAAAACTGACCAGCTCTTTGTACCCTATGCTACAGGATCACAAGGAAAAGCTATCTCAAAACAGACCATTTCTAAATGGATAGGGCATTGCATACGTTTCTGCTACATGCATCATGGGAAACCTGTACCTGCTAACATTAGGTCCCACTCCACCAGGGCTACAGCTACATCAGCAGCCTTTCTCAGGGGAGTGCCAACCAAGGATATTCTGGAAGCTGCAACTTGGAGTTCAGTGCACACCTTCACCAAACACTATCACTTACCTCTATATTCTAAGACTAGAGCTGGTTTTGCCACTGCAGTTTTGCAGGGCCTACTAGCTTCTTCTAACCCTGTTTAACTCCACCTCCCATCCTTAGCTTTGGGATTCAACCCAAGTGTGATGACTGCAGCAGGGTAACACGATGAACATAGTACAGTTTTGTACCTACCATAAATGTAGATGTTCGAGTGTTCACCCTGCTGCAGTCCAGGTTACCCTCCCTCCATCCCCTCTGTACTAGCTGAACTTATCTATGCCACTCTATCCTATACAACCTCTGTGGTGTATTTGCTTGTGCCTAAGGGTATTGTTTTATTTTTATCTAGCTCTATATATATATATATATATATATATATATATATATATATATATATATATATTTTGCCTACCTATTGGGGGCACCTGACATCTGGGGCAAGAAAAACTGAAGAAAATGGCGTCAGATGCCTCTTATATACCCCTGGCACACTGACGTCAGGGAAGAAGTGACAGCAACCGACGCCGGACCAAGACTTTGGAATTCAGGCAGACTGCGGGACCGCCTGACGACAGGATAACCCAAGTGTGATGACTGCAGCAGGGTGAACACTCGAACATCTACATTTATGGTAGGTACAAAACTGTACTTTCTCCTTTCTTTTGGAAATGGCCAGGGAAAATGACCACAAGCTTCCTTACAGACTGGATCTACTCATGAAGAATGGAGTGTTTGATACACCCCAACATCAATCAACTTCAGTTGACAGCCTGGATAATATGGTCTTAATTCCTTTTAGGTAAGAAAACCTGCTGCAAGAAAATCATATATTAACAACTGGAAAAGATTTTCTAGTTGGTGCCAACAACATAACCAGCACCAGTTCAGGGCTAGTTATTCTCTCGTTTTCAATATTTGTGTGAGTTACTCTCCTATGGCCTTTCTTATTCCTCTGTCAAGGTTCATTTATTGGCCACTTCTGCATGTCTGCCCATGCATCCTCCTCTTCAATCTAGTGTCATGTGAAAATGTTTTTGAAAGGGGTTTTGCATAAGAGGCCTCCAAGAAAACAGGTTGCCCTTCCTTGGGATCCTAATTTTGTGTTAGACAAGCTAAGACCTGCTCTATTTGAACCAGCTAACCTGGCTGACTCGAAGTTCTTAACATGGAAACAGTTTTACTGACTGCTCAAACCTCTGCAAGAAGGGTATCTAAGTTGCAAGCTCTTATGGTGAAATCACCCCTACCTCATATTCCATAGGGACAGGGTTTCTTTGAGAACTAATCCTTGTTTTAAGCCTAAAGTGATACCAAGTTTACTTTAAGTCAAACTAGCCATCTCCCTGTTTTCTTTCCCGAACCTAAAACTGAGGGAGTAAGGATACTCCATACCTTGGATGTCCACAGACAACTCAGGTGCTCTCTTGACTGAACTAAATCTTTCAGATTTTCACATCAATTGTTCATTTCATGTGAAGGGATGAAGAAGAAGGGACAACCTGTGTCAAAACAGTATATTTCCAAATGGTTGTCTAAGGCTGTTATTTTGCTATAATCACTATAACAAAACTATTTTGGCAGGGTCAAGAGCCACTCTTCCAGGGCCTTGGCTTCATCTATAGCTTTTTGAAAAGGGTTGTTTTATAGCGTATTCTATCAATGTTATCTGTAGTATATCAGAATCTCAGAAGAAAGTTTGGTAATGAACTTTTTGCATGACAGAATGAGTATACAGAAGTCTCAGAATATATGTTTTTCACTTTTCCTATTGACAGCTGTCATATGATCTTCATCGACACAGCACATCATCTTTAATGTGTCATTGTACGGACAACACAGCACGTCATCTTTAATGTGCCATTGTACGGACAACACAGCACATCATCTTTGATGCGTCATTGTACGGACAACACAGCACGTCATCTTTAATGTGTCATTGTATGGACAACACAGCACATAATCTTTAATGTGTCATTGTACGGACAACACAGCACATCATCTTTAATGTGTCATTGTATGGACAACACAACATGTCATTTTTAATGTGTCATTGTACGGACAGGACAGCACATCATCTTTAATGTGTCATTGTACGGACAACACAGCACATCATCTTTAATGCATCATTCTACGGACAACACAGCATGTCATCTTTAATGTGTAATTGTATGGACAACACAGCATGTCATCTTTAATGTGTCATCATATCGACAACACAGCACATCATCTTTAATGTGTCATTGTATGGACAGCACAGCATGTCATCTTTAATGTGTCATTGTACGGACAACACAGAACATCATCTTTAATGTGTCATTGTACGGACAACTCAGCATGTCCTCTTTAATGTGTCATTATATGGACAACACAGCACAGCACATCATCTTTAATGTGTCATTGTATGAACAGCACAGCATATCATCTTTAATGTGTCACTGTATGGACAACACAGCACATCATCTTTAATTTGTCATTGTACGGACAAAACAGCATGTCATCTTTAATGTGTCATTTTATGGACAACACAGCACATCACCTTTAATGTGTCATTGTATGGACAACACAGCACACAATTTTTAATGTGTCATTGTACGGACAACACAGCATGTCATCTTTAATGTGTCATTGTACGGACAACACAGCACGTCATCTTTAATGTGTCATTGTATAGACAACACAGCACATCATCTTTAATGTGTGATTTTATGGACAGCACAGCACATCATCTTTAATGTGTCATTGTATGGACAACATCATAGGAGTATGGTAACCCTGTCTTGCTGTACTGTAGAGTGACTGTTGGAATATGACTTGAGTTGCCTGATGTGGGCATGGAACTCTGTCTTCTGACCTTCAATCATCCACTGTAAATGTGTTACCTTGTAAGCTGCAGACATTATCTTTCCTTTGTACCACAACATTATTGTATACTTATGTAGACATATTTATTTGTTCAGACTACACTTCTGTTGGTGATGGCAGGCATTCAGTTGCAGAAAGGGTGAAACCGCGCCAGCTTATAAGTCTGGGTGTATTTTCTGCATTACTGTTGCCATTCTTATCTCTTTCTGGCAAGTATCTAGTACTTTCCCATGTGATAAAGTGCCTTATACTAACAGGAACACTACAGGTTGGAGCTTTAGAGAATCATAATACTTACAAGGTCTCTGAGCAGACTTGAGCACATCTGCTGCTACATCAGAGCTACACTTTTTAGGTATATCAAGTTTTCTGCAGTCAGAAATAACTGGAACTTGGAGCTCCACAACAGCTGTTTGCTGCAAAAACTGGCCACAAGCTGACTGAAGGGCACTTATTTGCTAATACATGTCAGAACATTGCAAAGATCAGTAGGTGACTTGTCGAACAGAATCTCCATTTTGCTGTGAGTTTGCTGTGTCATATCTTTAACACCTTTGGTTTTACAGGCTCAGATTTGACACCATCTTTATAGGATCAGCAGTTGTAATACCATATCAAGAAATACTCATTTATCACATCAGACAGAGTAAAACAGTCTATGTGATTCTGATGTTGCTGCCAGAGAATATTGATATTTGGTACTTTCTGATACCTGGACATTTCATGGCACTGAGTCATTTCACTTAGGCCAAGGGCTCTTCTTTGAAGTGCTGTAACTACCAGCAGTATAGGAAAGGCCCATCAACTCCATTATGGATCATAGCAGTACTGCTGTAATAAACACGCAGCACAATGCTATAAACAGGTTTATTGCACTTTAATTGAGCAATAAATTTTCTTATGATGAAGCTGCAAATCTGTCTTCATGGCCAAAATGTACATTGCTAGATAACAATGTTTGTCAAGGGAAGCATCAATCATTGTTTTCAAAATTTTTTAAATAAAATCTGTCAGTAACAGTGCTGCTGTGACTTCACTGTCATTACTCTAGTCGTGTGACACTGAACAGTTTCTTTTATTAATGATGTTTATCTTCTGGGGTCATCTCAGATTATGTTATACTCTGGGGTTGTTTTTTTTTTTTTGTTTTTGTTTTTTGTCTGTAAAGAACTTTATTACTTACAGCTTCCTTTGTAAGCAAAGGTCTTAGATATAATTTATATAGTTTGCTTATATTGAACAAACAGATCTCACTGGACTGTCATGCAGATGAACTATGACAAAATATGTTTAAAAACATCATACACTGATATTGTTATACAATTTGAGTGTATGATCATTTTATTTAGTGTTGTGTGCTTTTGCAACTAAATATTACCCCTATTGGAATTATTTCTTGTTTGTCAATTAAAAATAATAGAAAAACACCATTGCACTGCCATGTTTTACAGAGATTCATAGAGAAGGTTTATGGAGTGAACAATGTAGCTTGAATGTTTTTTTACGGTTGGCAGCAGTGATAAACTAGGACATAATTACAGCAGGAGGAGATGTACAATCAAACGAGAGAAGAGCTTGCAGAAGGCTAACTTTTACCTAGTGAAAGGGTAATTTAAGCTATGCTAAGTTACACTGTGGGTGCAGTATTAATGGAGTTATATAGTGCTGGCTTGCTTGGAAATGACCAGGTTAAGGATGAGTATAGCAGCAGTTGGGGGAAGCAGTGTTTGAGGGGAGAGGTATTTATTGTCATACAGAAGATACAGCATAGTTAGCATGTGTGCAGACACCATGGAAGATGATTCCTTAACAAGAGAAAAGAAATGAGTTATGGTAAGTTCCCAGAGTCAGTGCAGACATGATGGTGATTGCTGAAATGCGTTGTCTTCTTGTCATAAGAAATTTTACTATAATATGCAACTGAAGTTCCAATACATTAAAATATTCAGCACCTGTGATACATTAATCTCAGAGACAAGCAAAGGAGAGGCAAAAGCAACATGCTCAACTCAGTGCCTTGCAAGTTTCTGTATGCCTGTATGCAGAGCAAACAAAGAAGAGATAGGAAATGGGGGACGGTTCAGAATCAGGTAGGGCTGAATACTTATTGTATGTTCTTCAAGCTACATCTCTGCTTAGAGAAAAGCAGAGCATCCACATGTAACCATTGTATACCCCAGGTACTAGACCTGCTTTCTTATGCAACAAGCTCCTTGACCACACCTTTTTATTAAGAAAATATTTGATACACTACAGCGTCATGCATTCTGCAAACTTAAAGTTTTATACATTATGTACTGTACAATATTTATAAAAATAAAACAGTACATTTACATTTCAAGGTTCCAGTATCATTTTCCAAATATGAAAGCTTATTTATAAACAAGAACATAATCTTGCTCTTTCAAGGAAAAGGGTTTCTTCACTATGTAACCCAGTGTTTTAGTTCAGTAGAAAGATACCTTTCATAATAGAATGTGCAGGTGAGGTAGATACAGGCAGAGCTTAAGATTTTGAAGAATGTCTGTCTTCTGTCACAAGAGGCACAAGTAATAGTGCTTCATTTTCTTCAGTCACCAGACCAGGCTTCTCCAAAGTATTTTCTTCAGCAATGTCACACGTCTCTTGTAATGGACAGGTAGGAGCCTCTTTGTTGCTCAAGGAATCTCCCATCATTTTTTCAGGTTCAGAGACTGGTACTGTTTCTGTAAATCTTGTCCTTGTCTGATCTTATACAAGTTGTCTCTTGATGAAAATGCAGTGGCATGTGAGATACTTATGAGACCAGAAGAATCTTCCATTGGCATTTAATCTTTCTCTACTACCATTTCAAAAAGATGCACAAAGACGTTTGTCTCCAACTTAGAGGAAGAAGCATGTAAATGTAAAAGAAGCGGTTATTATCTGCCACTGCAGACCTAAACAGTTCTTCACCCAGAGGCTGTTTACCACATAGTAACAGCGTTATGGCGCATAAACAAACACAGGGGCGCACACTTACCAGCTGTGCAAATTGGCAGTGACAATCAGTGAGAAAGCAGCCTACCTTCCAAGACAGCAAAATAGAGTTTCCTACTTATGAACAAGGGCCACATGATTGGGTTCTACCCACCTAAAAGCAACTGGCTTAAGTTAGGGCATAGTGGTATTTAGCCATGGGGGATTGTTGTTTGTGTGAAATCACTGTGCACTTTAATGGGGTGCGTCTTGTCTCTCTCTCTCTCTCTTTCTCCACTGTAGTGTGACTGTGCAGCTAGTATGTGTAAGTTCTGGGGTTAAGGGGATTTCCCCTGCAAAAATGCATCTCTTGATCTTTGCAAGTAGGTTGTCGAGGTAACATAATCTTTATTAGTTGTGACCGAGCTATATGCTTTGTATAACCTTGCAGTGATCATTCACAGGGGAAGTAAATTACAGAGGCAACCATATTAAGTAAACAAATGTAAGATTCTTACAAAGGGACACCAGACAACAACAGTATCCTATATACAGTAAAGGAGTGGTTCTATCCAGAGATAGATCTGTTTGCATCCCTTATAACAACCAGCTCCCAGTGTTCTGCTCAAGGTTGTCTTTCTTTCTAGCTGTTTCTAGCTGTGGTAATAATACTTTCTTAATACCCCAAAACTGAAGTCTTCTTTATGCATTTCCTCAAACGTCTCTTGCATATACCAATAAAGTGTTTTTAAAGATAAAAAACAGAAAAAAACAAATTTTAGTCTGATTACTCCTTTTGGATCAAGACAGTTAGCTCAGATACCAGTAACACAGTCTCTGCCCCTACTTCTCAGCAACAAGTTGCCCTCACTGCCAGAGGTGAAAACTGCTTCACTCAAAACTCAGGGCATTCATTTTAATAGCCACAAAGAGGTCTAAGCATTTTTTTAAAAAAAAAGATTTATCTTTCCAAATGAACTAGATTTTCCTCACTGGTGTAAGAATAGCTCAGTTGGTATAGGCAGTATTTCAGTTTCCTAAGTATTATATCAGGGTGCCCTTATTTAATATAGGAATTGCTAAATTATCTGCTTAAGAACTTGCTTCAGCCAATTCTACCTGCTTATTTATAGAACTTCCTTCAGATAAAAACATAGTAGTAAGCAATTCATAAACAGCATTCTACATTTACTCAAGTCCCTCATTTCCGCTTCCTTCTTCCCGTCTGTCCCAAATCTCTTTCACCAGATTGTCCTCCGCTTTTCTGCACATGTGCCCAAATCACTGTAATCTGTTCTCTTTGACCTTTACTGCAACTGGTGCTTCTTTGGCTCATTGGTGGGATACAAAGTTTATAGTGAAAGAACTTGACTTTACTTCCCTTTGGGCCATTCAGTTCTGCTAATCTGAAATGCATGTCCTAGAAGACTTTTCATCTAGCTGCAGTAGCATCACTTAGAAGAATTTCTTAACTACAGGGCTTAATGTTTAAAGAGCCTTACATAGTCATCCATAAGGTAAGGGCATCCTTAAATACAAATTCTTCATTTATGCCTAAAGTGGATCTGAATTTTCCTTGAAATAATCTGTTCAACTCCTTGTTTTCTAAGCTAAGTAAGAAAATAAAGGACAATTTTACATTGCATGAATGTACACAGAACGTTAAGATTATTATATAAAAAGGGCAAAAACTATTAATTTAATTTAAGTTTAATTTTGCATTTATTAACAACATAAGTGAACTAGTCCTTCTTGGGTCCTTTTTTGTCACTGAGCCACTCTATGGATTGCAAAGGCAAGTTAGACCATTTTTATTTGTGTGTTTGTTTGTTTATAAGGTGAGTAAGAAGTCAAGTAACCCTTTGTCTGTCACAGACTTGGCCAAGAAACTAAATCATTCCATGTATCATTTATATTAAAAAGCACACAGTGAATTTGCAATATTTGTAAATATAGTAAGAAAATACGCAAAGTTTGAAAAGGCTGGATTCATAAAGGTTACCAGAAAGTGTACACTTTGTGGTAAACTTTATGAACATGGCCTAAAGTCTAAATGGGTTTTAGTTACTGTAGGTGACGACAAACTACAGACAATCATAAAACAGGATAGGTACCACAGAGAATATAAATCGACAGAATAAGTCTTGATATTAGAAGGAAAATTGATAAGTTAAAAATTCTGACTTATAAAATGGACTAAAATGAGTAACCACTGTGAATGAAGCATTTTGCAGTCTGTTTTGCAAGGTGACATTTGAATTGCTTTTGGAAGTTGGCGAGATTTTCAGTTTTATGTAGTGCAATCAATAGTACATTCCAAGTAACATGAGTAATGTTAGAGAATATTTCCCTCACTAAAAGATGATGGGGTGTGGTGGTGGGCAATCTTATCAACTACAAGGCCCTCTGGCTTCTAAGTGAATAATTGGAGGAGAGTAGAGACAAGAGGATTGCAGCAGTATTCAGTATATATATATATATATATATATATATATATATATATATATATATATTTGTACATATCTATATACATAACCTTCTTTCACACTCATATCTGACTACCACAGGTCTTCTCTCACGCAATCCATCCATCTCTTTGCTGGAGGCCCTCATTTCTTCTTGCCGCCTTCTTGTTTGTCTCTGAACTGCTCATCACCCATCTTACTTTCTACTACTCTGTGTATTCCTTTATCAATCACCTTCTCCAGAACTTTCCTGCATTGTGACAGGAGTTTGATAGCTCTGTACTGCCCATGGCTGCGAATGACCCCTTTGTTCTTTTCTTTTTTTCCAATAAACGTCTTTATAAAACTATCACGTATGACATAGGCAATCTTACATTTATATAAATGAAAAACAAACAACATTGACACCACTTTAGTTGCAGACATTATACATCATAGACACCATTGAAAGAACTGTAGTTGCAAACATTATGCATCACTTATAATCTATCCAGTCATTGTCAGTTAAGCATCATGTGGCTCATTTAAATCCTGCCTCTTAAACCTCGTTCCTTCTCTGCATATATTGTTCCCACAATTCCCATTTTTTCCTGTGTAGTTTGCTCCTTCCCTTTTCTAAAGATCACAATTCCAGTTGCTTTATCTCTGTTACTACATTCACTACCTCTAGCAAAGTTGGTCTAGACTTTGATTTCCATTTTCTAGTAATTGCTTTTTTGACAGCCACCATAATTATACTCAGCAAGGCTTTACTACATCTAGGCAATTCTGATTCTATATCCTAGCTCAAAAAAAAATAATCTCCCCAGTAAATCCAATCCATTCGCCCAGCAACTCTGACAGAGCGATCTGCAGGGAATCCCTAAAGTCTGCCAGCTCACTACACTCCCAAAATATATGTTCCCAGCCACCTCTTTCCTGCCCATCCCAATTCCAACATTTGCTATCAACCTGAGGCAAAATTCTTTGGAGTCTACTTGGGGTATAAAAATACCTATGTAAACACTTCCAGGCAAAGATCCTGAATCTTCTAGACGTTGTTGCATATTTGGGCGAAACACATATATCCCCCAGTGTCTCTTTGTGAATTGCTTATTCGGTCTCACTTCCCAATCCTTTCTAAGCTCCTCTGATTGATTCTTATAGTTATCATGCAATATTTTATATGCTCTACTAATTATTCCTTTTTTAATGGCAAATTCTGCTTTAGATTCTATTAAAAACTCTACCAGTGCCGGCCTTTTATTTAAGAGCCACCTATTTCTTTGCCTATACTCTGATATCAGTCCTTGATAGGAGGGCGATCTCTAACCTGCGGTCCAAATAAATTCTTGGCCTCTTCCCATTCTAATACCTTTTCCTTTCTAGTTATTTGCTCCCAATACATTGGCTCCTTTGCCAGTTTTCTCCAATAAATTCCATCCTCCTATTTCCTATTATCTGTATCCCTAACCACAGTCATTCCTATCGACAGAATCTCTTTTCTCCATTCTCATGCTGGTTTGGTTCATAGAGTACTCCCTGCTGTTTTATGAATATAATACTCTGTATGATTTTTGTTGTTCTCCTTAAGAGTCTGCATCCAAAATCCCAATCTCTCCTTATTTGTTGAGCCTCCCCCCATATCATCATCATTCCTTTCCACTTTGAATTATAGTTTCTGCTTGTGCTATGTATAATAGCCTTAACTGTGTTGCTCTAAAATACCCCCTCAAATTGGGTAATCCTAGTCCGCCTTGTTTTATTGGAAGAATCAGCTTATCAAATGATAAAATGTTCCAGGATGCACGAAAAATACTAGTAACCAAAAGTAATGCACCCAGTAGCCATCAAGGAAAACTCCACTTTATTTGAATCAAACACCAGCAAAATCCATTAGTTGTTAAGTGCTTTCATAATAGACAATGACTTCATCAGAACAAGGATAATTCACATGCTTGAAGATGTCTATATATACATGGGAGTTCACAACACCAGGGACTGCAGCTGTTTAGAGAATATTTTTAAAATTTCTCTTAGGATTACATCTTTACTATTAAAGGTCTAGGTTGCTTTCTTATAGCTAGGTTTGGAGCATACACATGATGTGCCCTTTCAACTAAACACCTGCTGTGGAATACAAGTCCAGTTGCTTATTTGTGCTTTCATAAAACTTAAAGCAGTCTGTTCCTTCCAGCTTCTCTGGTATCCCAGGTTTTCAGCCCTATCCTCTAATTCTATTATTTTTTGAAACATCTCTCCCTGAGCAGTTTCATATTCAGCCAGTCTTTTCTTCATTTCGACCTCCGATTTTTGCAACTTTACCATCTCATCTGAATATCTCTTTAAAGCTTCTTCCATTTTTTCCAGCCTTTTGTTGTTTGTGTTGATATACTCCATCAGTGTTTTGTTTATTTTAACCAGGTCTGTATGCAGTTGTCTTATATCATCCTGTAGGTTACTGGAAGCCATGCCTGAAGGTTGCATTGCTTTTAGCTGAACATCTGCAGAACTTTCCCCAGTCAGTGTTTCTTTCTCACTTTTTGTAGCTGATTTTTTCCAGGTCTTCTGTATTTCTTTATTCCTGGCATCCAGGCAGTGCACGTAGTAGACAGTTAATGAAATTTACCCATAAACACAAGTCTACTGGCCTTCTCTGCTAAGTTTATGTTTTCACACTGAAAGAGCTAGAAACAAGCTGTTACTCAATGTGCAGGCATCTTGGAAGCCCCCATCCCCTTTATTCCTGAACAAAATGGCACTAGTATGCTTATTCTCCAGTCATCTGGGATATGCCTTTCTCTCCATACTGCTATGAGTACCCTCAGGAGCCATTTCCCCCTGTCTCACCCAACATCTTTGTCATATCTGCTGTGACCTCATCTAAGCCTGATGTTTTTCCCTGACTTCATTTTCCTTAGTGCTGTTCTTACTTCTTCTATGGTGGGCTCCTCATTTTCTTATATTGTAGGCATCATCTAGCGCAGTACAGCTTCTGTGGGGTTTCTTCATTCAGAAGCTGCTGGAAGTACTCCTTCCATCTGCCTTTGATGTCTTGTGAACTGGTGAGCAGTCTGTTGCTAGTATCCTTTATGAAGGGTGTCTGACTATCTTTTTTATCTTTCTGTCTTTGCTTTGCAACATGATACAGTTTATTTGTACCATCTACTGAGTCACCTTCCAGAAGCTGATAGAATGCCTCTGATCCCTTGTTCTTTGGTAGTGCAACTCCTTTCTTAGCCTCTTTGTTATCCAACCAGTATTCCTTCCTAGCCAAGTAAAATCAAAAATGGATCCGGGCTAGCAAAAAAATGTCTTTAATGAATAAATCAGCTTGAAACAGCTTGATTAGCATGTAAAAATATTTACGATATATTCCAACAGGGACAGAATAAACAACAACAGAGGCCCATGGAGAGGCTGCAGATAGACTATGATGTTGACTTAAAACCTAGAACTTTAATAAATAAAGCAGGGGATTTTACTGTTTACAACTTTTCCAGCTTTGAATTTGATGAGTCAATATGTAATCTTTTATCTAAAGGCCTAACTTTTGTCCCTAGTAGGAATATGAATTTTGTGGAGACTATCATTGATTTAAAACGTTTTGTTCGTAAATTGAACCTTGCACTTTTATTTCAGCCTAATAGTAATATAATCAAGCCATTCTATCTTTCTAGTACTTATAATCCACCTTTGAATTCAACTTTGGAATTTTTTGAAAAGATGTGCGAATTAGATTTTCGCTATTGAAAATAAACATAAAAAGAAATACAACTTAAATAAGGTTGAAACAAGAAATTTACAAATGCTAATGAATACTAAAATATTAGACTTGTAAAACCTGATAAAGGGGAGGTATGGTCATTTTTGACTATAATGATTATATACACAGAATGGAGAATATAATTACTAGTAATACCTATACTATTAGCTCTATTAATGAAATGAATGGCACACATAGACGGATAAGGGGTATATTACAGGACCTCTTCATTGAAGGGGCAATAAATATAGATGACTTAAATTGTATGTCGGTTATGTATCCTAGGACACCAGCTTTGTTTGGTGTTCCTAAGATACATAAGGATTGTAATAAACCACCCATGAGGCCTATTGTTGATGCCCAAGGGTCTATCACTAATCCTATAGCTAAGTTTCTGGATGAAAAATGAAAACCATATGTGTTAGCAGAAGCCCATTTGTGCAAAGATTCATGGGACTTTTTGTCTAGAATGAATGAAGTAATATTTGGGACACATGATACATTTATAACTATAGATGTTAAAGATTTATATTCAGTTATACCCCACAATGTGGGTACTGAATGGTTCAGTGATTATTTGCATAGTAAAGGACTATCTCAGGACAATATTAATTTATATGATCAACTACTTGACATAGTCCTTAGAAATAATTACATAATGTTTAATGAAAAATTGTATTTGCAAAAGACAGGTGTCGCCATGGGGTCGCCTGTGGTGGGCTTTATGCCAACATTGTTATGTCTGTATGGAAAGAACATTTCATTTTTAATTCTCCATTTTTTCAGCATTGTGTAATTTATTTGTGCTTTTTGGATGATATTTTCATCTTGTGGCATGGAGAAGATAAAAAATTACATAAA
This sequence comes from Protopterus annectens, assembly GCF_019279795.1. NCBI lineage: Eukaryota > Metazoa > Chordata > Ceratodontiformes > Protopteridae > Protopterus > Protopterus annectens. Next base: position 31,111,858 of record NC_056750.1, read on the forward strand.
CCAAACAACTAATTTTTTGAAGTTTTTAGCTGAAAAAAAAACAACAATCAAATTTCTTATTTGGATGTTCTCATAAAAAAGACCATGAGACTAACACCTTCTTATCAGAAATTTTTCGTAAAAAAACTTATTGTAATAGTTTGTTACATTATGATAGTACTCACCCATATACACAAAAGAGGGCTGTACTAAAAGGGCAGTTTGTGAGAGCGGCCCATATGGTTAGTAGATGGGACAGTTTCCTAAAGGAATGTGATTTAATGAAAACCATGTTCATGCATAGGGGATATCCACTGGCCCTTATAAATGATATTATGGAAGAAGTCATTCATAAAAGAGAAAATGGACATTTTAGCCCCCTTTCGTCAGATAATACCATCATGCCATTCTTTGGTGAAACTACTACTATGGGAACAAATGATACATTAGATATAGATATATCAAATCAAAATTTGAATAGTTTCCAAGAATACAGGGTTAACTGTTATGATGATAACAATAAAAATAATTTTGCAACTAGTTTTACTACTACTTTTAATTCTGATAGTTACATCATTAGGAATATTTTGGTAAAAAATTGTCCCTTATTGTTAAATGACCCATTAGTAAGAAATAAAGTTGGTGGATTCCCAGCTATTGTTTACAAGAAGGGCCATCTTCTTCTTCTTTTGGCTTTTTCCCGGTTAAGAGTCGCCACAGCGGATCACCTGTCCGCTCATGATTGGCAGTGGAGTTTTACGGTATCGAGTTGCCAGTTCAGCGCCCAACCTTCCACAGAAGGCACACACACACACCTAGGGCCAATTTAGAGTGTCCAATCCACCTACAGCATGTCTTTGGGATGTGGGAGGAAACCAGAGCACCCCGGAGGAAACCCACGCAACCACAGCGAGGACATACAGACTCCGCACAAAAGGCACCCCAGCCAAGGATCGAACTGGAGAACCTCTTGCTGTGAGGCGGCAATGCTAACCGCTGCACCACCGTGGCCACCCTGTTTACAAGAAGGGCCATAACCTTAAAAAATGCTTTGAAGCTAGCTCTACAACTAAAACTAAGGGTTATATGTTTAAATGCAGTAGATGCAAGTTTTGCAAATTTATTTTAGAAATAAATTCTATAGTCATTAATGATTGTCACATCAGTATAATGGGAAAATGTAATTGTGATACTACAAAGGTAGTTTATTGTGTTCTATGTACCCATTGTACTTGTTTCTACATAGGGAAAATGGAGTGCAAGTTAAAAGAATGAATAGGAGACCACATTAGAGCCATTAGAGATGGTAGCGACACAAATGCACTTGCAAAACATATTACCCAATATAGCACACATTCATTTCAATTTTTAGTGTTGGATAATTTAAAAAGTAGTAGTAGGGGAGGTGCATGGCAATTAATTCTTGAGAAAATGGAGTTAAAATGGCAAATCCGTTTCGGTGCACATTCTTGGCCAGGATTAAATGGTATGCTATCTTTGGGAAGTGTCTTGAAACTCAAAGCCCTGGAACGTTAAAATCTAGTTCCCATATTAGACTTAAACATTTATATTTTATATATTTTAAATGCATTGTTCAATGGGTTTTATATGAATTTGATATGTATATGTAACTTTTAAGACACATAGGTTTGTTTGCCATTACTATAGTAGTATGAAATATATATATATATATATATATTTTAGGTTAGATTATATAATATATATGTAATTTTTTATATACACAAATATATGTTCCATATATATTTTATATGTATTTTTATATTTATAATTTGATAGGGTCTTAGTTCATACTTGCTGTTTGGTGTAGGGTTTGATATGTATATTAGAAACAGATGGTTGCCATCAAGTCATTAGCGTGATGGGCGAATTAAAATGTATATTCAATTCCATCATGGTTTAAAATGAAAAGGAAATTATGTATTTTTTGTCAGATGAAGTTTGTCATTTAGCACAAACGAAAGTGCTTACTTACTTGATCTATTGTTTTTTATTTTGTCTCTGAGCGTATATTGTAAATTTATTTACATGCTATTTAAGCTATTTACTTGTTGAGCGTATATCGTAAATATTTTTACACGCTAGTCAAGCTGTTTCAAGCTGATTTATTCATTAAAGATGTTTTTTTGCTAGCCCGGATCCGTTTTCGATTTTACTTGGTTTGGATTCCTGTGTTCATGGCTCTTATTGATTGACCAGTATTCTTTCCTAGCCTAGTCTATTATTTCCCTCTGCCACTTTTTCCTGCACTCCTTCTTTCTTTTGATGACTTCCTGGACTTCTGTAATCCACCACCAGTTTTCCTTATGTCCCTTATTTCCATACCTGGCTTTGCCACATATCTATTCTGTAGTCCTTATGCATGCTGTTTTGAAACGCTTACATTCTTTTTCAGCTCCATCCGTTTCCCATTCTTCTTGAGTTACGAGAGCCCTGATTAATCCCTTGAACTGTTGTACTTTCCCTCAAGTCAACTTCCAGGTCTTCAGCCTGATCTCTGTTGATCTAAGAGCCTTCTCTGACCACTGCATGCAGCTGAATGTGGCAACCAGTGATTTATGCTGTGCTGTTTCATTGGGGATAACTTTGCAATTGCTGATTCTACCCCAGTTCCCTTTCCTTAATAGGAGGAAGTCTACCTGAGTTGCATTTTGACTACTCTTTGTATGTGATATTGTGACTGTCTCTTTTGCTACATAATGCGTTGGTCATCATCAATCCATTTACCAGACAGAAGTATAGAATGGCCTCGCCTTCTTTATTCCTGTTGTCCCCACCCATGTGGATCCAGGTAGTCCTCATATCTTGTTCTGTCTTTCCCAATATGTGCATTCAGGTTATCCATTATCAACACCAGTTCATGTTGTTCTGTTGTATCTAGTAGGTTCTGCAACCGCTGTCTGAATACACTCTTTTCCACACTATCACAATCCTGCTGTGGGGCATAGTCTGATATTATGAATAGTGCCCTATCCTTATACTGCAGTCTGATCACTATGAGTCTGTCACTAATTCTGATGACATTTCTCACTGTTTTCAGGAGCTTCTCCATTGACACAATTCCCACACAATTTCTAGCCTATTTTCCACCTGAGTAGTAGATTCCGGCTCCCAAGCCAAGTGACTTTGCTGCACTGCCCTTCCATCTTGTCTCCTGGAAACATAGGATGTCCAGCCTCCTCCTCCTTTCCATCATGTCATCCATATCAAGCTCTGTCCTGTCAATGAACTTACATTGAGTGTAACAGTTCTTAGTTCATGTTTGGCATGCTGATTGGTTTTACATCTAACTTTCTTTCAATTGAGCTATCCCAGGTAATCCAAGTTGGGCAACTGGACATCGGCCAGCTAGTAGCTTATTGACCCAAGGTAGCTGGGCATATGATGAGCACACACTGGCCAATAGGGGTGCATACACCCTTCCCAGTGTTAGTATGTGTTCCTGTCATAGGTTGGAGTAGACCAGGTTCTCAACCCACTTATCACTGGCAAATACCCATGCCCATGTGGTGACATTAGCCAACTTGAATGAATCATCTAGAGACATATTTTACAAGTGTCTAGCCATACCATGGCATGCAGTCTATGATCAGTGTTCTCCGCAGTAGATACTGCACACCACAGTAGATGCATATAATGGCTGGCCTAAAGAATTCTTCTTAGTGTAGGGCACCATCTAGAATCTGTGCTGCTACCCGCAACCCCATTCTCGTATATTGGCTGGAGGTGAGGATCGAACCTTGTACCTTGTGCATGAGAGACAATGTTCTTAAGCATTATGTCAAATGGTCTTCAAAAACAGGCAATTTAGAGTTTATAGTAGTTAGTCAATTTGCCTGTTTTGGGAAAATATAGGAAAACCTGGAGAAAAGTCACTTAGATGTGGGGAAGATGTTTAATTTCTCCTTATTTCTAGCCTTATCTAAAGCCTTTTGTTATAACAAACGTCTTCTTCAAATGTCCTCATTAGGTCTCACTTAGCCCACCCTTCTGTGGTTCAAAAGTTGCCTATCCACTATCAGTCAGTAAAATGGTACTCTACCCTTTATCCATACCTCCCAGTCACCACTGCTATACCACAAGGCTCTATCCTTGGTCCCCCCTCTTTAACATTCTTACCAAAACCCTCCATACATCCACACAACAGGCCTCCCTCATACAGTATACAGATGACTCTACATTCATTTACACATCTGACAATGTGGCACACCTCCAAAAAATTGCTCTGGAAGCTTTAACAGCAACTGAAACAGGACTTGGTAACTCACAACTCATGCTCAACCCTAAAAAAAACAAACTACTACTTTTCCCCAAATCTCTCTCCCATGAAGAAAAAAACTTAAAAGTCCTCTCTCTCGATAATACAACTATTGAAGTCACTTCTCTTAGCAAATTATTAGGAATGATAATGGATGATAATCTTAAATTCCACCTGCATATGCAAACTTGTATAAAAAAGTTTATCAAAAACTAAGGATGCTTTATAGAGCCAAAAGCGTTCTCACCGATGCAACTAAATCACACTTGCCACACTTATCTCCTTCCTACACGTCTATATGGTGCTTCCATCCTTACTAACCTTCAGGCATCACAAAAAACAAAACTTTAACAATGCTATAACAAAGCTGCTAAATTTGCAGCAAATACCCGTTTCAGAACCCACCTCTGTATACCCCTAAATAGCTTAAATTGGCTAGAATTACCCCATCAACTAACATATGCACAGCTTCTTACCACCTATAAAATTATCCACAATCCATCTACGAGTCCAGCACTAAAAACATTCTACATTACAATCCAATGACCAAAATCCCCTGTCTGTCCACTAACCTGTCAGATCTGCTGGGCATTGTCTGTACTTGTACCATGTTGCTAAGGCCTATAACTCCTTATCTCCATCCATCAGGTCAATACCCTCCCTTCCATCCTTCAAAACCATTTTGAAAGACTTCCTAACCAAAAGCTGGCTGTGTTCTTTCTCAACACCAGGATAAACTGTATCCCTAAATGTGGACAAATACCTGTTCATACCTTACGTCTGCTTGCTCTCCGTTCTTCGCTCACTCCCTTAATTCTGTCATTTTCTTTCCCCTGGCTTTCTCTCTGCTTTTCTTTCACTTTGTATTGCAATTCCGGTTTGTGTTATACTAACTTACCTTTAATTTCTCTATAAACGGCCTAAAATTTCTTTATTAAATCATTGTCAAATAACTTGTATCAATTGTTAACCAATGTTTTCATATTAAGTCTAATTTGGTGTTATTATTTAAACTGTATTTGTTTTTGTATTACTTTTAAAGACTCTAAAATCATTATTCTTAACAATGTTTCATAATACTTTGGAACTTTTCTCCACAGGCCTCCACTGAAAATGGGTTCCTACCTAGTCAGACTTCCTTGGTAATCAAATGTCAATCAATACATAAATAATTAAATAAATAAATAAACTGACTTCAGACAGATTGTGTCTTGAGATCAGGATTGAAGCTTGGACCTTTAAGCTGTGAGGCTGAAACTTTAAGAACTATAATGCCCAGCAGACCCATCAGTTGTAATCCAGTAACTAAACAGACCTTTTCTCCTAACTGGTTACCTTATTGCACTGTTTTCAGTTGTGACAAGTAAAGAAAACATTGTTGATGTTATGAACACTCATACAGATCAGCCAGTCTTACTGCTGCCTTCTTCAGTACTATATCTGCTTAGAGTGTCTTTGAGGTTGCAGCTTCTTCAACTAGTCACACTTTTTAAAAAAATTATAAAACAGATGCCCAAATTAGGGGCAGAACAGGGTTTTCCTATAGGGAAATGCCATCATGAAGTCTGTAAGGGTATATTACATTGTATTATTTTATTTGTTTATTAGATTTGGTAATCAGGAAGGTGTGATGGCCCTCAGACCCTTTTCAGCCACGGCCTGGGCCAGTGGAGCAATAACCATAGTAATAGTACAAAACATAATAGTGGAACAAATAGCAAGATATTTAAGAACTTCTAAGGTGATGCCAATTAAAACAAGTTACAAAGCATATACGATATGTAGAGATTTACATTCTCAAAATGTTGAATACAAGATGACAACTGCTGCATAAACTCAAACAGAACATGAAACCTTTTTGGAGATGATAATTACACTATGTGCATGTAGGATAGCAGATGGTGAGCCAAAGGTAATTTTTTTTTTTATTTGCACATTATAACATGATGTGAACAGAGCTTTAGAAGAGCCTTCATTTACTATGATAGCTGATACACCTTGGATTTGTTTCCTACCTGTTTGATCTAAAATCTGTTTAGACTACCTTTTTCTTTGTAATAGGAGCACAATTATTCTTCTTTGGACAAGGTCTTTTTCACTAAATCTTTGAAAATATGTAATGTGCCTTCTTGTCTGGTTTCAGATGGCAGATGACTCCATACTGCTGGGGCCAGTTTAGAGAAGATTATTTCACCAGTAGCAGATTTGAATCAGGGTCTAACTGGGGATATGGCATTATTGGCTTCATTAATTAGGGAGTAACTCTGTTGTCTGCTTTGTGGTTTGGACCTCAGTCTCGGGCAATGTCCTTGATTGAGAATTCTGAAAATTAGATTGGAAAAAGAACGCTTATCCTTTCACTGACTGGTAGTCATTTGCAGTTTTCCAGTAGCCGGCATTATTTTTTTTTTGTCAATATGGAGAATGAATCTGCATATTTTTTATTGCTTTTTGTATCTTTTCAGTATTTGTTATAAAGTAGTGGTCCAACTGCCAGGAGCACATACACAACTTCATATAAAAGGCAGCTGCAGCACAAAAGATTCATAGCTTTTTTTGCCTATAAGGGAGGCAGCAGCTTGAAAAAAACTTATGCTAGGAAACAAATCCAGCAATAAACTATATACAAAAATGGAGAAAAAAACAATCACATCCTGAAAGCAAGAAATAGAACATCAGCAAGAAAAAGGAGACTGGAGGGAGGGATGGCTATTGAGATGGTGGTCTATTAGAACATCTACTTTTATGGTAAGTTTACTTACACAAACGTACTTTGTTCAATACATAGATCATCACTGCAGTAGCCTAAGATATATGGATAGGTTACCGTAGCTTAGTCATGAAAAGAAGAAGGGTGGGAGGGGGTTACTATAGCTTAGTCATGCAAAGAACAGGGGTAGGGGGGTTACCATAACTTAGTCAAGAAAAGAACAAGGGTGGGAGGGTTACCATAGCTTAGTCATGAAAAGAACAAGGGTGGCTGGGTTACCATAGCTTAGTCATGAAAAGAAGAAGGGTGGGGGGTACCATAGCTTAGTCACAAAAAGAAGAAGGGCGGGGAGTTACCTTAGCTTAGTCACGAAAAGAAGAAGGGTGGGGGGTTACCATAGCTTAGTCACGAAAAGAACAAGGGTGGGGGGGAGTTACCATAGCTTAGTTATGAAAAGAAGAAGGGTGGAGGTCAATACGTAAGACTCCATGAGCCCCTGGAGAATAGTCCTAGCATTGTAAAAATATGTACAGAGGATTACATTGCTGTTTGTAGAATACTTCTAGAGTCCACCCCTTTTCCAAAAAACACTGAAGAAGTCAATGCCCTTGTAGAATGAACTTTAACCCTTTGTAGAAGTGGCTTATTGTGGTGAGCATAACAAATGTAATGACGTGAGACAACCATCTTGAAATACTCAACTTTGTCACTAGTTGTCCTTTCTTCTTACCTTCATAGGGGGAAAACAAATGGTCAGCTTTCCTAAAAGGTTGAGTTTTGTCTAGGTAGTATCTGAGCTGCCTGTGTACATCTAGACAGAGAAGAATCTTTTCTCTTTTATTCTTTGGTTCAGGAAAGAAGACTGACTTTAGGCATAAAGGTAGGATTGTTCTCTAAGAAAGTCTGTCCTTGTGAAAAATGAGGTTAGGCTAACTCATAAGAGCTTGTAACTCAGATAGTCTCCTAGCAGATGTAAGAACAATGATTAGAACAGTCTTCCATGTTAAGAACCTCAAATTAGCCTGATGAGCTGGTTCAAATGGAGACAGAGTAAGCTTTTCAAGCAAAAAATTAAAATATCAAGGAGGTGCTGCCTATTTTCTAGATGGACAAGTATGTAAAACCCCTTTCAAAGACAGAAATGGATGACAATTATACCTTGATAGAAGAGTATGACAGGCCCTTGGGCAGTAACTTACAAAGCTAATCAAGTACCAGAGACAGCCAGGCCTGACGAGGATCATAGTTCTTTGTCTGCCACCAACTAGAAAATCTTTTCCACTTACACAAATATGATTTTCTAGTAGCAGGTTTTCTCGCTTCCTTCTGCATGTCCTTAGTAAAAAAAGTGCTTGAAAGGTATCAACATTCATCCAGGCAGTTGGTTGAAGAGTTTCCAGACTGGACTGTATCAAAATCCAGTTGTGGAAAGCTTGTTGTAATTGCACTTGGCCAGTTTAAAAGTAGCGAGAACTGCCATTGCCCTGGCCAAACAGTATCCACCACCACAATTTTTTGAAGATCCTTCTAAATCTTTAGAAGAACACTGGCTGTCAGTGGAAAGGGAGGAAAAGCACAGAGGAACATTCCTGTCCACGGGAATGAGACTGTATCTGTCTTAACCAAAAATAAAAAAATGCAGTGGTCAGTATCCACACTGTCCACCAAGGATCCACAAAAATAATCTACAGAAAAAGAAGTTATAACTAAAACACAGGTTTATTAAGATCAGTTAAGCACGTTTGTCCCTGCCCTAGACTTCATCAGAACTTATTTAACAATGCATTCACTAACACTGGTATATATTGAATTAGTCGTCACATGGCCAGTAATAACTGAAACTTAAAAAGACATCACAAAACATAAAATAAAAACAAGAAGTCTAAAACTGACAAAATTCTTATATTACAAAGAATGTAAACATGGCAGCCTCTACTCATACATACAACCAACTTGTTGTAAGATTAAAAGTATAAGAATTTAAATTGCATTGCGTTACTCTAAATGCACGTAAATAGAACCTGAGTACTAGCTATAGATGAAACATTACATATTAATTATAAAATGAACTTTTTATAATTTTGTAGACCTAAGTTTTAACACACTGCTAATGGATCTATATTCACTCAGACTAGTGGGTTCTGAGGCATTTAGTTTTAACTGCCAAAATAATTCAAAAAACTCTACTTGCAATTCCCATCGCTCACCTCTTGGATTAATCAAAACCTGTTCTAATACAAAAAAATTTAAAAAACCTCTTATGCTCTATACATGTCAAAGTATGCTTAAATTATGAATTATTATCACATTTCTTTTTATATCGGATTTATATTCGTAGATCTTTCTACATAAACCGTTCTGCATGTTTCCTATATAAAAAGCTAGACTTGGGCCACACAAAGTTAAAAATATAACCCCTTTTGTTTTGCAATCAAACCCATAATCAAATTGGAAGTCATGTTCTAAGCCCATTAATCTTAATGTGATACCAACAAATACAAAAGGGCAGTGAGGGCATGAACCACACTTTCTCATGTCTTTTGTATCCCTTACACTGTACCATTATGTTATTTAATTTTAACTACCAAAATAATTCACAAAACACTATTTGCAATTACCATGGCCCGCCTCTTAGATTAATTGAAACCTGCTATTATATACAAAGCAAAAACTTCTTATACTGTATACATGTCAAAGTATTTTATGCACAGGAGCAATCTGTAAGATACTTAAAGCATAGGCACAACCCCATGCCATCCTCTTGCCCCTAAGGGCCATATATTGGGCAAAATCGGATTATATAGGCTAGGCTTGTAAAATCTCTTAAACCGTTAGGCTAGTAATCTCCTTTGAATCTATGAACCTATTATTAACTACCTGATGTTTCAGTTTTTCTTTAATATTCTTGCTCCTTTTGTAAATAAATATCAGGCAGTTTTTAAGTACTCCCTTGACCTTACTGTAACATTCAAACAACCTCCAGATGGTTTCTGTACAATGCTAACTTAGTAAACATCAAGGTTGTATTTTAAAATCATGGCTGTCTCAGAGGTGTCTTCATTATTGTTCACTATTTTTGTTACTTAAATATTCTTTACCTGTGCCTAATAATGGCATAAATTTATGCTTTCTGTGTTATATTTCATTTTTATATCATTCAAGAGGTGCTCTAGATAGCCCCTTTGCCTGAACATAAATATCAGTTGATATAATTCTTTTAATAAGACTTCATCAGAAATCAGTCTATATAACCATACCATCTGCCCCTTAATAATGCTTCTTTTCTAAAAATTGGGGTGCATTTTTTAGTTTTGGTTTGGTTCTTTGTTTTAAATGTCTCCTGCATTTTTTGGTTATTAATGCATCTGTCTTCTAAGTCTGTCTGCAAAGAGTCCTACAGCATAATCTTTTAAGATGTCTATTGTGAAAGGCAAAAAGATCTACTTGAGGTGCTCCCCACAACTGGATGAATTACTGGAAGACTCCAGGATGAATTTTCCATTTATGGGGGGTCTGCCCAGGTCCTGCTGAGCTTGTCTGCAATAAGGCTTTGTTCTGGCAAAATGCATTAAGCCTAAAGAGTCAGAGTGAGCTGAATTACTACCTCCCAGGCTAACATAGCCAGTATGTAAAGAGGGTAAGATGTAGTACCCACTTTTTTATGTACCACATCACTCAAGGGGTGTTGTCTGTGTATACTTTCCGAGGTCCTGCTGACCAGAAGTGTTTCAAGGTATTCAAAGCACTGATTACTACCAACATCTCTTTAACATTTATGTGCTTCCTTCTTTCTGTTGAAAACCAGGGTTGAGTAGAATTTCCTGAACAGTTGCTAGAGACTCTTGACAGTTGAAATAGAGTCTGCAAAGGTAAGACAGTTGTTTAAATATGGAAAATGTGAATGCTTTGAAGTCTACAATAAACAATTACTGGAGCTAGGCATTTTGTGAATAGCCTTGATGCAGTGGAAATTCTAAATGGTAAGACAGAGAACTAGTAATGTAAACTAGACACAACAAATCTAACAAACCTCCTGAAATGCTTTGCAGTAGGAATGTGATGATAGTCGTCCCTTAGATTCAGTTTTACCAAAAAATCTAGAGGAGGGGTCAGAGATACAAGATATTGAAGTGATTACATCTTCAACTTTGCAGTCTTGACAAAAAGGTTTAGACCAGGAAGATCCAGCATAGGCTTCCAGATACTTCTGGTTTATAAACTAGAAAAATTGCTGAATAATAACCTTTGCCTGGGAGATTGAGAGGCACTGGTTCTCTGACTTCCTGAGACAGCATTTTGTGTAGAAGGAACTAGAGGAATGTGGTTCCTGGGAAGGGGAAATGCCCTGGAAAGGGAGAAGATATCCCTATTGCCAAGTATAGTGCACTGGATTATCTTCAGAATCCAACAGTCTGAAATAATCTGATTTCAGTATGGAAAAAGATGTTGCAGAGACACAGAAGGGTGGGCGGGGGGGTGGGGGTGAACAGGTGAATAGTAATGTTGACTGAGAGGACTGTCCTTGATTTTTAGAGGTCTTTTATTTCTTTTTTGAGCCTTTCAGTTGTTTTTAAAACTCTAGTTATTGTCTTCTTGCTGCTTAAACTGCTTATTGCAAAGGGGAGCTGAGACTGAGGGAAAATTATTGTGTGGTCTGTAAAATGAGGGTTGAAAAATCAGAGTCATCTTTTGAATTAGTTTTCCTCTTGTATCATACTTAATACCTTCAGCCACGGAAAAGCCAAACATAGTCTCTTTATGTAAGAGATGGTTTCAAATCTCAGACTTAACATCATCAGGAAGATTTTGAGAGTAAAGCCAAACAAACATCCTCAAAACTGATGCAGGCACGGTAACTCTGAAGAAGAGTCAACAGCATCATAAGTACAGTTTAAAATATGCTTAATCCCATGAGAAACAGCTGTCAGAGTAGCATTTAACGAATTCTTTATCTCAGAAGAAGAAAGGTTAACCATTAACCTCTGGATTTTCTCCAAAAACACAAGCAAAAACTTTTAACACATGAGCCTGACAGTTTGAAATCCTGAAAACTAAAGTAGTAGAATACATTTTCTTCCCAATGTATCCGTTGCCTTCTCATCTTTGTCAAAAGGAATGGAGTTGTTAGCAGTAACTTGTTCAGCAGCAGCAGATTTAGGTAGAGGGATCACTGCTGGATCTACTTTAGGTTTAGAGAACAGATGTCTTTGGAGCACCTTGTATTGGCTGTCAGACTTGTTGGGAGCAGGAGGCTAACTATCAGGTAGACTGCAATGAGAAAATGTTCTCTAAAGTGGGAGGGCTAAGGGTGGCCTCAGGCATCAGTAACTGTAAGAAATCATAATACATTTCCTGTGCCATAGGAATCTCATGTTACATAAAATGTCAGTGAAAGAAATCTCTTCAGCATGGACATGTGTTGGTATACTTTTCTCAGAATCAGAATGCTCAGAATAAGAACTTCCTGAGGTACAGCCCTACTCCAGCAATGACTGCTTTTCAGATGAAAATTCCTGTCAGAATGAGATGGAACTCTTTTCCTTTTCTTATCTGAAGATTAAGATGGTAGGAAAAAGGTAAAAATAAGTTCTGTAGTAAATCCCAGTAAATCTGTGTTGTTGATGGAAATAAAAAGAGGAGAATGCAAGTTGTTCTCACTAAGCATATATTGCCTAAAAAATGTCTGACTGTTAAACACATAGGCCCCAGCTTCCATGTCTCCATCCCAGCCAAGTGACCTATCCTTTCCTTTGACACCAAGGAAAGTGGCTTTCCCTTGCCTGCCAAGGGGATCCCTACAACAGGAGAGGAGGTGGCTATCCCTTGGTCTTCAGTGGCTTGGACAGCTACACCTGGTCGACTGAAGTAAAAAGATGGGTTCTCTGAGGAACAACACACTGTCACTGCAGAGTCACGCACTAGTTGCTGAGTGAGGTAAGTCTGGAGTTCGTCTGTCCTCCAAAAGACTCCATAATAAGTTTCTTATTTTTGCAAGCAGGGGAAGGTGCAACTGCAGAGATGGAAGGCTGCTCCATCAGTAAGCTGAAAAAAGATATGAGAAGAGTAGGTAGTGAAGCCTTTGTGACTCTCTAAAGAGACTGGAAAAGAACAAGTTGTTCTGAGGTAAGTATACCACTGACAGTTCCCCACAAGCACAATATCCTGTCTCAAACACACAAAAGATTAACACTTGAATACATTTTTAATCAAAACAGCAACATTTTAATCAGAAGTAATCTACACATCCACCCACATAAAAGCCCCATTCAAATATGCAAGAACAATCCAAATTGCTTTGTTTCATAGCAAAAGGTACTTTCTGACTGAAAAAGAAAAAAAACAAGTTTTCCTTATAAAAATAAAATAGGAAAGCTTTCACCAACATGGACATGTCTGTCATGCTCTTTGAAGGATCACTAACTGTAGAAGCGTGCACTTTGGTGGCAAAAAGATCTAAAGCCTTTTGTACTCCAACTGCTTTTTATATGGAGCTCCGAGTGAGCTCCTTTCACTTGGAGCATGCGAAAAGTGCCAAAAACTCTGAGAAGCTGGCCAGTGCAGAGGATAACATGTATATAGTTTGGGCTACTGCAACAGTGATCTATTAGAACATCTACTGCATTGGTAAGTTAACTTAAACAACTTTACTTTCCAAGAGTAGTGGAAGGATGTTGCCATTTACGTCAGCTGTGCATGTACTTTTCCAGATTACATGTGATTTCCTGCAGTAATGATCTTTATGATGTATGTAGCACATTTGTGTCATAATTCACCTTAACAGTGTATGTATGAATAATAGGGCCATCGCTACTGAGAAGGCTCCCTTCCTCTAGCAGTCTAGTGCTATGTGTGTTTACTGAGTTTGGGAGCATCTGCATCTCTGGCAACCCCTTTTTTCTACACTTTTAGATATTGTTTATCTTATGTATGTAGTTATCTAGCTATATTTCTCCAGTAGATGTTTGTTTCAGTAAGTTGACTTATGTGTTTTAAATTGTTGTTTTCTTATTTAGATATCAGTGATATTACATGGGCAGCTATATTATTGCTGCCTCCTTGTATTGGCTCATTTTGCCTTATGCAAGAGCATTTGATAGTGCAATTGTTGTCGTCGTGTGCTTAAAAAACAGAGAAAAGTAGGCAGGTTCCTTTATCTAATAGCTGCATTGGTCTCTGTTGGCCACAAAATAAGACAGCAATCATGTGCCATGGGGATTATCTACCTGCTGAAAAGATTTGGCTAGACACTAATGTCCATCTCCAGCTGAACTTACAGATCATGCATATGATTTCAAACATCAGTGATCTGCTATTTTTACATGTACTGAACTGTACCTTTTACACACACAGACTTCATGTCCCCCAGCTAGAGGTGACAAAATCCTGGACATGGTTCTTATCAGTATGGGACAGCTCTGTTCTGTACCATTTGTAAGTGCCTCCCTCCTTTGTCAAATCAGACCATAAATCAGTCGCATTCACTCTAAGACTGAAGCCAGAAGCCCCTTCCAATAATTCAGTAGTCAGAGATTATGCTAAGGCTAATCTACTTAGACTGAGTGATGACCTGGCAAAATTCATTCTCCTCTCCAATGTGACGACCTACTGCATATGCTGAATCCTTTACTGTCAAATTCTATGCTTATGTAAATAGCTGCACAGAGACATCTGTCCTACAGTGCCAAACTTAAAAATAATTCCTTATGGTAGACCCAGATATAAATAGGCTTTGCAACAGGAAAAAAAAAACTCATTGTATGTAAAAATGAATGTATGTCCTAGCATGCCAAAAATACTCTTGCTAAACTTAGCAAGGAACTCCAGTCCCTGATAAATCAACCAAAGCCAGATTTGAGGTAAAAATAGTGACCCATTCACATGAATATTTTTCTGGAATACCTTCTGGACTCGTTTGTGCTAATGATTCTTAACCCAGACAACCACAAAACCTTCTTAAACTATGTTAGAAACCTCAATAACAATGCCCAGCACAAAGTTAATAGTAAATTATATCACCTACTCAGATCTGAAAGGCATAGCCAATTTACAAGCAGATCAATTTAGCTCAAACTTCAACCCCCTTACCCCAACATTCCCAGATCATATACCCACATTTACACTGCACCCCCCCCCCCTTTAAAATCTCCCATTCACAAGTCCTCAAAGCACTATCTAAGGCTAAGAACACTGCTTCTCTGGGGTCAGATAACATACCGGGATGCCTACTGGCCAGCCTTTTTCAATATCATCCCCCAAACAATCTATGTACCAACTGAAGAGAGGACAACAGCAGGCATCTTCTTACATAAAATTGGGATGTCGGCTGACCTAGGTAACTACAGAATCATAAGTCTGATAAGCCTCATCTGTAAGATTATGGAGAGGATCATTATGGAATTAATAAACAAGGACATAGGTAACCTACAAACTCTTGACCTAAGTCAATTCAGTTTTGATAAGAGCAGATCCTGCCTGCTCAGCTTGGTTGACTTCTTTAAGAAGGTTGCTGATGCAATGAATGAGAGAACAGTAGTACTCACCAGATATCAAGTTCTTGCTAAGATGTTTGACACCATTCCACAGTCAGGTGTTGTTAACAAACTCTACCAGCTAAATGTCAATCCCTGTGTAACTTGGTAGATAACAGACTGACTCACAACAGAACCTGGGAAATTAGTGTGGGTGGCTTCATCTCCTCCAAGAGACATGTAACCAATGGTGTACCTCAGTATTTATCCTTAGGCCACTTCTCTTTGGCATTTACTTTTTAGAGATCAAAACCAATGTTAAGGGCTTACCAAGTTTGCTGATGACTGCAAACTAGTTACCATTATTAACTCTCCAAACAACACCAAGATCCTCTACCAGGGCCTTTACTGGTGTCAAAACCATAGACTATAACTAAATCCTTTAACAAACATGATGCCCCCTGCAACTGTCACACTGTCAACATAGCCATAAAAATTGATCCAGTAGTTAGAGACATGGGAACCTCTGTAGACAGAGAACTGTCCTTCGATTACCACGTATTCACTATTGTATGAAAGTCCTTTCTCACTGCGCATCTTATTAGCAAGGGTATGGCATCTAGGTCCAGAGATGTGATCATTCCTCTGCACCCAGCATTTATAAGACTGCTCATTGAGTATAATGCCCCTTTTGGGATGTACTTGCCAAAACACTTGACACAACTTGAACACCTACAGCATTTTCTCACCAAGAAAATCAAGGGTCTAAATTATAAGAACTATATTGATCATCTCAAAGCCTTGTCCCTTTTCTTGGCATTTTACAGGTTGTTGAGGGGGTGACCTCTGCCTCAAATACTGAACTTCAACAGATGTATTTATTTATTTATTTATTTATCTATCTTTGCCAAGAAAGTCTGACTGGATAATACCCATTTTCAGTGGAGGCCTGGGGAGAAACGCTCCATTTGTTTACATTGCATTATACTTAGTTCCAGTTATACACACAGTAGTTATATGTCTATTTAAATTTATACATATACAGTGCTTACATGTATACATTCTACGATTTTGCAGAACTAGAAATTACTAAAGGAAAGCTCACATGCAGCTTTGTGGATTGTACAGGCAGCAGTTATGTATAAAACTTTTGTCATTTCAGTGAGAGGTTGAGAGTATTTTGTTTAAGAAGAGTATTTCCATAGCATCGTACAGTGAGCACAAAGTCTTAACCTGATGATGAGCATGTGCAGGACCAGGATTGGTTAAGATGTTTAAGCAGTGATTTAAAACTACTGAGTTTGTCAGAGAGTTTTATTTGTGTGAGGATACTATTCCAGAGTTCAGCAATGTATTGGGAGTAGAGCGAGTCTCCTGCAACATTATAGGACTTATTTGTGAGTATTAAGAATTTGTTACTAGAAAGGAGGTCCCGTGCTGAACAGTAGGGTAGTAATAAGGTTTGTAGTACAGGGCATTTTTCTGGATTATGAATGAGTTTGTTTGGTGTAGTTAGCTATGAATATGTTAGGTAGTTGTGCAGTTCAAGCCAGTTTAATTGCTTTAAGCTATGACAATGGTGGGTCCTATGAGAGAGATTGGTGCCAAATTTAGCTATTTTATTATAGCAGGAGGCAAGTTTTTCTTTCTTTGAGTATTGTTTAAGCTTGTTAGGGTAGGAGGGGCGTATAAGAGAATTGACAGTAAGAAGGTGGTGGCTACAGTTTTTCTTGCAGTATCTGTAAGGAATCCATTGATCCTATAAAGGCAGGCTAGTTTCTGGTGTGTACATTTAATGGTGTGCAGTATAAGCTGGTCATATTTGAGATTGTCATCTATTGTATGTGAGCTAAAGTTTCAGTGACAGTATTATTTGCTGACTTTATGGTGAAAGATTGCTTTTAATGTTGGAAACTTTTTGAGTTAAAAAAAACATTAAGTTAATTCTCTTTTGGTTGAGTAGGAGGTTTGTTTCTTTGAGCCAGGTTTCAACAGAGGAGAAAGATTTTTGTGTAATGTCTTGGGGCTTATTTATTGATGAGGCTGCACATATTAATGCTGAGTTCATAGATTCATAGGTGCATAGGTTCATAGGTTGGTACTAGGCTATCAGCCCTAGGGCCTATACAAGCCTAGCCATAACAATTCCCTGGCTATTTCTTCCCACATTATTTACTTTCCTGGACCCCTGTCTAGCAGGGCGACTGACGTGATCCCTGGGGTGAATTTCCTTTCTCCCATCCAATCGTCAAGGTTCCTCTTGAAGAGGTCCAAAGAGGCACTCTGCTTAACATGTATGGGCAATCTATTCCAGAGTCTGGGGAGTCTTTGGGTCAGGAACCTATCCCTCCAGCATGTTTTGTTTATTGTGATGACAAGGTTTAGATCCCTGGAGCGTGTAGCTCTGAGGGTTTGGGATTTCTTTAAGTGTAGCATGTCCAACAGCTCTGGGTTTGACATGGCCTTGTATGTTAAGCAGAGATCGCCTCTGAGTAGACGATATGCGACAGAGTATAGCTGGAGTTTTTAAGGCGGTCAGCGAGGGCATCTGCTTTAGGCCTGTGATTCTTTTAGTGAGGTATTTCTGAGGCCTTTCCAGTTGTTGCAGATGTCTTGAGAGGTACATACCAAATGGGGCGTTGTATTCTATAATGGGTCTAATGAGGATAAGTACAGTGGGACAATGACCTCCTTTTTCTGGATGAAAAGCCCTTTGTGATGAGGTGTGCCACATAGAAGGATTTCCTGACTGTTGTGGCGATGTGGTTATCGAAGGTGAGACCACTGTCCACCTGTGTCCCTAAGTCTCTTATCACACTTTCTGTGTTTAGTGTACTGCCACCTATATGGTAATTCATGGATACATGTTTTTTCCCAAAGGGGATAACAATACATTTCTTGGCATTGAGCTTGAGCCCATGGCTCTGGCACCAAGCATCTGTTTCTGTAAGGCCCTTTTGTAGAGTATCCACATCATTTGGGGATTCAATAATGGCTCCCAGTTTGCAGTCATCTGCAAACTTTGTTAGCCAGAGTCCCTTAGTGTTGACCTGTACTTCAGAGAAGTAGATGCCAAACAAGAGCGGCCCCAGGACTGAACTCTGAAGTACTCCACTCGTCACTTGTCTGGAGCTGGATTTGGAGTCGGCTACTTTTACAGTGTGGGTTCTATCAGTAAGCCATTTAGCAACCCATTGGGTGACATAGGGATTAATGCCCAACTTAGTAAGTTTATCTATGATTCCAGAGTGGGGGATGGTGTCAAAGGCCTTGGCAAGGTCTAGATAGGCTGTGTGGACCACCTTACCCTTGTCCATGGCTCTGGAGACTGATTCAAAGAAGTCAATCAGGTTCAGGAGACAAGATCGGCCCTTCACAAACCCAAACTGGGTGGGGTCCAGTGTTTGAAGGTTGCCAATGTCTTTATTTATAAGTTTCATGATAATACGCTCCATGGCCTTGCAGATAAGGCTTGTCAGACTGATGGGACGGTAGTTTCCGGGATCCAAGGTGGATCCCCTCTTGTGGATTGGGATAACTGTAGCTCTGTGCCACTCAGTGGGCACGAAACCTGAGGTGAGGCTATGATTAAACATGACACTTAGGTGAGGTGCCAGTTCATATTGTAGTTCATGTAGTACACAGCCCGGGATGTCATCTGGTCCCATGGATGCTGTATTCTTGGCTTTAGAGAGTGCATTTTGTACCTGTGTGGCCGTTATTACTGGAATTTGGCAATCTTCCGGTATTGAGATGGGCCATTTAGGGGTGAGAGGGGGGGTGAAGTTGGCACTGAATCGATCTGCCAGGATATTGGCAATATCCTTCGGATCAGTATATTTAATGCCATTCTGTTTTAGCTCAGAGCAGATCTGAGCATTGCCATTTAGATTCTTGACATAGTTATAGAATGCTTTGTGGTTGTCTTTGGAATCTTTGGCAATTTTATTTTCGTAACTAGCTTTGGAGGATTTTATGAGGCATCTCAGTTTCTTACTGAGGCTAGTAAGGGAGTTTTTTGCATCCTGGGATTTTCCTCTTTTCTGCAAAAGTTTCTTCCTTTTGTTGTAAAGTTTGTTTATGGCAGGGGACCACCAGATTGGCTTCCTTTTTTTGGATGAGAGCATTTTGGTTCTATTTGGGATGGCATGATTCATGCATGAGTGGATGTGCTCGTACAGTGCCTTAGTGTAGGATTCAGCAGTTGAATTGTGAGAGTCCGTGTGCATGGGTGTCATGAAGTTTGTCACTTCTTACTTGTGTAGCATGAAGTTGCCTATGGCGAAGTTTTTATGGTGGTTTCTTTACTGGGGGTGGGGTGGGATGTGGATGTTAAGGGTGATTAGCTTATGGTCAGACCTGACTAACGAGGGGGTGACCATAGGTATGGAGCATTGATTTCCCATGTTGGTAATGACCAGGTCTAGGATATTGGAGCCCCTGGTGGGACTATGGATTTGTTGATCCAGGGCGTTGGAATTTATGAATTCCAAGAACCGTTGCGCAAAGGTGTTGGGACATGAGTAGTTTTCCCAGTTAATGGCAGGGTAGTTAAAATCACCCAGTATTAGGGTGTTTGGTTCTATCTTAATATTTTCCAGTATGTTTAGAAAAGTATAGTGAGAATCTTGGGGTATGGTGGGGGATCTGTAGCAAACTACAATTTGGATTGCAGTCTTACCTAGTGTTAGTTGCACTTGGAGAATTTCAGACACATTGTGTTGGCCAACTAGCCTGGTGGTGTGAATATCCTTGGTGAATATTGACACTCCTCCACCTTTAGTGTTTCGGTCCTGGTTTGGTGGCCGAAAAGTGTGGTAAGAGTTGTAGCCTGGTATTGCAGGGGTGCTCTCTGGAGCCTTGAACCAGGTCTCAGTTACTGCACAGATATTGATGTTCTCCATTTTTAGGAGTGCCTCGAGAGAGTGCATTTTGAGGTTTAGACTTCTAGCATTGAGTAGCATTACCTTCAGATTTTGCATGCTTGTACCTGTTACGGTGGTGGTTTTGTCCTTTGAAGTTTGCCAAAAAAGGCACTATAGGGGTGGCAAGAGCCTTAGCCAGTAACTTGAATCCCAGGGCGACAGGTGCAGACCATCTCTGGCAAAGCATCGTGGTCTGTCAATCATGTCATCCCAGGCAGACAGATACTGGATCCCCTTTGAATGACACCATAAGCTTAGCCAATTGTTGAAGTCAATCATTTTATCCTTATATTGTGGTATCATTCTGGGCGAAGGCAGGATGCTACTCAGGGTTAGGGTCATACCTGCCTGGGCCACATGATCCGAGAGCTCTTCCATGTCTCTTTTCATGTAGTCCAGGGAGGTACGTCTCAAGTCATTCACTCCAACATGGACAATGACAGAGTCATATTTGTACTTGTTGTGGAGTGACTTGAGTGCATGCGTTATGTGGCGGATCCTGGCACCCGACAGTCAGCTGACTGTAATTTTCTCCTTATTCAACCTGGTGAGAGGGACATCAGTGTGCCGGACTATAGAGTCACCTATGACTAAAGTGTTAGGTACATTGTCTTGCCTTAGGGGCTGTTGCTGGGTGGCACACTGGTGTTGTGAACTATGTGACACATTGGTTGTGATTGGTGTTTGTTTGCATTTCAGCTTCAGAGGTCTTTGTTGCTTGGGCAGGTTACAGTTAAGGGCCTCTGCATATGTGGATTTAGTGTTGCTATATGTGGGTGTTGGTGGTGCGGGTTTAGAAGGGCTATGTGTTGCTTGAGGTGTAGTGTGGGTGTTAACCTTCTCCTCTTGACTGTTTAGCACAATCTTGGGTGGAGAGAGCTTTGCTTCCATTTTGGCTATGTAAGTGCATCTCTCACAGGTTGTAGTGTTGGGTGGTAGGAGGAGAGGGTTGTCTGTGTACATGAGGCAATTGCTGCATTGCCCCAGTATGCCCAGATTCACCAGGTGGACAGGAGAAATCACCGGAAGCTGACCCTTGGACATGCCTGGTTTGGGGCTTTTTTTTTTTCTTTGTAAAGTATAGGAGCTGTTTCCTTAGCAAGGTACTTTGCAATTATAGGCTGTTTAGTGCCTACTATTAATTTCTCCTTGTTAACAAGGAGAGTTCAGTGTTTGTATGAGTTTAAGGCTTCCTAGTGCTTTCCAGCAGGTATTAGAGAAAGTGCTAGTCACAGGGATGCTTAAAGGTAAGATTGAAAAGAATGCACTCTGCAGTGTGCACTAGAGAAGTTAGATGTGAAAGTAGGTAACTTGAGTTTTACCTGTTTAAAAAGTTAAGGTTTAGTGGAGAGTTACTATTTTTAAACAGCAAGATGGATTGAAAGGGGTGGTCACTTTTGTATTTTGGTACTATGAAATACTGTAGGATGGCCAATAAATTTAAATAATTGAAGGGTGGGATTTCAAAAATGATGATTTTGTGATTACTCACATAAGCCAGTTAAAGTAGAGAGAAATGAGATATATGGTCAGATTAACATGAGGCGGGCAACTAGAAAGACAGTGGTATTTAACAAGACAACTTAAATGGGTGGGAGGGCAGGAAAAAATTCTGCCTGACTCAGAACAGAGAGAGCTGTGGTCTCTTTTGAAGTTTTAATATGCTGTTAAAACAGAATGCAAGCAAAACACAAGGTAAAGAAAACAAACTACAGTATTCAAAATATAGAAAGGCAATACAGTAATACAAAAAATAAAAGCAAACTAACCTTTCCTTCACAGCAAAGTGTAGCAGAGTCTGGATGAGCCTTTCTGGAATTAACTAAACTAGCATGATGAGTAGAGATGTGTTGGGTTATAAGTATATTAAATAGGAGAGGACTTAGGATAGAGTCCTGAGGGACACCTGTAGTAACTGGCTGAAAGGACATGTAGGTGTATTGCCATTTAATGACTTATTGTCTTCCAAATATGTAACTAAGTGACCATGACAAGGAGGACATCATATCCTGTCAGGCCTGCTGCAGATCTGCAAGTCCAGTGGTGGCATAAACACCCACTCACAAGATTTTAATCTCTTCTGCAACATGAATAGAACATGTTGGAGGAATAGATATGTGTCACAGAGAATTTCACTTCTTTGGAATCGTCTTCCTTTTCACATAAAACAAAGTACTTCTCTTACTCTATTCAATTGTAAACTGGATGAATGAATGGGAAACTGAAATTCATCCCTGGAGTAGCACTCTTGTGCCTTTTAGAAAGTGGTAACACCAACAGCATCTCCTGGTATGTCTCCATGCCCCACTAAAGATGGTCCTCCCATGCTTTGTTCTGACACTGAAACAGCTGCAAAGGCCATGGTTGACCCTGGTTCATAGTGGCTAATGGCACCACACTAGGTGGAAGCCAGAGAGGTAAGTGAGCGGTCTGAGGAATGGCAATTGGCCAATGCAGAGTCAATAACCATCATCTGAGGCCAAGACTCAGCCCGTGGAGTTGGAAAGTACTCTTTGGTAATTTTTTTCCTTCTAGAAATTCCAGATGCTGGATGTGGTAAGAAGCACAGAAATGAGTCTGCCAGATGTGCAGTTGTCAAATAGTATCCACAAGCAACATGCTTATATTCTCACACACATACAAAGTCCCCAAAACAGTGTAATCTATAAGCAGCACACAAAATTCCTGTCAGCAGTCTCTCCAGAAAAAACTTCAGTTTCACAGAAAGAAATGGCAGGTATGTTGTCGCAGTGTGAACACAAGCAGTACATAACCCTTAGTAATCCCTTCCCCAGTAAAACCCTTCCCAACAATTAACTATTCACATAAAATATAAAAATGTTATACAAGCAGTACATTTTAACACAAAAATACCCCCAACAGCCAAAGCTAGTAATAGCAGTCCCTGACAGAAAACTTTCAATATAATAAATATACCAGGTTTCTTAAAGGGGCAGTCCCACTAAAAGGATATATAAAAATAAAGAATACTTTTTTATATAACTGTATAAAAATCAGTATTTCTGTTCTAAAGGTTTCTTCAAAGGGAACTTATCTGCTAGAAAGAAGCTGAAGGCTGCCTGCTGCTCTTGTAAAGCCTCTGAGCTGGTTCTTCATAAGATGGCAAAAAAGTACTGAAACTTGTTCACTTTGACTGATGATTTTCCCTCCACAGGGTTGACCATTCAGCAGTCAGAGTGAAAGTGTGAGAGAGAGCCACAACTTCTGAAAGCAGACTGGTCATTGTGTCTTGGCCAAGATACAACACATATAGCCTAAAGGCTACTACAGCCATGAAGACTTCAAACATCTACTGTTATGAGTCTGAGTGATACATCAGGGATACTGTTTTGGGTCTGAGTGATATATCAGGGATACAGATGGCAGTTGAGTCCATTCCTTCTTTACAGTGGATTCCTCCTTATTCACCAGATCAAACTTTTTTCACTCCTGTCTTTCAGCAACTGTTGACTTGGGGGTAGTTGAAGATGCCCCTCTTTTTCTGACAAGAAATGTTTTTAGTCAAGAATGTTTCTGGCATCCAAGAATGAAGCATCCTGCAGACCATTTGAAAATATTTCCTTTCCAAACCAGTTTGTGAACATCCCAAAATTGAAAGTGCTATCCCTTCACGACCTGTTACTTCTGATTCTCCCTTCAGATTTCTTAGTAAATGGACATATATCCAGTTAGACTAGCCCGGTCAACAAATGTAAAATAAAATAAATAAATAAATAGTAAATCTAGATTTAAAGGATTCTTATCATTACATTCATATGGTTTTAGATTTTTAAATGTTTCTTGAGGTTTTCTATGCCTGCAATACACTTTCAGTTTTCTGCATCACCCTTCTGGTTATCTACTACTCCAAGGGTATTCACAAAGTTTCTATCCCACAGACTGTACATTTTCTGTATTTAGATGATTTATTTATTTTTGCAGAGATTTTTTTAGAGTGTCAAAAGTCCCTTTCATGAGTGAGAAATCTGATTTTAGATGTCAGATTCCGGATGAATATTCAGAAATCCTCTCTAATTTCCATTCACAAGATTATTTTTTCTAGGATAATTTCTGGACTTGTCCATGCTAAAAATTCTTAACTCAAAAAAGTGATGTTATATCGGGAACTATTTCTGAGCTTCTCCATTCAGTCTCAGACTTCATTCAGCGAGTAAAGCAGGATTTTAAGGTTCATGGCTTCTATGATTCTCATGACTCCTCTTGCAAGGTTACACATGAGAAAAGTTCATTGTTTCTTTTTAGACTGTTTGGACCCAATATTCCCATACAATAAATTTCCATATTCTAGTACTGGACTTTTTGAAGAGAGAACCTATTTGGTAGAGAGAACAGATTCATTTGAATCTAGATTTTCCTTTCTCTCTCTCACAGTCCCTGCTCAATCTGTAACAACAGATGCACAGGATTTTGCGCTGGGAGCTCTATCAACGAGGGTAAAAGTGCAGGGTATTTGGAGAAAACAAGGCAGGCACAAAGCACATAAATGCTAAAGAGATGTTAGCTGTGATCCAGCCATAGAATCTCTTCACTACCTGTGGTCCCCAGGAACTTTTCAAGTGCTTACAGCCAACATCACAGTGATGTGGTACATAAGCAAAAGGGGGGGGGGTATCAGGTCTTAGCCTCTGTGTAGTCTAGCTATTGTAGTTAGAGAGGTCAAATTGAAGCATTGCTTTACTCTCCAAGCTTCCTACAGTTTGTCGGAACAAAATGTAGTGGAAAACAAGCTGACCATGTCTGGGACAGACCCTTATAAATGAAAATTAAAAGGGTGGTCTTCTAGGAATGAATCTAGTTGTGGGGAACAACTCAAGTAGATCTGTTTACATTCTTTCAAAACAGGCAGCAACTCAGCATATTTTGTTCCAGTGTTGCTTGTAAGCAGGTCTAGCGACTGGATGTTTTTTATTCCCGTTGATGGGAATGGTGTTTATCATGTTGGTCAATACTGCGATAGTCTTAGTTATATGGGTTATAGCCTGCCAAACTATCAGGCAGCGCAAAATGATCCCTGTGGAAGCTGCTGCTGCCATTAGTAACATGGCCGGCCCCCTTTTTCCTGTCAAGAAAAAACAGGAAACCAAGCATACATCTACTCCTCCTCAATTTTCTTTAGCTACGAGTAAATCTGATGTTGTCAATCTTCACTTAATCCTTGACTGTAGGTTCAGTTCTGTATCTCGGAATTGACTTCGCCATTATTCCAGCTCGTGCCTTCTAAAAACTCTCAAGCTCAGCTTTACCCATAATGCTGCTGTTAGGATTACCTCAGATTTCGTTTGCTGCTTTTACTGCCAAATGCTTTTTTTTCTTGTCAGCTCTCGAGTGAAGTCTTTTCTTTAAACTGTAAGTGTTTTTCCTTCAAACGTTTATTAGTTCCCTCTCTATTCCTATTTACCTTACCCTGCTCCTCTCTCGGCTTCTCCCTTAACACGTTTGGTATTATTCTGTCAGTACCATTGTTGGTAGTCCCTCCTTCTTTCATTTTCCTACCTCAGTTGTAATTCTTACATACCGTTGTCGGTACATTTTCTTTACTCACTCTTCTACTTACCTTTATGGTAAATCTTCAGTAGCATTGTTGGCATGTTCTTTTTGACTGACTATAAAAAAAATCTTAAACTTATCTTTTGTCCTTCTGTGTGTGTGTGTATTTCCTTTGTTATGTCGGAAAAGGCCAAGGGTACTTCTGGTTTCAAAAGATGCCAGAAGTGCGAGAAAAAATTGCTGAACTCTGACGGACACTCTTTATATGTCTACTGCTTTGGCCTGGTGCACCTTCAAGACGATTCTGCTGTTTGTCACGATTTTACCAGACCCTTGTGGAAAGAAAGAATAAGTTGATCCTAAAGTGCTTTATTAAATATGACTTTGATGAGGCCATATATGCTAAATCTAAATCTGATGTCGGCTCCCTTCCTCTTCTTCCTCTTCCAGTAAACAGGAAGGATGTAAGAAGAGGAGCCAGTCAGTTCCGACAGTCTGGTCAGCACTACTGACTAAGCTGTCTAAAACTTCCCTGGTTACCATAGTTTCTGCAGAACCTAACAGGAAACTGCATAAGCCCTCAGTGCTATTGGTGCTGAGCTCTGCACCAACTATTTTGGCACTGACTATTATTAAGGACACATTGACTTTGGTGCCTATTCACTCCTTGGTTCCATCTGTTTTGGAAATGAATGAGTTTTCCTTTACAGATAGGCCCTGAAAAAAAATATTCCCCATCTTTAGACTCTTTTTTTAGACTGACCTCCAAGCCTTTTCTTGGAAAAGTGTTGATCCCTGTCAGTCTCTTCAGCCCTTTCCACCAAGAGCCTTACAGAATCTGATGTTTTGAGGCTGGTGGACCAGCTTCTGGTGACAAGGGGATTATCTGCTTCCTCAGCTCCTAGTCTCCCTGACTCTGGAACTTTATCTATCTCTTCCCCTGTTTTTGTTCCTCATCTGACTCCAGCTGAGTCTTTGGAGTTCCCAGCTCCGACATTCGTGGTTTCATCTGTGTCAGTGCTGAGCAGATCTTCATCTCTGGCACCGGTAACAACCCTGAGCTCTTTGGTTCCGTTGGATCCGGAGACCTGTCGGGGTTAAAGCTTTGCTGTTGGTTCCAGGGAGTGTGATTCCACTCCGGTGTTGTCTGAGCCATCCTTCCTCCTTGAGGCATTGGCAGACATAAGCTCAACTCCAGCTTTGACTTTGGAGGTGGCTTCCTTGATGCGGGTGGGGACCATGGTTCCGGGGGAGCTTACCTCAGTTCTGGGAACTTTCTCCTGTGTAGAGAGGGCCTTATTCATTGTGGGCTCACAGTCAGTACTACTCTCATTGAACCAACATCTCTGTTCTTCCCCTCGCCCAGAGCTACCGCCAGCTTCTGCCGTGGGGCAGCAGGCACAGAAACCTCAGGATTTAACCACAATGGTTATGTCATCTTCAGACACCTCCCTGACCCATTCCACAGAGGAGGTGCATCTGAAGAGGAAGTGCAAGAGGAAGCACTTGGACTCTCCTGAAGAGACTTACACAGAAGATACTGATTTCGATGAAGGGGATAGGTTCCCCAAGGTAACCCCGGAAGATGTCTCATTTAGACACATATTAGAAATCCTGAAACAGAGGGGTGGCTGGACTTCCCATTAGCCTTCCATGGAGGAATCAGTATACCTGCAGGCTTTCCATGCCTGACCATCTACATCTTGGATCTCTCCCCCTGCTGATGATCTAATTATACTGATTGCACAGTGGGCTTGGAAGATACCTGATTCCATTGAGCCAATCCCCAAGAGACTGGATCGCATGTTGTCAGATCCTGAGGCTTACCAACATTGGGCCAAGAGGATACCAGTAGATGCCAAGGTGGTTGCAGCAGCCACCGAAAGAGAACTTGCTGATGGAAATCCTACTATCCATCCTCCTAACAAAGAGTCTAGGATGATAGATAGGTTCAGGAAGCCTGTATACGCATCATCGACCTTTGCACTCAGGTCCTTGAACTTCATGGAGCATTTTACGAGACTCCAATGGGATCTGATAATGGAGCTATTCCAAAGGGACAACTAAGGCAGCAGGTTCTGACGTAGTCATGAAGAGACACACCTAGATACTCTTATGTAAATCTGTGGAGCCATTAAAGTCTTCTTTTGTCAATGCAGTTTTTGATGGGGCATCCCTTTTTGGTCCCAAAGTCAAAGAGACCCTTGCCAGATATGAGAAGGATGGAAAGACCCTTTCTTCCCTAGGCGTACACTTTTCTACTCCTCAACGGTCTTATCCCAGGAACCAGAGGAGTGGGAAGCTATGGTTCAAAAAGTCTCAAGGACCTTTCCAGGACTCATGTGGCAATGATTCCCCCCATGGCAGAAGGAAGAGTTATAATGGAAGACGCCGTGCATGAGGCAGAGTTAGCCCACAAAATCAGGCTTAGGCTTCCCTGGTAACTCTTATCAGCACTCCTGAATGGAGGCTCGATTGCCATCCTCTGGTGGCAGTCGGGGATGATTATCCCTGCACCTATCTGCCTGGCTAAATATAACAACAGACAATTGGGTGCAGAGGATTATAACCAGAGGTAACAATGTTTCTTTTCAAAAAACCCAAACAACCAAAAAGAATCCCAGATGTTCCATCCAGTCTCAGGGGTGCAGCAGTCGTAGAAATTCAAAAACTGCAAGACAAAAGAGTCATCCAAGCAGTCCCACCAGACCAAATAGGACCCAGAGTTTACTCAAGATTCTTTTTAGTGCCAAAGATAACAGGGGACTGGAGACCAATTTTGGATCTCAGCATTTTGAAAAAGTCAGTTCAACAAACCAAATTCTGAATGGTCATGGTTCAGGCTATACTTCCGTTCTTAGGAAAAGATGATTGGATGTACTCAATAGATCTTCAGGATGTATTATCACATAAAAATGAACAAGCGCTCCAGAAGATTCCTGCCCTTCCAACTGGGAGCCAGTCATTATCAGTTCAGAGCCCTGCCCTTTGGTCACACCACAGCCCCCAGAGTGTTCACCAAATGCATGGCAGTGTTAGCAGCTCACTTCAGACTGCAAGGATTCCATCTGTTTCCTTACCTAGATGACTGGCTTATTACTGCACCCACCAGGCATCTACTGTTGTGGGCAAGGAACTACATTCTACAAGCTTACTGCTTGCTGGGGATTATGGTAAACTACAAAAAATCCCATCTAGAACCAACACAGCAGTTAGAATTCATAGGAGAGGTATTAAACACAACCACAGGTATCACGTGTCTTCCCTCAGAAAGACTTCAAAGAATAAAATTGCAAGTCAGCCAGATTATTCACAGCAAAGAAGTGACTGCAAGAGTATTGTTATAAACTCTAGGATCAATGGCAGCCACCATCACTTTAGTTCCCCTTGAAATATTTCACATGCGAATCCTGCAGTGGCTTTTCGTGTCACAATGGTCTCTACTGAATCAGTAGAAACAACACAAAGAAGCTGGAAATGGTTCTACCAAAAATCCACAGAGGAACAGGGTATAGTATCCAGTAAAGTTTTATTCTGGTGTCTCGGCTTCCCCTAGGTTTTTTAGTGTGCTGGCACATCCAATTTTGAAGTTTGGGGGTAGTTTTAAGGATGATTTCAATAGATTGGAATGCAGAGTGATCATAAATTTTAGAACACTTTACCGTAGGGGAATGAATATTGATCATAATTTAATTTGTAAACAGGAATTTATAAATTTAGCTTTGTATACAGGAATTTATAGAATAGTTGTTAGATGATATTTGTACTAAATAAGTTTTTGTAAATGTTTACTGTTTGTATAAGTGGAGATTTGTTTAAAAAGTGTGTGGAAAATGCTTATTTATTGAGAAATTGGTTAATTAAATAATTATTTATGACAGCACTTGGTGTATAAATAGGGTGTTTTTTTGATGTTTAAATTATTTCTTAGAAGGTGAAAAATCGTGGTGCCAGAATAAAACGTTACTGGATATGATACCATGTTCCTTTGGATTTTTGCTGGAACCATTTCCAGCTTCTTTGTGCTTTTTCTATTGTACTTTTCTTTTGTGTTTTTATTATCTCTACTGGATCAGCCAATGTCCCATCAAGTTTTGATCACCAATTTATGCAAAAAAAGATCTGAACTGGTGGCTTCACTCCAAAGAAAGTTTGTCGGGCCGACCTTTTGTCCCTCCTCAACCCCAAGCCATAGTTACCATGGACACATCCCAGATGGGGTAGGGGGGCATTATCTCGAAAAGACAGTCCAAGGCACTTGGTCCCAGTTAGAGGCCAATTTGCAGATCAGTGTTCTAGAGATGAGGGCAGTACTTTTGGCATTGCAAGCATTCCAGGAAACCCTCCCCTTGGGAATGATTACGATCAAAACAGACAACATGTCAGTTTGGTATATCAACAAGCAAGGGGCAACCAGTTCTTACCTTCTTTATTGAGAAACATTCAAGTTATGGCAATGGGCAGTTTCATTTGAATGCTTTCTAATTGCAGTGCACTTTCCAGAGAGCATCAACGTGATTGTAGGCAAATTGAGCAGGAGACTCCTAATGCCTCATGAGTGGTGTCTCAATCATTTGGTGACTGAAAGGATATTCCTCAAATGTAGCCAGCCCTGCTGTGATCTCTTTGCATCTCCCTTGAACAACAAGTGCAGTAACTACATTGCTGTGTTCCCCTCACCAGGGGAGCCACAAAGAGATGCTCTCCTTCATGATTGGCCCTCCGGTCTTCTGTATGCCTTTTCCTTGATTCCTCTCATTTCCCAGTTTCTGAAGAAAGCCAGCAGGTTGAAGAACAGGATAATTCTCATTGCCCCATTCTGACCTCAACAGATATGGTTTCTCTTTCTTTGGCCTTACCTAATTTGGAAGCCTTGGACCCTGGACCAAGCTCCAGACTTCTTCTCCCATCCAGAGGCTCCTCCAGTTCCAATAATTTCCAGTTGTACTAGTCTCACTGCCCCAGTTCAACAAATTTTTCTATCCTTCCATAAACCTTTGACTAGAAGATTATACAATAGCAAGTGGCAGAAATTTTCAAAATGGGCTACAGAGAATAATGTTGACTCATATTCTGCACCAGTAGATAAGGTCTTAGAATTCTTAGCATCGGTTTTCAATGCGGGATCTTCCTCCTCAACCGTACGAGTACATCTAGTGCAATTTCCAACTTTCATAATGGTTTATATGATGCGGCTCTAATGTCCCACAAACTTTGTAAAGCTTTTCTGAAAGCAACCTTAATGCTCAGACCTCCATACAAGGATCCTCCCACACCTTGGGACATGAATCTGCTACTACACTACATAATATATTCCTCTTTTGAGCCATCTGCAAATTGCGGTTTGAAATATTTATCATGGAAAACCTTATTTTTGATTGCTATTACTTCTGCTAGGAGAATATCAGAACTGCAACCTTATACTGCAAGCGTCCTTACCTAACCTTCCACAAAGACAGGATATCCTTGTGAGCTAACCCATCCTTTCTACCAAAAATAGTTTCTGAGTTTAACATAGCGAGACAGGTTTAAAAAAAGCAACGGAGATCTCCGTTGATTTTTTTAAAGCTGTCTTGCTGTGTTAAACTCCTTTAACATAGCGAGACAGTGTGTAAAAAGCAACGGAGGTCTTGCTTTCTCTGTTGCCTTTTTTTTTAAACCTGTCTCACTATGTTAAATGGGTTTAACATAGCGAGACAGCTTTAAAATAAGCAACAGAGATCTCCGTTGCTTATTTTAAAGCTGTCTCGCTATGTTAAACCCATTTAACA
Organism: Protopterus annectens; assembly: GCF_019279795.1. Classification (NCBI taxonomy): domain Eukaryota; kingdom Metazoa; phylum Chordata; order Ceratodontiformes; family Protopteridae; genus Protopterus; species Protopterus annectens. Next base: position 31,143,495 of record NC_056750.1, read on the forward strand.
TAGCGAAACAGTTTGTAAAAAGCAACAGAGATCTTGCTTTCTCCGTTGCTTTTTTCAAAACTGTCTCGCTATGTTAAATGTGTTTAACATAGCGAGGCAGCTTTAAAAAAGCAAGGGAGATTCTCCGTTGCTTTTTTTAAAGCTGTTTCGTTATGTTAAACCCATTTAACATAGCGAAACAGTAAAAAGCAGTAGAGATCTTGCTTTCTCCATTGCTTTTGCCCACAGCTCTGATGTACTGCGTAGGCATACATATGCACAGTACATCAGAACTGCGGCAGAATACCAGACAGCTGCGGAAGGGCAGCAAGAAGGCATTATACAATGCCATTATTTAAGAAATGTAATTATTTTTTTTCTTAAATAATGTCATTGTATAATAGCAATAACCCACTTCTGGGTGTGGGTAATGCTGGATTTACCCACGGATGGCTTCGCCCTCATGACCAAACCATGCCAACCATGGGTAAATCCAGCATTACCCACACCCAGGCGTGGGTTATTGCTATATTCATCCAGACTTCAGACATTTCTTAAGGTTTTGTGTGTCTGGATCTCATTATCAATTCCCTGTCTTACCCTTTGGACTATCCACTGCACCAAGAGTGTTCACAAAGTGTCTAGCTCCAGTTATGGCTCATTGCAGGCTACAGGGTATCCACATTTTTCCATATTTAGATAAGTTGCTTATCTTTGCAGAGTCTATTTCAAAGTTTCAGGAATCTCTGTCTATGGTGAGCGATCTCTTACACAAGCTGGGATTTAAGAGAACATTCAAAAGTCGTTCTTATCTCCTTCACACAGGATTGTATTCTTGGGTTGTCAACTAGACGCCTCTTTTCAAAGAGATTTTCATCCACAGGAAAAAAATAGATCATTATCTAGATCTAGCTGTAAGGTTTTCATTCAGACTTTGGTCACTGCGACAGAATACCTCAGAATTCTTGGTCTCATGCCATATATAATTCTCATGATACCCCTGGCAAGACTCCACATGAGAAAAATACAGTGGTATCTGAAATCTCTTTGGTCCCAGCATCAACACCCTTTATCTATTCAAATCCCAGTGCAGAGATTTGTCAGAAGAGAAATATGTTGGAGGAGACAACAGATACCTGTAAATCTTGGTCTCCCCTTCTCCCTCCTTGCTCCAAAGTAGTCAGTCACCATAAATGCTTTAGACTTTGCTTGGGGAGCATTTTCAGTAGGGATAAAAATGCAGGGAGGTAAGGGACACCAAGGACAGATGCAAACACATAAATATCAAGGAGATGCTTGTCATGATCAAAGCACTCAACTCTGAGACATATTTGGTCTCCAAGACCTCTTCAAGTGATTACAGACAATACCACAGTCATGTGGTACATAGGTTCATAGGTTCATAGGTAGATACTAGGCTATCGGTCCAAAGGCCTAAGTAAGCCTAGCCAACAAGGTTCCCTGGCTTACGCCACCCAAGAAAGTTAATTTCCTCTGCCTCTGTCAAGCAGAGCCACAGAAGTGATCCCTGGGGTGACCCCTGAAGTGATCCATTTGAACAAGCTAGCCTGGCCCAGTTGATGTTCTTAACATGGAAAACAGTTTTACTGATTGCTCTGACCTGTACAAGAAGGGTATCTGAGTTGTAAGCTCTTATGGTGAGCCAAATATTTTTCATTTTCCATAGGGCAGAGCTTCTTTGAGAACTAATCCTTCTTTTATGCCTAAAATGGTATCCGAGTTTATTTTAAGCCAAACTATCTCTCCATTTTCTTTTCTGAACCTACAAACGAGGGAGAAAGGATACGCCATACCTTGATTTTCCACAGACAACTCAGGTACTATATTGACCGAAGTAAATCTTTCAGCTCTTCAGATTGATTTATTTATTATTTATTTATTTATTTTCAGTTTGATTACCGGGGAAGTCCACTGGGCCTGAAAGTGCTCATTTTCAGTGGAGGCCCGGGGAGAAAAGCTCCATTAGCAATACAGTAAGGGTTACATAATTATTAAGGTATAATACATATACAATACAATATCCATACAGTAAGTATATGCAAATGCATACAAAGTACAGCATACAACACAGTTAGCAAGCATGATCAACTGTCTTTATAATGAAAGATCTAAGGCTCTTGCGTTATTATACTAGTAGAGGGAAGACCGTTTACATGTAGTTAATTCAAATATGTAAGGTATATACTTGATGTGCAGTCAATAGAAGTAATTTGTTATTTACATTATATACATACTTGAAATCAAGTGAGAGATTGCTTATTCAGGTACTGAGAGCTTGAGTCTGTTCTAGGAGAATAGAAATATGAGTTGGAGGGAGGGTGGGAGCAAGGAGTATGAAGAACTCATTTGGGACTTCCCTTGAATTTTGGTAGGGTGAAAGCAGGAACATTTCCATTTGGATGACAGGTATGAGAAAAGCAGGGTTTTGAAGGTTTCTGAGTTTGATATAGTCCTAAGTGAAGGAGGGAGAGAATTCCATTTCTTGCCTAGTGAGAAAGAGAGGAGAAGCTGGCCAGCAGGTCGTTTGGGTTTGTGGATAGAAATTAAATTTTGGTGTTCAGATCTCAGAGATCTATTTGGGATGTATGGGGAAGGATGTTTGTTAGGGCTGGGCATTTATCTGGGTAAAATATTAGTTTGTGAGCAGTGGTGCGTTGTAGGAAGTCTAGGTGGTTAGAGAGTTCTAGCCAGGTCAGAGATTGCAGGGTAAGGTAATGATGAGTGGAGGTTTTGGATTTAGTGGCAAATTTAGAGATCTTATTATAGCAATTTTCAAGTTTGGAGGTGATGGAAGAAGTCAGATTTGTTAGAAGAGGGGCTCCGTATAATAAGGATGGTAGAAGGTAGGTAGTTGCCAGGGTATGCCTCGTGGAGTTGGAGAGAAAGGGATTATTCCTATAGAGCATACCTAATTTTTGGTGGGTTTTCTTTATGTTTTGTTGAATGTGGATATCGAACTTGAGGTGTTCGTCTATGGTAATACCTAGACGTTTTGCAAAAAGGACCACTTCTATAGCAGAGTTTGTTTGGCTAAGGATTTTGAAAGCATTTTTGTCATGAGAAAGCCCTGGAGGGAGGAAAAAGTAGTATTTTTGATTTATTTGAGTTGAGAGAGGTGGTTTTGGTGCATCCAGTTCTCAGTGATTGAAAATGCAGTTTGGGTTTTAGTCAGTAGTTCAGGAAGGTTGGAGGCAGCACAAACTAAAGTTGGTTCATCTGCGTATTGGATAACTGTTGTATCAGGGATGGCAGTGTGAAGGTTATTAATGAAGATGTTGAAAAGCATAGGTCATAGGTTCATAGGTTGGTACTAGGCTATCAGCCCTAGGGCCTATACAAGCCTAGCCATAACAATTCCCTGGCTATTTCTTCCCACATTATTTACTTTCCTGGACCCCTGTCTAGCAGGGCGACTGACGTGATCCCTGGGGTGAATTTCCTTTCTCCCATCCAATCGTCAAGGTACCTCTTGAAGAGGTCCAAAGAGGCACTCTGCTTGACATGTATGGGCAATCTATTCCAGAGTCTGGGGAGTCTCTGGGTCAGGAACCTATCCCTCCAGCATGTTTTGTTTATTGTGATGACAAGGTTTAGATCCCTGGGCGTGTAGCTCTGAGGGATTGGGATTTCTTTAAGTGTAGCATGTCCAACAGCTCTGGGTTTGACATGGCCTTGTATGTTAAGCAGAGATCGCCTCTGAGTAGACGATATGCGACAGAGTATAGCTGGAGTTTTTTAAGGTGGTCAGCGTAGGGCATCTGCTTTAGGCCTGTGATTCTTTTAGTGAGGTATTTCTGAGGCCTTTCCAGTTGTTGCAGATGTCTTGAGAGGTACATACCAAATGGGGCGTTGTATTCTATAATGGGTCTAATGAGGGATGAGTACAGTGGGACAATGACCTCCTTTTTTCTGGAAGAGAACCCTTTTGTGATGAGGTATGCCACATAAAAGGATTTCCTGACTACTGTGGTGATGTGATTATCAAAGGAGAGACTACTGTCCACCTGGTTCCCAAGGTCTCTTATCACAAATTCGGCATTAAGTAGACTGACGTTTATGTGGTAGTTCATGGGTACAGAGTTTTTACCAAAGGGGACAACAATGCACTTTTTGGCATTGAGCTTGAGACCATGCCTCTGACACCAGGCATCTGTCTCAGTGAGGCCCTTCTGTAGGATGTCCACATCATTTGGAGACTCAACTACAGCTCCTAGTTTGCAGTCATCTGTGAACCTCGTTAGCCAGAGGCCTTCTGTGTTAGCCTGTACTTCAGAGAAGTAGATACCAAACAGGAGAGGTCCCAGGACTGAACCCTGTGGTACTCCACTTGTCACTGGTTTGAAGTCAGATTTGGAGTCTGCAACTTTTACAGTGTGGGTTCTGTCAGTGAGCCAGTTGGCAACCCATCTTGTGACGTAGGGATTTATACCTCATTTAGTGAGTTTAGCTATAATTCCAGAATGATGGATGGTGTTGGATACATTAACAAGCAAGGGGGAACTGGGACTTAAATCTCTTCGCAGACTACCTCTGTAAGCTTGGGATATAGCTTCACAGCAGAGTCTCATTCTATAGGTGTTCTACATTCTGTCAGAGAAAAAACTGTGAGGCAGGCAAGCTCAGCAGGACCAGGGCAGGCTCTCGTGAATGAAAATTAGATCATGGGATCTTCCAAGATTTGATCCATCAGTGTGGAGCTCCTCAAGTAGACCTCTTTGCCTCTTCTCTGAAGAATCAATTGAGAGGATTCTGTTCTAGGACTCTATGCAAGAAGGCCTGGAAGACAGATGCCATTTCTTTTTCTTGGACAGGAATGTTCCTGCATGCATTTCCACCCTTTCCAGTAATATCCAGGGTACCTATGAAGATTCAGAAGGAATCCCCCAAATTCATTGTGATGTCTTTCTTCCAGTCTAGGCAACTGCGGTTCTCCCTTCTTTTGGAAATGGACAGGGGCAATTACCACAAGCTTCCTCACAGACTGTATCTACTCACACAAAAATAAGAGTGTCTGAAACACCCCAACATCATTCAACTTCAGTTGACTGCTTGTATGATAGTGTCTTAATTACTTTTAGGCACCTGTTTACTGAGGATGTGCAGAGAGTACTAATGGAGGCAAGAAAGTCTGATAGCAGAAAACCATATATTAGTGCAAGGAAAAGGTTTTCTAGCTTGTGCTAACAAGATAACCAGCACCCATTCAGGGCTAGTTGTTCTCTGGTTGTACAATGTTTGTGTTAGTTACTATCCTATATTCCTCAAATAAAGTTAATTTATCTGCCATTTCAGCATGTCTGACCATGGATCCTCCTCTTTCAGTGTAGTCTCATGTCAAAATGTTCTTTTAAGGGTTTTTACATAAAAGGCTTCCAAGAAAACAGGTGGCACCTCCTTGGGATCTTAATTTTTTTTGTTACAGAGGCTAACACTTGCTACATTTGAACAAGCTAGCCTGGCCCAGTTGATGTTCTTAACATGGAAAACAGTTTTACTGATTGCTCTGACCTGTACAAGAAGGGTATCTGAGTTGCAAGCTCTTATGGTGAGCCAAATCTTTCTCATTTTCCATAGGGCAGAGCTTCTTTGAGAACTAATCCTTCTTTTATGCCTAAAATGGTATCTGAGTTTATTTTAAGCCAAACTATCTCTCCATTTTCTTTTCTGAACCTACAAACGAGGGAGAAAGGATACGCCATACCTTGATTTCCCACAGACAACTCAGGTACTATATTGACCGAAGTAAATCTTTCAGCTCTTCAGATTGATTTATTTATTATTTATTTATTTATTTTCAGTTTGATTACCGGGGAAGTCCACTGGGCCTGAAAGTGCTCATTTTCAGTGGAGGCCCGGGGAGAAAAGCTCCATTAGCAATACAGTAAGGGTTACATAATTATTAAGGTATAATACATATACAATACAATATCCATACAGTAAGGATATGCAAATGCATACAAAGTACAGCATACAACACAGTTAGCAAGCATGATCAACTGTCTTTATAATGAAAGATCTAAGGCTCTTGCGTTATTATACTAGTAGAGGGAAGACCGTTTACATGTAGTTAATTCAAATATGTAAGGTATATACTTGATGTGCAGTCAATAGAAGTAATTTGTTATTTACATTATATACATACTTGAAATCAAGTGAGAGATTGCTTATTCAGGTACTGAGAGCTTGAGTCTGTTCTAGGAGAATAGAAATATGAGTTGGAGGGAGGGTGGGAGCAAGGAGTATGAAGAACTCATTTGGGACTTCCCTTGAATTTTGGTAGGGTGAAAGCAGGAACATTTCCATTTGGATGACAGGTATGAGAAAAGCAGGGTTTTGAAGGTTTCTGAGTTTGATATAGTCCTAAGTGAAGGAGGGAGAGAATTCCATTTCTTGCCTAGTGAGAAAGAGAGGAGAAGCTGGCCAGCAGGTCGTTTGGGTTTGTGGATAGAAATTAAATTTTGGTGTTCAGATCTCAGAGATCTATTTGGGATGTATGGGGAAGGATGTTTGTTAGGGCTGGGCATTTATCTGGGTAAAATATTAGTTTGTGAGCAGTGGTGCGTTGCAGGAAGTCTAGGTGGTTAGAGAGTTCTAGCCAGGTCAGAGATTGTAGGGTAAGGTAATGATGAGTGGAGGTTTTGGATTTAGTGGCAAATTTAGAGATCTTATTATAGCAATTTTCAAGTTTGGAGGTGATGGAAGAAGTCAGATTTGTTAGAAGAGGGGCTCCGTATAATAAGGATGGTAGAAGGTAGGTAGTTGCCAGGGTATGCCTTGTGGAGTTGGAGAGAAAAGGATTATTCCTATAGAGCATACCTAATTTTTGGTGAGTTTTCTTTATGTTTTGTTGAATGTGGATATCGAACTTGAGGTGTTCGTCTATGGTAATACCTAGACGTTTTGCAAAAAGGACCACTTCTAAAACAGAGTTTGTTTGGCTAAGGATTTTGAAAGCATTTTTGTCATAAGAGAAAGCCCTGGAGGGAGGAAAAAGTAGTATTTTTGATTTATTTGAGTTGAGAGAGAGGTGGTTTTGGTGCATCCAGTTCTCAGTGATTGAAAATGCAGTTTGGGTTTTAGTCAGTAGTTCAGGAAGGTTGGAGGCAGCACAGACTAAAGTTGGTTCATCTGCGTATTGGATAACTGTTGTATCAGGGATGGCAGTGTGAAGGTTATTAATGAAGATGTTGAAAAGCATAGGTCCGAGGATGGACCCCTGAGGTACGCCGGTGGGGTTCGGTAAGAAGGAAAAGGTGGAGTTCTTCCATCTGACTGCTTGAGATCTGTCTGACAGGTAACTGGAGAACCAGGATAAAGTATTAGGGGAGAGTTGAAGGTTGGAGAGATGATAGAGAAGGTGATTGTGGGAAATGGTATCAAATGCTTTAGAGAGATCTAGGAGAACTGTGGATACTAGGAGTCCAGAATCTTGGGCTTGATTGTTTCTAGGAAGGAGATTAGGGTAGTTATAGTGCTATGACCAGGGTGGAAGCCATGTTGGGTGGGTGTAAGGTTTCTAGATTAAGAAAGGCATGAGTTAGTGGTGCACACATTTTTCTAGAATTTTGGAGATTGGAGACAGTAGGGCAATGGGGTGAAAATTAGAAATATTGGTGTTTTTGCCTCCTTTGTGAAGTGGAAGAATGTAGGCTGAACACCAGAGTTTGTGTACATATGATTCTTTTTAAGGATCTATTTATTAAGATGCTTATTGGGAGTGCAATACCATCAGCAGCACATTTGAGGAAGGTGGAGGGTATGTTGTCAGGGGCATTAGAGTATGGCTTTAGTTTGGATAGGAGTCTTTTTATAATATTGGTTGAGACTGGTTTGAGCACAAATATGAGGGGAAGTTATTAGGGCTGTTGGAAGGTGAAGAATGAGGGATATGCGGATTGTTGTTTGGGAATATTTTGGTTAGGTTAGCAATGGTTTCTGTAAAGAATGAGTTGAAATATGAGCTTAGTTCAATGTCAATAATACTTGGGTCAGGGCAGGGATTATTCCTGGAGCCTGGATGGAGAAGGGAGATAACTGATTTCCAGAATTGTTTAGGGTTTTTATTATTGTTGGACTGAAGCTTATTGTAGTAGGTTTTTTGTCCATGGTGATTAGTTTTTTTACACGGTTGCGGAGTTGAGTGTATTGGAGCAGGGTAATAGGCATTTTATTCTTCTGGTAAAGCTTCCAGGATTTGTCCCTCTGATGCATCATTTGTTTGGTTTCTTTGGACAGCCAAGAAGCAGTATTAGCCTTGATTCTTTTGTTTCTTAGAGGGGCTAGGGAGTTAAGAGTGTCTAGGAAGACAGAGTTGAAATGTTCTAAAGCTTCGTCAAGGGGAAGAGTATTTAGGATTTGCCAATTCATTTGTTTGAAAATATTTGAGAAAGTTATGGGGTTAAAGTTGCTCAGATTGCGAGTAGGAATGTAATGGTGTTGATATTGGGTGGAGTTAGCTGAGCGATGAATGAAAGCAGGGAGATGGTCGCTAAAGGTGTCTGGGATAGTGCCAGAGTGATTTATTTTGTTTGGATGGGTGACTAGGATTCAGTCTATGATGGATCCTGGGGGGGGAATTTTGTTAGGACGGGTGGTTGAGTGGATTACTTGGGTAAAGTTGAAGAGGTTAATGGATAGGGAGGGAGAGGAAGTGTTGATTTTATTCCAGTCGATATTAACATCACCTACAATGTAAGTTTCTTACTTGATTTCAGTTGAGGCCCAATGAAGAATCGATTGTTTATTTCTTAAGAAGGTAAGAAGAAGGGACATCCTGTGTCAAAACAGACTATTTCCAAATGGTTGTTTAAGGCTATTATCTTTTATTATGCTCACCATAACAAAACTATTCCAGGCAGGGTCAAGGCCAACTCTACTTGGGTCTTGGCTTTATCCATGGCTTTTTGGAAAGTGTTGGATTCTAGAAGTATTCTAGAAGCTGCTTCTTGGTCCTCTGTACATACTTTTACAATGCACTATAAGTTTGATTCCTTCTCTAGGTTCAGATCAAACTTTGCTAGGATCATTCTCCGGGCGCTCCTGGACTCTTCTGTCTACCCATATAGCTGAGGCTACTGCAGCGGTGATCAATATAATGAGCACAGTACAGTTATGTAAGTTAAACTTACTATAACAGTAGATGTTTAATCACTGCTGCAGTAGCCACTTCCTTCCTCCAGCTCCCTTGGTTTTTGGTGTGTTTTTTATGCCAGGTTGTGGACATTTATTTTTGTTGTTCCTAGCATTGCCCTTTGAGGCTTACCCTCCCTCTCTCTCTCTCTGCTGGCAGGAAGGTAATGAAAGGGTTTTGTGACCAAATTTGTCTTTTGGTCAGCTCAGATGGACTGCCTGACAGTTTGGGTGTGTGGTAGGTGCCCCGAAGCTTTGGAAGCTGTCCAGCTGTTATATTCGTGGCAGGATATAACCCATATAGCTAAGGCTACTGCAGCAGTGATCTTTCAAATATCTACTGTTATTGCAAAATTTACTTAACCAACTGTACTTTCCTATATGAATTTTCAGTGTTTCCACCAAAATCTAACATCATTCTGAAGATTCAGAAGGACTCTCCAAAGATCATTGTGATGACTCCCTTCTGATCTGGGCAGAAGTGGATCTCCCTTTTTATAGAACTGGCCATGTACAATTACCACAAGCTTCCACACAGACTGGATCTGCTCACACAGAACCAGAGGAGTTTAATACACCCCAGAATACATCTATCTACCTGGATGATTTGATTCTGATGCCTCTTAGGTACCTTGTTTCTGTAGGTGTGCAGCAGGTAGTAGGAATGCAATAAATCCTGCTACTAGCAAATTTTATGTTAGCATCTGGAAGAGATTTTCTAGTTTGTGACTCTAATAACCAGGACCCAGTCAAGGGGTAATGTACTACTGGTGGTAATATATTTGCATGAGTTACCTTCCTCTGGCCTGCTTTAGTCATTTAACAAGATGTGTTTGTCATCTGTTTCAGCATGTTTACCCATGAACCCTCTTCTGTCTTCTTAGACTTTGTTCAAGCTGTTATTGAAAGGGGTTTGAATGTAAGACCACCTAGAAGACAGGTGGCACCTTGATGGGATCTTATATTTGTGTTATAAAAGTTACATTTCTTTCCTTTTGAATGAGCTCATCAGGTGTTTTGGTTCATTATTTGGAAGACTGCATTCCTTATTGCCCTGACATCTATAAGGGTACCTGAGCTGCAAGATGTATGAACCGTAGTTGGTTTTCCTGCGAGACAGGGTTACTTTTAGTACAAATCCCTCATTTATGCCAATAGTAGTTTTGGAGTTTATTGAGACTCAAGTCATCATTTGACCTGTATTCCTTACTGAATCTTTAAACCAGGGGAAAAGGATTCTGCATACTCTGCAGATATACCAACAGCTCAAGTATTGCCTTGACTGAACTAATTCCTGTAGAAAAACAGTGCAGCTATGTATTTCCTGTAATGGGACAACATAGGACAACCCACACTGAAGCAAACAATTTCCAGTTAGTTGATCCTTGTTTTTTCTTTCTCTTATATCCACCATTGTAGATCACTTCCAGGTAGGGTCAAGACACATTCTACCACAGCCCATACTTCTTTGATGGCATATTAGAAAGGGTGGACTCTAGAATCATTCTAGACCCAGCTACTTGGTCCTCTGTACATACTTTTACAAAGCACTGCTAGCTGGTTTCCTTTTCCAGGTTGAGGACAAGCTTGCTAGGAACATTCTTCAGGGGCCCCTGGATGCTAAGCCTTCCTCCTCCTAAATCGGATAAGCCATGGTAATCTACCCATATAACTAAGGCTACTGCAGTAATGATCAGAATGTGTTCAAATGATCACTGCTGCAGTGGCGTCTCCCTCTGTCCATCCCTCTGATGTTTTTTATGTTTTTTGCTGCCATGGTATGAATATATATATATATATATATTTTTTTTTCCCCTGGGATTGACCTTTTCAAGGTTCTAGTCTTCCTCTCTCAGTTGGTTTGAAAGCTAAGAAGAGCTTCATGCCCAAATCACTGTTTTCTCTTCAGCTCTGCTGACTAACAGCTTGAGCTTGTGAAAGTTGCCCTTGAAGCTCTGGAAGCTGTCTGGCTGTTATAGCCTTAGCAGGATATCACCCACATAACTACGGCTACTTCAGCTGTGATCATTCGAACATTTTATGTTATGGTAGCTTAATGTACAAAACTCCACTTTATTCTTTTGTTAAAGTGTACTTGGATATTTCACACTTTTGGTAAGGTCAGGATTTCTTTCCTTGGTATTTGTAAATGTTTCCATGTGAAGCCTTTCTACTGACACCCCCATCACTGGCCCAGTTGCTCCCTGGGACGTGAATATTGCCTTGGAAAAATTGATGCACTATCTATTTGAGCCAGCAGCTACAGCTGAATTCTCTGTTTTGGGAAACACTTTTTTCATGTCTATCACTTCTGCTAGAAGGATTTCTGAACTGCATAGTCTCTCAGCTACTTCTTCTTAATTAATTTTCCTTAAAGATTGAAATGTCTCACTGACGACAAATCCTTATTTCATACCAGAGGTCAGAGGTGTAGCAGGTTTATCTAGTGTTCTGTGCCTGGCACACCAACCAGATTGCCAGATACTCCCTCATGTGTCAACTCTTCAATGGAAGATCCAAAAAAAAAAGGCCGCTTTCGGGTACATGGGCCTTCTGTGCCCTGCAGAGACCTTCCTCCTTCTTCACATTTTATTAAATAGTTACTACAGTTTATATCCCGTGCTGCAAAGCTCAGGTTTTAGTTTGAAAAAAATAAGTGCTTTTTTAGCTTTCAAACTGTAGCAAACTGCAGTTTAGACCACATATTGAGTACTAGAGCACTCAGATTTGACAACAAATGTAGTACTGTTTTTTAAATGCCGTTATGCACTAAAGAGCAATAGGGATTGGCAGACCCCCCCAACACTGTGCCCAGGGAGTTACCCCCTTTGCCCCGCCTTAGCTGTACTTCTACCAGAGGTAGCTGCCATATGTAATTTAAATCACAGTTTTCATTTAACTGTTTTCTTTTTCATGATTTTAATCATGGAGGAGTAGTTGCACTGCATGGATGCCCATGAGCAGTTAAGGATTTACTTAGAACAAAATTCTTTAGAAAGTATTATAAGCTGTTTATTTATTGGAACAAAAGGTTTCTGAAAATTAACCTTGGCAAATGGCTTTCCACTGCATAAAGTTCTGTTAATTTTCATGTAATACGCCTGTACCTGTACCTGTACTTGTTATGATGTATTGTTCTAAGGTTATGGCTACCTTCACAACCGTTTCTGAAATGCACATGCTTGTATGACAGTTGTACAGCTGCTGCTTGTTCATGCTTGAACACTTCAGTGAACCACTACAAATTAGATGTGATGCCTATGGAGATCTTCTTGGGGGGGGGGTCACTGTTTCCTTGGGTTTGGAAGCCTAGGGCCCACCCATTATGAGGAGGTTGGCACTCTGTCCTAACAGTTACAGAAGATGCATCCACTCTAGTCTGATATAAAAGTTATGAAATTAACATAATGATACATCTGTAGGAATGGAGCCATATTCCATAATGACCCTGCCCACCTTCCTTTGTCTTGGCAAGGTGATCTTTAAATCTCTTAGCTATGTATGTATTGTTTATTTTAGTGTGTCTGTCTGAGGTCTGGAAAGAGAAGGGTAGTAGAGTGCCTTATGATCTGCGGGAGGTACAAAATAGTATGGGAAAGTTTAGAATACCAGGCGTCCTTATTGCTTACAATCTTATTGCTGTAAGTTATACAGGATGGGTCTTCTACAGATCTGTTGTTATAGCAAGTACATAACTTTTGTTTAGACTGAATTCTTCATGCAGCTGCACTTTCAAAAGCTTTGTCTGTTATCATTCCTGAATAAGGACGGGGCCTGTGTACTCCATGGAAGAAGTTGTGTCCATTTAAGAAAACTGTTATTGTGTATATATTTTGCTATAGTTAGCAGATGTGACAAGCCATTGGTAATAAACACCTATTCCTACCACTTCATTGCAGGCTGCTACAGAGTAGAAGGTTTATAGATGGGCCATAATAATGTCATCTCTAGTGAAGATTTAACCTTTAGTTTCCTGAGCTCCAAGATGGAGTTCTTACTATAAGACAACACATGTTTGGTGTGTGTATATCTACTTAGAAAGACCGAATGTCAGCTGGCTAACATGTTGATGACTAACAAATACATGGCTAGTAGTGTTTCAGATTAAAATGCTTCTGCATGCATGACCTCCCTTTTACAAATTATATTTTTTTCTTATTCATACTGTAGGAAAGAGCAAAATCCAACCTTCACTAGTATCCATTTCAGCCAGTTGCATGCAGGACAGTAGCACATTATTAATTCTGTTTGATCCTATATAGATTACCAAACTGTTCTATGCTTAAAACACAGTGATGACTCTGGCAGGTAATGGCTGGTGCTCTCTTTGGTTTAAAACTACTTATTCCTAAGACTGGATAAAGTTGGCAAAAAGGGAGGTGGAGTTGCTATCCTCTACAACATCAAACCTCTACAAATAACCATACCTAAATTTCAAAATGCCGAAACGTTAGGTTCAACCCTAAGCGTAAATGGCACAAAAACTATCATCATTCTCTGCTGTTATATTCCCCCAGGTAATAACTCTCCCATCATTGAAGAAATGTTACAATGGGCCACAGATAATCTCCCCCTAGAAACCATCTTACTAGGTGACCTAAACACTGATTGATCAGCCTGTACCTCTAACAACCTCACTAACCATATTAATCTTTACAGTTTTAACCAACTTATCCAAGAACCCACTAGAATCAACAAAAAAACCCACAAACAGTTTATTCTAGATTGGACACTAGTTAACTGCCCCAAGCAAAACTATCAGATAGGATGCCTTCCTGATGATCTTAGTATCCATTTCCCCACCTTCCTCCTGTGGAAACGTACCAACATAGCCAAACCCATAGTTTTTAGACAGGTCAGAGACTATCTTAAACTAAATATACAAGAACTAAACAGGATTCTAAAACATAGTAACTGGAAACCACTACAAATCCTAAATTTAGACCAAGCCGTTGACTACTTTAACAATATTCTCATCAATATCTTTGATAGACTCGCACCAATTAGGAAAATGAGAGCCAAGTCAAACTGTGCACCATGGCTAACTAGGGAAACTAGAGCCCTTCTAAAGTCAAGGGATAAGGCTTGGAAAATTTGGAAGAAAGACAATAATGGCCTAGCCAAACAAAGTTACCTACAACTTAGAAATCAGGCCAAGAGACAAACTAAACTCAATAGACAAAATGACTTTCTCAATATCCAAAATAAACATTCAAAAGAGCCCCAAAAGTTTTGGCATGCCATTAACTCCCTCCTAAAACCAGGTAAAACTACCACTTCCACTACTAACTCCATGAATGACAAGGACATTGCCTCCCAATTCAATCACCACTTCACAGAATCCATCGTAACATTATCCTCCCAACTATCCAAAAACAGCCCTACATATAACCCAACCAAATGCCCTGACAGCATCCCATCCTTTACTCTATCACCCGTTCCCACCTCAACAATTAAAAAACACCTTCTAAAACTGAAACCTACCACCCTTGCCACTGACAATCTACCAGACAACTTCCTAACAATAGCTGCTGAATCCTTATCCTACCCTATTTCTATTCTTATCAATTGTTCCATACAAGAAGCATATGTCCCACGGTTTTGGAAGGTATCATACATTGTTCCACTACATAAAGGTATAAACTCTTATGAATACTCAAATTATCACCCCATTGCCATTCTATCCCCCTTATCTAAAATACTAGAGAAATGTATACATTCTCAGGTAACACAGTTCCTAAACTCACACCATCTCCTCTCCCCCACACAGCATGGCTTCTGACAACACCATAGCACAACCACCACTCTGCTCTCTTTCACCAATCTGATCAACCAACATAGAAATAATAATAACTTTGTATCTGCAATATTTATAGGCCTCTCCAAAGCATTTGGCATGGTTTCACATTCCTTATTACTAGACACCCTGACATCCCTATCCTTTGCCCCTTCCGCTATAGCCTGGTTTAAAAGCCATCTGTCAAACAGGCAACAATCTGTCCAATGGCAAAGTGTACTATCCCCCTTACTCCCAACTACCATAGGTGTACCACAAGGCTCCATATTAGGCCCCCTTCTTTTCACCATATTTACCAATAATCTCCATACCACCACACAGCATGCTTCACTTATACAATATGCTGATGATTCAACTCTTATCTGTTCTGCGCCATCACTTCCCACCCTACAACAACTCAACCAGAAATCCTTTAGCTCTGTGTAAAGTTGGATCACTCAGATCCAACATATCCTAAACCCTAATAAAACCAAATTACTACTTTTCACCCCAACAAAACCATTTCCACCTCTCTATCCTTCACCATCTCCCCCAAAAATAGCACTATTATCTCTCCTTCTGACCATACTAAACTCCTAGGCGTTGAATTTGATAAAAATCTACACTTCAACGTCCACATTTCACAAACTATCAAAAAAGTCCATAAAAAAAAAATGGGAACACTATATAGGCACATGAAATCCCTCTCGAAACAAGCACGGATTACCCTAGCCCAAACTCACCTCTTGTCTATCCTAATGTATGCTGCTCCAATTCTTACTCAGCTTAGAAAACTTGATCTTGCTAGACTCAAATCATGTTATAATAAAACTGCCAAGTTTGCAAACAACTCCACCTTTAGATCCCACCATTGCCAGGCTCTAATGGAACTGTAATGGCGGGAACTTCCCTAGCTACTATCCTATCACCAGTTAGTCATTGCCTACAATGTGGTAACACATCCAGAAAAAAAAACCTGCCCTAGGCCAACTTCTTACCCACTATAACACAAATCGTCCTCTCCGATCTTCTGAAAAACCCCTCCTCTGTATCTCTAGGGCTAACAATACTACAGAAAAAGCACTGTTCTCTCACTCCATAGCTCGAACCTGGAATAATCTCCCCCCTGCTCTGATTTCTGCCCCTACCTCTTCTCACTTTAAAAACTCACTTAGAACACACTTAAAGAATAAGTGACTATGCCCATGTATTACATAAGTCCTCAAATTATTCCGCTTATATACCTCACTTCCTAATATACCTACTGTAATATATATTACAGTCTAGGTCTTCTTCTAATGCTGATTGAATTTGTATACTTATTCTGTTATTAACCATGTGTAACTATTTTTTCTTGTATATATAGGTCTTATGTCTTCTGCTGTATACTGTATTTTAACATATTGTTTGAAAATTCTCTGTATACTGTATTTTAACATGTTGTGTAAAATTTTACTTACTGTGGAGCTTTTCTCCCTGGGCCTCCACTGAAAATGGACCTATGTCCAGTTGGACCATTCCGGTTAACAAATGTAAAATAAATAAATTAAATAAAATCATACAGCTATTGGCAGTGATACATTAGAACAGCAGGATTATGTACCAAGCTGGACTTAAGGTTTTCTGCAAGCTTAGCAATGGTCCATTGTTATATTATTGTAGCTGCTTAGCAGTCCCTGAAGTACAGTTCACTAGTTCAGTACCAGGAAAGTAATGCTGTAGGACAATGGTAGAAAGGTAGTTCTCAAAAGGCTTGTATTTAATAAGAAACGATGACAAAGTAATATCTAGTTAAATTGACACTACCCCAAAGGCTTACTATTATTGGAATATCTGTATATGCAAATGCAGACGGCACATTTAACTGAGATAAGTAAGGTCATGTTATTTATTTTTTGTAAGTAAGACATTTCCCGTTTCCCATATTATGGAGAGATAAAGAATGCAGAAAACATCACTGGAACACAAGTGTATAAAGCAGGCATGTAGTGCACGTTAAGATATGCTTTGTGGAACACGCGACCAAACATGAATACAAGTATTGCAAAGAACACCCTGACAGAAAAATATGGTGTCCCAGGACAAACTTTCAAAAAATGACTCTTCCATAACATCATCTCTCCTCTATGGCTATATTTTTTAACAGTCATTTATGGCCTTTGCTAATTACATGCCCCAGTCATTTCTCATGTGCCATCAGCCCTCATAGCTCTATCCTTCCCCAGTCATTTATCATGTGCCATCAGCCCTCATGGCTGTATCCTTCCTCAATCATTTATCATGCGCATCACCTCTTGTGGCTGTATCGTTCTCGAGTCATTTCTCATCTGGCATCAGCCCTCATAGCTGTATCCTTCCCCAGTAATTTCTCAAGTGCTATCAGCCCTCATGGCTGTATCCTTCCCCAGTCATTTCTCATGTGGCATCAGCCCTTATGGCTGTATCCTTCCCCAGTCATTTCTCAAGTGCCATCAGCCCTCATGGCTGTATCCTTCCCCAGTCGTTTCTCATGTGGCATCAGCCCTTGTGGCTATATCCTTCCCCAGTCATTTCTCATGTGGCATCAGCCCTCACGGCTGTATCACTTCCCATTCATTTCTCATGTGGCATCAGCCCTCATGGCTGAATCCTTCCCTAGTGATTTTTCATGTACCATCAGCCCTTGTGGCTGTATCCTTCCTGAGTCATTTCTCATGTGCCATCAGCTCTCATAGCTGTATCCTTCCCCAGTCATTTCTCAAGTGGCATCAGCCCTCATGGCTGTATCCTTCCCCAGGCATTTCTCATGTGCCATCAGCCCTTGTGGCTCTATCCTTTCCCAGTAATTTCTCATGTGCTATCAGTCCTCATGGCTGTATCCTTCCCCAGTCATTCTTAATGTGCCATCAGTCCTCGTGGATGTAGCCTTCCCTAATCATTTCTTATGTGCCATCAGCCCTCATGGCTGTATCCTTCCCCAGTCATTTCTCATGTGCATCACTTCTTGTGACTGTATCCTTCCCCAGTCATTTCTCATGTGCCATCAGTCCTCATGGCTGTATCCTTCCCCAGTCATTCTTAATGTGCCATCAGCCCTCGTGGATGTATCCTTCCCTAGTCATTTCTCATGTGCCATCAGCCCTTGTGGCTGTATCTTTCCCCAGTCATTTCTTATGTGCCGTCAGTCCTCATGGCTGTATACTTCCCCAGTCATTCTTAATGTGCCATCAGCCCTCGTGGATGTATCCTTCCCTAGTCATTTCTCATGTGCCATCAGCCCTTGTGGCTGTATCCTTCCCCAGTCATTTCTCATGTGCTGTCAGTCCTCATGGCTGTATCCTTCCCCAGTCATTCTTAATGTGCCATCAGCCCTCGTGGATGTATCCTTCCCTAGTCATTTCTCATGTGCCATCAGCCCTTGTGGCTGTATCCTTCCCCAGTCATTTCTCATGTGCCATCAGTCCTCATGGCTGTATCCTTTCCCAGTCATTCTTAATGTGCCATCAGCCCTCATGGCTGTATCCTTCCTCAATCATTTCTCATGCGCATCACCTCTTGTGGCTGTATCATTCTCCAGTCATTTCTCATCTGGCATCAGCCCTCATAGCTGTATCCTTCCCCAGTAATTTCTCAAGTGCTATCAGCCCTCATGGCTGTATCCTTCCCCAGTCATTTCTCATGTGGCATCAGCCCTTATGGCTGTATCCTTCCCCAGTCATTTCTCAAGTGCCATCAGCCCTCATGGCTGTATCCTTCCCCAGTCATTTCTCATGTGGCATCAGCCCTTGTGGCTATATCCTTCCCCAGTCATTTCTCATGTGGCATCAGCCCTCATGGCTGTATCACTCCCCATTCATTTCTCATGTGGCATCAGCCCTCATGGCTGAATCCTTCCCTAGTGATTTTTCATGTACCATCAGCCCTTGTGGCTGTATCCTTCCTGAGTCATTTCTCATGTGCCATCAGCTCTCATAGCTGTATCCTTCCCCAGTCATTTCTCAAGTGGCATCAGCCCTCATGGCTGTATCCTTCCCCAGGCATTTCTCATGTGCCATCAGCCCTTGTGGCTCTATCCTTTCCCAGTAATTTCTCATGTGCCATCAGTCCTCATGGCTGTATCCTTCCCCAGTCATTCTTAATGTGCCATCAGTCCTCGTGGATGTAGCCTTCCCTAATCATTTCTTATTTGCCATCAGCCCTCATGGCTGTATCCTTCCCCAGTCATTTCTCATGTGCATCACCTCTTGTGACTGTATCCTTCCCCAGTCATTTCTCATGTGCCATCAGTCCTCATGGCTGTATCCTTCCCCAGTCATTCTTAATGTGCCATCAGCCCTCATGGGTGTATCCTTCCCTAGTCATTTCTCATGTGCCATCCGCCCTTGTGGCTGTATCTTTCCCCAGTCATTTCTTATGTGCCGTCAGTCCTCATGGCTGTATACTTCCCCAGTCATTCTTAATGTGCCATCAGCCCTCGTGGATGTATCCTTCCCTAGTCATTTCTCATGTGCCATCAGCCCTTGTGGCTGTATCCTTCCCCAGTCATTTCTCATGTGCTGTCAGTCCTCATGGCTGTATCCTTCCCCAGTCATTCTTAATGTGCCATCAGCCCTCGTGGATGTATCCTTCCCTAGTCATTTCTCATGTGCCATCAGCCCTTGTGGCTGTATCCTTCCCCAGTCATTTCCCATGTGCCATCAGCCCTCATAGCAGTATTCTTACAGTGTCATTCATTCTTTGTGGCTGTGGCTGACTAATTAGCAGCCTCTCCCTAAGCTGGCAAACAGGTCTTAGAACCTGGTCCTGGCTGCTACTATGGTGAACTACTGGTCAGCAGCTGTGATGCCAGCTGGGCTACTAAACATTTCCAAATGATTCTTTTCTCATTATCTAAAGGACTGTAAAGTGACAGATGGAATAGTATCCACAGGTAGTGCTTCAGATAAAGTCAAAGGAACAATGGCCTCCTTTTGCATCCATAATTTAAGGACTACATTTCAGAACAGTTCTTTAAGTTGTTGTACTG
Source organism: Protopterus annectens (assembly GCF_019279795.1). NCBI lineage: Eukaryota > Metazoa > Chordata > Ceratodontiformes > Protopteridae > Protopterus > Protopterus annectens. The sequence continues at coordinate 31,163,405 of NC_056750.1, forward strand.
TCAGTAGTGCCTGTACCAACTGTCTTGTGGAAATGTACCTTATAGTCCATTACACTGCTGCATTCATCAAAAGAGCATTTCACCTCCCTAGGCTAAACACTTAAATGTGCTCTTTATTTTAATCACCATACATTTGGAACTAATAGATTGATTACCTTTAGCTGCTTACATTATCAGAACACTGTTCTGA